>NC_044015.1:38541415-38846582 GCF_900496995.4 Aquila chrysaetos chrysaetos | reverse complement strand
GATATAAGAAATTCCCATTTCCAAGGATTTAAAAGCCAGACACAGAAATCTAATTAGGACCTTTGACAAAAACTGAGTGAATAAATAAATTCTAGGCTGAAGAAAATACTGGGAAAAAATAAACATTTTCCCCAAATCAGCTCAAACCTCTCATTAAAAGGAAAAATAAAGACAGGGTATTTGAAATAAAGATCATTTCATCACTTTAGGAAAAATTTAGACATAAAGACTGAAACAATAATGCATCAAGTTTTCCCAAATATGGTAAATACCAAATCACAACAAATTATCATCAGAACTGAACATGTATTTTTCTAATCAGATCAATGCTATGAACTATTTGCACACCCTAAAAAATGCTCTAAGGATGAGAGGTAAATGTCATGGCTCCCCACTTTCAAAGACCACAAAGCAACTCCCTTTAAGTCTCCATGTTTATCCAAAGAGAAACTGGAGCAGCCTTGCTGGACTCAAACAGGGGCCAATTCTTCCATACAGTTCACTCTGAGGAACACAGAAACAGCGTGAATGAGGACAGACCGGCCCTTGTCAATCCACCGACTTCCAGCATATCGCGGCTCTCTTACTGGATATGGCTGGACTGAACATACTCCAGTATGAAATGGCAATGGGGCTGTGAGCATTTTCATCCTACTTGTGTAGATTCATAAATGTGAAGTGCTTACAGAAGAAGGATAAATAGATGATTTCTGGTTGAATTTTTAATGCAATATAGAACACATGAACTAGGAAGGACACCTCTTCCCAAATGAATTAACTGGCAGATCTGTAAGTGGAAGGTTCTGATATGAAGACCAACTTCAAATTTGAGCTAAAATACTAAGGCATTATGTTGGTAGGTTTTTATTTTCATGGCCACAACAAGAACCTCAAAACACTTGTTGTAAATGCAGTCCGAGCATTTACACTTCACTGGGATTTAAGCTCCTTATTCCACCCTTGCTGCCACTCAATTGCCACATGAAAAGTACGTGTTTAATTGAACAATATAGCTTTATACAAATCCTTAATATCTAAGAGAAAGTATTATACTGCAGAAAGGCATTCTGGTCTCTTAGATAATAGTTCAAGAAAAAAGGATTTCTTTGAGATGCCTGTGACGAGATTAACTTCACTATATGCTTCAAAAGAACCTGGAGGTGTTGAACTCAAATCCCTGCCACTTACCTGATGAAGTGCTCTAATAATTACACGCAGCTGCTCAATTTGTATATCCTGGAGAGCTGCATGCACATGTAGAGTGAGCAGTTTGTTCATGGTTCTTCACCTTTGAATACCAATGGCATAGATACATATTAGCTTTACGGGCAATTGCTCAGAAATTCTCCAGAGTATCACCCTGAGAAAGTGACAGCACGACTCTTAACTTGAAAAAACTGTATCCAGAAAGATATTATGGTAAAGAGGAAGCCAAGAACCCAAATCATTACACCTACAAAGAAAGCCTCAACTATTAGAAAATTTTGTATTTCACAGCAGCTCCTAAATTTTATGGGATGAAGGGCAGATATTAAACAGAAACAGTACTGATATTCACTGTGGTATATTCCTTTTTTCCAAACTATTTGGCAGTATCGCCTCAATTATTTGGCCATAAACACCAGACTTGCACTAGCTGAAGCTGGATGAAGCAGATGGATAGAAGCAAATGTTCCCCTTCACTACCAGGATCAACTGGGTTCAAAGGTGCTGAGTTAACAGGCAATCGTCTAGGCAACAGTCCTCTCCTGACTGCCTAATCTCATGCACGACTGGAGAAGACATGGTGCAGAACCCCTCAGTAGCACAGGCCATATTTAGCTAGGCTGAAATACCATGAATTTGAAGACGGTTTTCCTCAAGCATATTCCCAATACAACGAAATGAAAGATTTCCTTTCTTTGTTCAGAACAAAAAGTTTTGCTTAGAATACTCCTACTGAAAAAAACAACCCTTTTGCATGGAAAATTTTTATTTTATTTAAACCAGATTTTCAACAGGAACATGATTATGTTTAGAGTTTCTTACAAATTCTAGTCTACAAAGAACTATAGGATCCTGCTTGCATCCAACAGCCCCAAGAAAAAAAAATCCCTGCCACATTCATTACAAAGTAGATTTGGCTGGGCACAGCGTATTACACAATCCTTTCTATTACTGTCTGGCTCTGAGTTTTTGCGCATCTCTTGCTGAGACTGCGGATGTGCTGAAGTCCTGTATGACCAGAATCTCAGCATTCTGAAAAACCCACCAGCAGTATGTCCTCATAAGAAAATCATGAGGTTCAGGGAGTCTGTAGTGATTGAACACACACTTATAATTCCCAAAATGCTGTCTGGAAGCAACTGTTTGCCCCCACTAACCTTCAAAAGGATCCCAGGCAACTGGACTCGTGGCCAAAGCAACTCAGGTGCTCAAAGTTAGTTGGTGTGTGGCTCTTCTTGCATTGTCTACCCATTCTGAGTATTATCTCTCACTCTGTTGTACTTCTCAGAGAGAAGGAAATCAGATACACTCATTAAAAAATGGGAAATACTGTATGGTCTTGGTTATCTGCATAAAAATGTATCTAAAAGATAAAGGTCCAAAAAAAATCTTCTCCACACCTACTTAAGAGTTGCCAGAGCTTTACGCTTTGGTCTGTTCTTTGCTGACACCATCTCCCACACCCCAAAAGGGATAAAGCAAGCACGGACTTGACTCCCAACTCTGCAGAGATTCTGCCCTGCCTGGGAGAATACTTGCTATCTTTGACAACAAAATACAGTTGGGGGGATATTCCCTAACTGCAGCAGTCTTCTGGAAGTCATCCTAATTTTGACTATAGGTTAATATAAAAGTCCTACTATCAACAATAGTTACTAAAATAAACAGGTTTTCCCTGAAAAGTGACCCTATAAGGCATTTATACATGACCTTCCATTCAAGAGGGCTGGTACGATACTAGTTAGCCTGGAAAATGAGTCAGCTAGCAGCTTTAAAGGCAGAGAACCCTGTCTTGACCATCCTGAAGGGAATGGAAGTTTTGCTCTCGATTCCAAAGCAAAAGGATCTGCTTCATTCATCCTAACTGCTCAGAAATGAATTTTAAACTAATGAACATAATTAATTTTGCAGGCATCGTTAACAGTGTAACAGTTTAATCACAAAACATGTTCAATGGATCACTTCCATGAAAAATGTCCTTGCAACCTGGCTGTCATACTGAGAGTGACTTGGTGGTGATGAACTAAAACCAACTGTACCTGCTGAGGACTGTACCAAAGCTAAGTCCTAGAGAAGCTAGGATAGGGTATAGTTAGGTCCCCAAAGGGATAGCGTGCAGTAGAATAAAGTAACTTTCTGTGGTCCGTTGGCCAAATTTATTTAAAGCTACAAAGAATAGAGAACTAAGAAAGCTATATGACATTCTGAAGGCAAGAAGGAGACCTGAAACAATGGAGTGTGACTGTCACAACATCAAACATGTTTTTCCTTTTGTTCTGTAAACTTTAAATTTAAAACAGATTTTGAATTCAAATTGAAAACCAGGGCTTAGGTTCTGCTCAAGTGAACTTCTCCACATACTGACATCTGGACGAAGCTGTCAATGTCCTCCCAAATTATGCACCCCACAGTCTCGAGGCTTTTTACAAAAACGAGCAATTCACCGCTCTAACACAGTCACAGATCTGACTGTGGTTTTTGCAGAAATGTTCCAGACAAAAAAATTAAGACACAGCACACATACTCCCAGCATTCAAGCTTTATATTAAACAGAACTGGGCATTGGTACTGCAGGAGACTGAAATACAGCAGAGGCTATCACAGAGCAATAGGAAACATGTAATTATTCTCTGCTCCATTATGGCTAATGCCATATACATTAATACATGACCTTTGAAATAGAACCAGATTATTAGATCCACTTACACCGCTGGTATTTATACCTGTCATGCCAATGTCTCTGCCTGCTTGGTATATTTGGCTGCTTTGGGGGAAATGGGAGAAGAAGAGGGCAATTTGTCCTAAGGGACTACTTCTGCAGTAATAGGAGAAAAAATGTGACACCTAGTCATTTAGTCTTGAAATGTATAAAAAGTATGATATGCAGTCCATATTAAGCATTTGCTAAAAAGAATCAAAGAGCTCACAGCGGTGTAAGAAGAGCTGCACCTGTTGTCACTCAGTTACTACAGTAGATCTCTCAGACAGATTAGTTTTAAACCACAGGGCCAAGTAAGTCTGGGTGTGCTCTATTTCACATACACTGTCTGCATTTTACTCATTTCATCTATTCAACAGCTCTTTAATTGCATGTACACAAACCAAAACATGTCAGGGTCTGTTCCATCCACCCAACCGTGCAAATCCCAAGTTCCTAATATTTACAACACACCACTTTTTATTATTATTGCCTTTGACCCAAAGCCTACGAAATTCCTGCCTGCCCAAACCCATTGTCCTAGTACAGCAGTGCAATAGGACTCTTGACTGAAAAGGGTTTTCTTCTTCTACCAAAACATTAAACATGCCAAACAAAAAAGACAGGTGGGGGAGCCTGTTTGGGACAACTAGCAGACACATTCCTGTTGCACTCAGAGACCTCGACTTTCAGTCTCTGCATGTCTGAGGACTTAAACCTAACCAATAAAGGTAGCAAAGAAATTAGGGTAATCAGCATTGGCAGTTCTACTAGCTTCATCCTTTCTATGCTCCAGATAACACTTACATTTATCATAAATAATAAAAACTAGTCTGACTGCCATTTCTATTTTTCTACAGATGTTAAATATCACAGCAAAAGCAAAGCTTTCTCCACACTTTGAAATCTTCACTACAACTGCAGAGAAAAAAAAAAAAGATATGTAATATAAATACATATGTATATCTATAGAACTCTAGGATGAATTTCCTTCCTTCTGTATGATGCAATGAAGTGCTAATATTTGTTAATGCTAAGGTCAACGGTAATTTTGTCATATTGCACAGGTGAAATAGAGTTTAATCCTAGATTTCAACCTTGAAGTGTTAATGTTCCAAAAATTATTTGGATTTTCCTTTTTTTTTTTTTTTTTCTTTTTTTAGAAGTCTTCATCAGCTCATTTTAAACATCATCAGTACTGAATTCACCATGAGGAAAACTGAATCTCAGCAAACAGCTCTTCAGTTTCAAAAAATAAAGTTTTAGTAGAAAAGATTTCTTTTTACTACAAGTGTGTAACTTTGGTAGAAGATACCAATCCACAAAGTCACCAATGCAAAGGACAGTGAACAGCTCGTGACCTATAAACTGGATACATTGAAGCTAATGACTAAAGGCCTATATTTGACTATACATCATAGAATGATGGAATGGTTTGGGTTGGAAGGGACCTTAAAGATCATCTGGTTCCAACCCCCCTGCCATGGGCAGGGACACCTTCCACTAGACCAGGTCGCTCAAAGCCCCATCCCACCTGGCCTTGAACACTTCCAGGGATGGGGCATCCACAACCTCTCTGGGCAACCTGTGCCAGTGCCTCACCACCCTCACAGTGAAGAACTTCTTCCTTACATCTGATCTAAATCTACCCTCTTTCAGTAAAAAGTCCCTCCCCATCTTTCTTGTAGGTCCCCTTTAGGTACTGGAAGGCTGCTCTAAGGTCTCCCCAGAGTCTTCTCTTCTCCAGACTAAACAAGCCCAACTCTCTCAGCCTGTCCTCACAGGAGATGTGCTTCAGCCCTCTGATCATCTTCATGGCCTTCTCTGGACTTGTTCCAACAGGTCCATGTCCTTCTTGTGTTGGGGGCCCCAGAGCTGAACACAGAACTGCAGGTGGGGTCTCACGAGAGTGGAGTAGAGAGGCAGAATCATATCCCTTGACCTGCTGGTCACACTTCTTTTGATGCAGCCCAGGATATGGTTGGCTTTCTGGGCTGCAAATGTACATTGGTGGGTCCTGTTGATCTTCTTATCAACCAACACCCCCAAGTCTTTCTCCTCAGGGCTGTTCTCAATCGACTCATCACCCAGCCTGTATTTGCGCTTGGGATTACCACGACCCATGTGGAGGACCTTGTACTTGGCCTTGTTGAACTTCATGACGTTCGCATGGGCCCACCTCTAAGCCTGTCAAGGTCCCTCTGGATGGCATCCCTTCCCTCCAGCCTGTCGGCGGCACCATATAGTACCTTTCCAAACCCTTTTAAGCTAAATTTTTTGTTGTTGCAAAAAAATTACACTGAAGTACTACATTTGGCCTAAAGATTTCCCAGGTTTTCTTTAAAATATGTGTTTGAAGTATTTGTTTGACAAGATTCACCATTCCCTCCATTTTTTTCCGAACACTGCTGACTCAGTGAACATGTATGGTCCTAACAGACTCCTTCACAATCAACAAGACTAAATTTTGGGTTAAGAATTTGTGAACTTGTATTCAGCAGCTCTGTTGGCCTCACATCTAGAAAGTCAGATGTCTCACTGGACTGGTGGCACAGCTTTTATTTAAAAATGTAAAACAGGTCTCCCTTCCTCTACTGTACATTTCCCTGCCAAAGCACAGTCCATGAAAGATTAACGTACTCTTTTATGCAAGAGGAAAGCTCTTAGGGAACAGCAGCTACATCACAGCCCTCGAGGGACTGGTATCCACCAAACCATTGACCAACAGATGCAGGCGTTACACCAGTACTTCAAAACTTATTTATCAGACAAGGAAATGCATGGGGCTGTAAGGGGTAATGGGGTTTGCCCAGTTTCCACTGAGGTGAAATGGAGACTTTCTCTTTCAAACTTGTGAGATATTAGATCAGACTTCATCACTGCTCAGATCCAAGCACAAAAATGGCCCCTATGCCTCAAAGGGCAGCTGTCCCAAGGCAGGCAAAACAGCCAGATATGGCCACGACTGGTTTTCTCATGCAGTAAGCAGGAGCTCCAACTCTGGCAAAGGTTGCACAACATGAAGAAAAGCACTGGCTAAGCATGCTTCACAAATATTGTCTCCAACTTCCTGGCCAGTACGATTTCAGTATTATATAAGTTCTTCACAATATCCAGGAAGAAAATATCAGAAAACAATTTCTTCTATAACCATAACATAGTTTCCTTGCAGATTTTTTCCAGGACCTCAATGAGAGGAGGCATTTCAAGGTAGATGTATTACCATGGGCTTTTAGGTCTTTTGTCAGGATACAGCATGTAGAAGGAGGACTCTTGACTCTTCTGAACACGTGTGTGTTGAAGTCCCACTCACAGCTCTTAGCAATAATCAGCGAGCAGGAAAGAAAGTCTTTAAATCAGTAAATAAAAAAGTTAAAATTATTTCTGTAAAGGGGAAAAAGGAGTAATTAACTCAAGCCTTGCTCTAGTATTTGGTGTTCATGCTGTAACACTTAGGAGGTTTTTGGCTGGCTTTTTAAATCACAGAATTTTCTAAGCAAATATGTTGCTTACATAAAGGGATAGATTTTATTGTATGAAAAATACAATTCATATTTGCAATTTTCTACATCCACATCTATAATTAATATCTGCTGATTACAGCCACTCCCTGACAAGATTCCATGTTATATTTAAATCCTGAGTGTCACTTTGAAAGAGGAAAAAAAAAAAAAAAAAAAAAAAAGAACAATAGGATCATTTTCAAAGACTGCATAGCAGCAGAAGGTTTCAAAGCAGCAAAGTGCTTTAAACTCTGGTATCAACCTGCTGACCATGCCAACCAGAGTTAAGAGTGACCTCCAATTACCACCACAATAAGCACAGAACTCTCTTGAGAATTATAAAGTGTAGATGTTTCCTGTACTCCAGAAAAGGTATGAGACTGATGTTGTATTATACAGATAAACCCTGAACTAAATGACTGTTGGGAAAATCACTTCTGTGACACTCGGACTCTAAGGATCAACCCACATAAATAAAATACTATGTTGGATGAGATACCTTAAAAATGTAACTTTTGTATATCTTGCCAGAGATGTGAAAGTATGCATTTGATATATAAGTATTGTAAGAAAACTGGCATGTTTTACTTTTTCATAAATACACACACACGTATTTATACACATACAGATATTTACTTTGGATTGGGAGAATGTACCTGTCTGTGATTGTTTGCTGTAATCTATTTAAACCCGTCCTTTAAAAAACATAAATAAATGCATCAAACATTGCAAATGTCAAAAAAAGTCATACAACAGAAGGTGAATCACACTAACTACAATGAGATGATGTTTCTTTTACTATTTGTAACACAGTCCAATTAAAAAAAAAAGTGTGTTTCTCTTTAGGAACACACTATCAAAAGATTTAAAGACTTAGACTCTTAAATTTAGTTTTCCTAGAAGAAGTTACATCATCAGACCTGAAGGGAACCAACTGTCTCAAGTGCAACATACCGAATCAGATTAATCCCTTGTGTACATCCAATAATTTCAGTGGATTCATACCAGGGATGCACTTAGCTAAACACGTTGAGTTGGACCAGAAAGTACAAAATAAGAATATTTTATCCACCCACGTACACCTCACCATGTCATGAGGCAAGGGGAAGCAAACACTCAGCAGACTGCTTGCTTTTTTATTAATTTCATTCTGTATTATATTACAGACACCCAACCAAGATTCAAGCCCATTGTCTTCGGCATTGTTGAAAAACACATAATGAGACACAGTCCTAGACACAAAAATGTATTGTCTAGACAAATCAGACATAGCATGTGGGATTGGAAATATTAATCCATTCCCTTAAAAGATGGCAAACAGAGGCAAAAGAAATTGAGTGACTTGGCCAAGGGTCAAAGAGTAAACCTCATTCAGACCCCTGAATTGAATCTTGAACTCCAGAGACTCAGTCTAGAGACCCAGGCAGAAAGACACCATTCAGATACTAAGATGCTGAACATATTAAAAATCTTCCTATGCACAGCTAGTCTAAATCTTTAAATATGACAGTAACAAAAAGTGTGCACATACATAAAATTGAATCACTGTAAGTTTTAAAAGCTTAATAAGCAAAGAGGAGGTTATAAAAATCATCCAAAAACGGCAAGGCAAATGAAAAGCAAAACTGGAAATAAAGCCCACATATCTAGCTGCTCCAGTCCGGCCGCCTGCCCTCTGGACATACCTCCTGCCATTATGCAACATCAACAGTGTTTCAGTTCAATTTATTCAGACAAACATATTCTTTCAAGCTCAGTATTTCAAGGAAACTACTCTGCAATAGGAAGTCAAATACCTATTTCAATTAAGAGCCTGTATTTAAAAACACATCTTCTCCCGTTACTTTCTTCAGACAGTTAAAACTATTACACAATTAAAACTGAAAGTATCGGTATACAGAGCCAGCATACAGTTTTCCTCTGGAAGTCTAAGCTTGAACAAATTTACCATAGTTCAAGGCTTCACCAAACACTCAATGAAGGTAGTCAAAAGATTAAGCAAAGAGTACAAGTAACTGAGAAAAAGGAAATCAGGTTTCAGGCAAGTTCCCTCACCACCATATGGCTTTTGATAGAGTGAGATTACTCCCTTCAGCAATTTCTCCCAGTACAATAATGGCAGCAAACCACTACTCACATCTACACGTGCATCACCTAACACATCTGTCAGGACCACTTGGTGCTTCGGCTGCTGGCCATCAAACAGCCACATGTATCCTCACATCTATTAGCTGTATTATAATAGACTTCATTATTCAACAGGATTGACATCAGCAGGGTATAGGAAGACCACAGTTATTAGCTCCATGACACTTTATCCTTCTACTGTATGAAAAATAAACAAGGGACATGCACCACCAACATCCATGTTTAGGAAGCACAAAGACTTAGGAAGTATTGTGGACTTTTCCCGTGGTTTAGAAAGTGTGGCATGATGCTGAGGGCAATGACTGGCCAGCAGCCACGTGGACACTGACACTCTATACACTGACTAGTAAAGCAAATCTCCACATGAGCAATGCTACACTTCATGATGTGGTTTATGCTGTTTTCATACAATTGAGTAGAATTAGAGTGGTGAGAAAAAAAACACCCTTACAACCCTAACATTGATATTTTGAGAGAGAAACTATTAGTCCAGAAGTCTCTTCACAAGTTCACTATAATTACACGTTTTACTAATTCGTGAGTAAATAATGTATCTATTCCTAATGTCAAAGCTGTTGAGACGCTAATCTAGCACGGTACTTGAACATACGTGTGAGTACAAAGTCCTGAAGAACCGTCCGTAGAGTTAATGGGAGTTTTTACCAGCTTAGTCAGACTATGCTGAACTGGAACCTAGGCTGTCATGCACTTGCGGCCAGACAAAGCCTAAGTGAAACCAGAACAGAAGCAGGGAAATTGCCAAGAGTACTGCAATAAAAGAAAGTTTTAATAACTACATTTTGATGCAGACTGATCTGATTTCACATGCTAAACTCCAACATTGAGCCCTCCTTCTTTACTCAGGCAAACCACCTTCAAGTCTTACTCAAGTTAGGATGACAGGATTCAGCTGCCATGTGCAACTGAATCAAAGAAGCACCTTAGAGATTCCTGCACAGGCAGTGAGGTGTGTTGTTACCTCCCATCACAAAAATCAGTTCAGTCAATGTATACTCTTAAAATCACAAGTCGTTCCTAAATACTAGATATATTTGGTCAAAATTTACCATCATTAGTATCAATTTTTTTGGTGGTTAGGTTTTAAGGTAAGGCATTTAAATCAAAGGAAAAGCAAGATGGCTCTTTTCACATACATCACATGCTGTATTCTATGCTTGTATTTTAATCTTTTAAATGGCAGTATCTGTGCCTAATTCTGGAGTATATTTAATAATAATGATAATGGTTTGAGTTTACAGTTCTTTGGAATTGTATTTATGTAAAAAAGAGGGCAAACTTTGGAGCAAATCTCAAAAAGCAAGATCAACAATATTATTTGGATAGCTGTGTGATTCCACAAACCAAACAAAGAAAACCCCAGCAAGTGGAATCACAAGGAGTTCTGAAACAGATAACTGAAGTGAGTAAAAGCACACATAAACTTCCATAAAGTAAGAGTGAAAAAAACAGCTTATTTACATCAGTAGGGAGAGGAATGGGAGATCAATACAGAAAATAAGGAAGGCTACAGAGCAGATAAATCAAGCGCCATTATTCCTCAGAATACAGCAATACATTCATTGAAACAAAACAACCAATCATTATGCAATTGAAAAAGGGTATGAGTATTGCTGGGACCAAAACCTTAACAGAAGGAAAAAAAAAAAAAAAAAAAAAAAAAAAACTACATTACATGGATATCTAGACTGCTTCCACTCATAATAATAGAGAGAAATAACATAAGGGAACATCATAAACCCTTATTAACAGGGCATGATTTAAAAGAACTATCCCCAGAAGGAAGTTAACATGTTGTCAATTCTAGGATTCCTGCTTCCTTTTTTTCCTCCGAAACAATTACTACTGCCATTGTAAAAAAGAAGAGACTGGACAAAATGAACCTTCACTTTGACTTGTTTTAACAATCAAACAAATCAACCCACGGGTTCTTGGAAGAGTGGCTAAAAGACTAATTTCAGATGCTTTAGCCTGTTACACAAGGAAGGTGGACATCAATGGGTTTTACATTCATTTAAATCTTAAAAACAACTTCATCTGGGAATGAACATCTACAGCTCTCTCAGACAGAGCTAACCCTCCCAGGTAAGCCGGGTAATGCCTGAGCTTGCCTTACACTAAACATTGTGAAAGGTGACGGTTGAACCAGAAGGGTGGAGTTTACCACTATTCTAAACTCTAATGAACCCTTTCATGCAGTTCTAACAACACTAAAATATTTGTCTTTCCCTTTCTCGATACTTGAATTATACTGCAATACTTGCATAAAATACACTTGCAAATGCTGCAAGCACGGAGAGGAATGGACTAAAAGTCAATTTAAAATCCTTATGTTAGCTACCTGAAAAAATAAAGAATGTTTTATTCCCTCTTTAATGCTTTACATTTTTTTAATGGAAAAAAAAAAAGCAAAAATTTCCACATTTGTGTTTTTTACCAAATTAAGTGATGGAATTAAAAGAGATCACTTTTCATAGAAACCCTGTACATTTTTATGTAAGAGAAATAAAGAACAAATTTTTTAAAATGCAATTTTGCAAACTACTATTTGTCTATGAGCTTGGTCCTACACAGACTTAGGTGTGAGTCACCTGACACAAACCAATAGTATCTTTGACATCAACTGGAGCATTTATGTAAGTCAGTCACTTGTTTGCATAAGCAACTGCAGGATTGTGCTTGACTTATTCTATATAGATAGGCCTTACTAACTCCAGCAATTAAGTCAGCAATATCAGGCTGTACATTCTGCATAATTAAGCCGTTTTCCTTAATGTAAAGTGGTTTGCACCTTGACAAAGAAAAGTACAAAGAAAATTAACTCACTGATGTTCTAAGATGGCTCTAGAGGTAAAAGGCCAACTTCCACTGCTGCAAGATGCAGACAGAAACCCTAAGGTCTCAATTTAACTGAGCTCTCGTGTCCTGACTTGCCATGGATGGTATGATAATGAGGAGGAGGGACAGCACAAGACCTGCTGTCCTGCAGTAATCAGAGATACACAAGGCTGGACTGCAGTAATGAAAAACAGAAAGAAAGAAAGAGACAAATCTACATCCAGATCAAAAAATAACATGAAACACCACCTAAAAGGCAGCAGTTACTTAAAAGAGAACTTTCTGGAAGAAGGAATAACATGTATACCATGGGCTAAATCCACAGTACCTGAACTGTCTGAAGATGCTCTTGTCATACGGCAAGTGCTGCCAGTCAGATTACTCGGCTGGAGCAAGACATCAGGTGAAAACTTCTCTGGGTGGACTGACCTTGATTTTTCCAAATACACAATTTCTTCATAATCAGTGCCAATTAATCTCAATCAGTAACCTACAGACTGTTTGCAAATCGTCATCTCTGTTATACTGAAATTACAAAGTTTCTTTTCTGGGCCCTAAGTGAACAAAAAGTTCAGAGGAGAAAAATGAACAGTGTAAGAAGAACAGTTCCCCAAACATTCATACAACCAACAGCCTGTTCATACCAACATGCTTGGATAGCAAATAAAAGGACCCAGACCAGCAAAGCACTGAAGCACATGCTTTAACTTTAAGCACGTGCCTAAGGGCTTTGCTGGAAAAAGGCTCAAAGAAAAGAATGAACACGGTTAACTGAAAAGTCCTTCAGAATTGGATTGACTGCTTTGTTTTTCCATTAACTCTAGTTGCTAGTAAACATGTTTGGTCTCAGCATCCTGCCCAATATATTTAACCCATATCACAAAACCAGCGATCTGGTACAACCAATCTCTTTACTCAGGGAAGTCCCACGAATTGGAAAGCGAGGGAACTGCAAGACATGCTTGGGATTCAGGCTACTTATAAGGCATGAGTAGAAGCAGCACCCTCACGTCTCTCCGATTGGCAAACCTACACGAAGGCCCTGACCATTAAACACGCTTTTAGTAGTTCACCACACAAGCCTGTATTGTCCTGACTCTCCCACCTCTTACACCAAGGTCCACAGAACACATTTTGGAGACCTCACCAAGAGGGCAGAAAACACTGCCACAGGACCGACAGCTCTCCTTCCCCCCTCCCACTTGTGAAGGAAAGAAACCCAAGCTTGGAGAAGATAATTTCCGACTCTGGGTCTTGGGAATGTGACAATCTTCTTTATTACCTCCACCCTGGTCCATTAATAACATTTTTATATGCATCAAATTTACCCCAAAACCAAAATGAAAACAAAATTCCCTAGAATATCTTAAGCAAAATGCTTAAGCTAAAAAAAGGTTGGAGTCCAAAAATGGAAAGATGATTAGGGAGGTAGGTGAAGTTGGAACGAAACAATAATAAAAAGCCCTAAGAACACATCATATATTCATAGTTCTTGAATCATTAAGGCTCTGCATGACAGCTCTCACAAGCACTGGTATGGCAAACTAACTGACTTTTAAGCAGGAGTGAAAGTGGTTAAGCCCTAGGACAAATAATTTGAAAATCTCAGCACAAGTCTGATCTCAGAGAGTTTAAAGGAATGCAGACTGCCCAAAAACACAGCAGCTGTTTGTTTTTTCTGCCACCTTTCCAAGGTTCATGTCTGGAGTGAGGATAAACAGTTCTGAAAAAAAGTTATGTGGAGTTCAGACTTTAAGAAAATAAAACATCAGACTAGTATTTCTTGCAGAAAGATTAAAAAACCCCGAACCTTAAATTATTCAGCCCTGGAAGTTTTCAGGTGGAGCTCTCAGGAGCAGAGAGGTAGATGGCTTGAGGCTTCAATATATTAAAATGCTTTCTCTAAACCAGTCTGCATTTTCAAAAGCTTAGCCTGATGTGGTTTTCTTGAGCAATATTCCTCCGAGCAGAGTTTCAAATTTAATAAGGTAAAACTGTATTCCCTATTTTATGCACACATGTGTACATACACACACACATAAAAACAGAGGCCCTTTTAGATAAACCAACAAGTAAACAAGATAGCAGATGAAGACTTTGAGATCAGCCTGAAGTGATTTCCATCAGCACAGCAGATATCATAGTTACAAGATAATTTGTGCTATGTCATTTTGGGCATAATTCTTTTTACTCTCCCTCCTCCTTTCTCTCCCTGGTATTCTGTTTGTGCCAAAACAAATGAGCATCTACTTTAATTAATTAATTAATATGCCTCTTGATAGGTTAGGCAATTAGAAATCTCTTGACTCTTAACATATTTAGTAGGTGTAACTTTCCTTTGATCCACATTTAGAGAGACATAACCTGAAAAAGAAAGAGTTAAGAGGAAATTTACTTAGATAGATTACCAGTGGAGCTAACTGGTATAAATAAGGGCTGTCTGTGTTGTTACAGGCAAGTCAGAAATAGCAGGAAATTTCAGGCACCATGTTGAGATTCAACATCTGTTTATGAACTGTCCTTATACACAAAATGAAGAGTTGTTACAGGACAAAGTATACAAAACCAGGAAGTGTGAAACCAACTGGAATCCCTCCAATGAGCTCTCCCATTATATTCATACCTGGTGTTACTGGGGCATCAGCACGAGGGAATAGTGACCACTAAAGAACTCTAATTTGTCTTTGAGATACACATTCAAATTATATATATCATGGACAAGCATTACCCAGTATGACATATGAAAGATACTGTTTATGAAGGGCAAATACAAAGAAGAGGTATCAACAGTGTAACACACTCTTACACATTGCCCATTTTCCCTTCTTTATACGGAGATGAAAGCACTATGCAGCATTAACCTCGCATACAGATGCTGTGTTCAAGGAATTAAGGATAACATCACACCTACTTTTTCCATTAAGACAGGAAGCACACTGAATTTGCTTCTTGAAACTAAAATTATATCATAATATTGCTTTTTCTCAAAAGAGCCTTTATTAGATACATTATATACAACGACAAACCAAAAACTCCCAAGTACATCTTCATGGAGAGAATCTTAGAAGATGGAAACTACAGGAAAACAGTTTTCTGTGTATTTTGTGGCATGTTCTCCCTCCCCCCCATCACTTTTAATTAAATATAAAAACACCTTATTATGCAGATCCAGCCTCATCCCTCAGAAGAAAGAAGTCACCTTGGAAAATTACACTGGAAGAAGAGGAGAGGAGATTATCTTAAAAATTTCAAACTGCAGTGAATGAAAGTTGGAGTTATTTCCTTCATCCTAACAACGTGTACTACATACGCATAAATGCAAGTGGGTTTTGGGGGTCCGGAGGGCTTTGAATATAATAGGTATATCTCTCTTTGCACATCCTCGGGTAAGTTTTTCCCAATCAACTTCTGCAGTACAAAGGGCTTTCCTACGTTCTTTCCCACTTTGACAAAAATTCTTCGTGCGTGGGTACCAGAGGCAGCTCCTAGGCCACCTTCCACAGATTCCCTTCTACTCTAACAAACAGCCACTGGCATGTGGAGCCTGGGAGTGATGGCAGGAGAGCCACAGCTCTGGGGCTCTGAGCTGAGTGCAGCCTGTTGAGTAACACAGGGACAGGCTCTCTGAGGAATGCTTGTTGTTTCCAAATCCCCACTCAGGAGAGTACAAGGCTACATCTATAACAGAACACCAGCAAGCCCATAACTCAGGCTGACAAATCTGAGAGCACTTGAACTAAAATAAAGTGGACAAACACAGGTTTTAACTTAGATTAGCAGCTGCAGAGGCAATTTAAAGCTGAATGTGAGCAATCTCAGCCAAATAAATATATATAAAATCCAAATATCATCTGAAGCCAGCTGATATTAAAAGATAAAATAGACAACTTCCCCCCTTCACTTTAAAATAAAGCTAACAGCCATGGTGGAATCTGGAATTTCAACTATCCTATCCACAGGAGAATTAAGATTCCTATGCATGCAGGGTCTGACAACCAATAAGCATAACTTCGGTCATCTTTGCTGTATCACAGTGCAATCATTATTGCTTCATCAGTTTCTCTCAAGTCAGACAGTCAGAATCCTACCATCGAAATTTAATTAAAAAAGGTAGTAAGAAAATAAACAACCTTTCTTGGAATGTCTTTGATTCCATAAGTACATATACATTTCATCCACTGAAGACTGAATTACAACCTTTCATCTAATGAGCAGCTTAATGGAATGGCACTGGAATAAAGAACATGGGAAGCAAAAAACAAATCCTTGGTGATTTCATATAACACATTATATATTTATATAATACTGGGCTCACTATCTGGCAAAATCAATTTGCAAGCTACAGTAGAAGTGTTCACTATCTCAATGTAAGTAGAAGGCATAGCCAGGCACTTATACCAAATCAATAACCAGATCTTACTTATAGTTAAAGCAGCAGATGGTCTACCACAATGAAGAAATGACAGAACACATATGTAGAAGTGTCTGCTTTCTTTAGACACATTCTTGAAAGCACTGTATCACTGATCTAAGATTATTTTTATAGGCAGATAACAGGTCAAGCATAAAAGTACACTATTTTAAAGGTTACGGAGTTGGCAAAATTGGTATCACTGCCATGGACAAAGAATAATTTTCTTTTGAAGCCTTCGTTGTCAGGTTATTTACATTTCACAGTTAAAAGGCTCCTCTCTGGATAATATGAACGCTAAAACAAATAAGAGAAAGTCCTATGTAAGCTAATGCTACTTTAAAGAGATAATGTAAATCAACCCTGACACCATCAGTGTCATCCTAAAGCACGATGAGAATTTCCAGTGAAAAGTTACTAACATTAAACAGATTTAGATAGCGAGCCAACAAAAATAAAGCAAACGTGTAAGTAAACTGCCTTCCAGGCCAAGACTGTTGTTACAGCCATGTATTACAGCGAAAGGGATAGGAGGAACACTCTGAACACTCTAGTGGTGAAAAGCATTTGTTTGAGAAGTCTGGAGGAAGAATTGGTCCAGAATAAATAATTTATAGCGTGATCTGTGAAAATGCCTATGGAATAGGACACCTAATTCTCACTGCAAGTTAGAGAGAAAGCTGGATGCCCAGCTAAACACTTAGAAGAACGTTACCCTTCAAATTATACAGCTCTTTTCTCATCTATAAAATAATAATGCCACTTTCTTACTTAAGAGCAGCATTTTAAGGCTGAATTTATTAAGACTCTTTCATATGCAATACATTACAGAAGAGTAAAGTTTTTTTGAAAAAAAAAAAAAGAAAGAGCTCCTTATGGAATAATAAATTTAAGTGAGTTTTAATACTTTTAAGCACTATATGTACACATACAATGCGCAGACTTCATACTACATAGCTTTCTTTTCCTTCACTGGATGAGAACACTCCTGGAATGTTATTGTTTTCAGGGGGTGGTTTTTAAGAATTTACTGTGAATACATGAATTATATATGTGCACACTGAAACACTGCTGGGGCTGTAAATGACCCAGGAGTTCATAAACATGGCTATTTTCTTACCTGGTTCAAATTTATGCAAGAAAGCAATTGTTACACAGCTCTTGCTGAACAGAGATCCAATCTCACCAGGGGCAAAGGGTTTTGCATGGGGCTTTCTATGGTGTTTCACATAAGGAAGAGTTCAAAGACGACAGATTGTTTATAACATGCCTTGTACCATGAGGGTCTGATCCCTGATGGCGTTCACAGAAGCTAATGCAAAGGAAACATACATCCTCTAAACACCCAGCCTATATCTGAAGAGAACCAAGTTGATTGTAAAAAAATAAGATTAAGAGAACTGAAAGACAATATGCTCCTCTGTGGTTTCTGCCTTGTCTTTCCTCAGAATTTAAGGCCATAACACCACAACCTCCTTCGATACTCCGCCCCCACCACCCCCCAGCTTCAGTGAAACACAGTTATCGAGTCCCACCATTAGTGAGCATGTTAGCAAGCCGGATCTCAAAGACTCCTAGCCATCTCTTTACAAATTTTATTAAGGGGAGATTATCTGACCCTCAGAAAAGCTAATAATTACAGTGTTCATATATATATTGCTTCTGCACAGGATCAACAATGAAAGGGCTGTTTAAACACAGCTCCTTTGCTTCGATGGAAAACTTTGTGTATGTACCACTCATCAGCTCAAGTAAATGTTAATGACTATTATGGAAAAATAAAAGACAGAAACATTTTCTGATGTACATAGTATATTTATTTAAGAGGTTTCTTATGATGTAGGATGTTGCATTTTGAGACTGAAGAAATAAGACCTTTAACAGCAATGAATATATGAACCCTGATTATTTTTTTTAAAGCACTGGAGAATGTCTTAACCATCACACAGACACACACGCGCACACACTCGCATATACGCACGCTCTCAAACTACCACACTAGGCAAGATCAGAGCTTAACAGCCAACAAAACACACATTCAATCCCTGAGATCATTTTCCTGAAATAGAAAACTACATATGTTTCTCAAATTTCACATCAAGCCACTGCACAGCCCGAACTGCAGGGGAGAACAGAGCCAAGCCTGCCTTTGGCCTTGGGGGAGTAAGAACCTGAAAACAAGATGATTTCTTTCGTATCACCACATTTCTCGTCCACAATCTAAACTTCCAAACACCCCCGTTTAACAGCATTTGTAGCGGGGGTTGCTTATCAAGCAGCCTTTGCTTTGTCAAATTAAGACACATCGCCTTGGATTAGTGAGACTCCCTGAGTTCAAAATGACTTCATGGTTGGCTCAGAGTTCACTGTCTCTGTGGCAAGTTGCCAGTAATACATCTACTACTGCGCCTGCCCCCAGTCCTTTTCTATACTGACCTAGCTGCCTTTTTTTTAGCAGCAAATGAACACAATAGAAAACTAAGGGCTAGATACTGTCAGAGCTAATTAACAATCCTAACATCTTAAAAAAATACAATCAAAGTAGTAAATATTTGAAGATCTGAATGCAAGTCTCTGAAATGCAATGTCTCAATGTATGTCAAAGCTGTTGGAAAGGGACAATGCAGTTTTTCTTCACTGTGCAGATACAGTTAGACACTATGAAGGGCTCCTGTTCTTGTGGAAAACACATTAAGCTTCTTTTGCTAATATTTTGTAAAGGGCATTTGTACAATAACAATAGCTAAAGCTTCCTGTTTGCCTGTGTGCTTCCTGGCTAACGTTAACGAGACCTGCTAACAATTTTCTTATTTAGCACACAGCAGCCTTTCAGACTACTCTGTAAACTCAAGGACATGTCGTTTTTAAATAAAAAAAAAATAAAATCTAACAGTAATGGCCCACATTGCACCTGCCCTTCACAGTCCTGATAACTTTACAGCTGTATGTTTCCTATTTTCTTACACTGGATCAGTCTGTGTGTCACTGGACTCCAAAGAACATGTTTTGAATTTATTAAAAGCCTGATAGAAGTGGAATTCTCTTGTTTGGCAAAGATACCATCACAGGGACACTTGCTTTTGGCACCATGACAAGAAATCCATGGCACTTTGTTTGTCCAATCCACAACACCACCATCCCTCCCCTCCCAACCAGCCCTTCAAGATAATTCTCCCTTCTCCAGAGACTTCCCCAAACAAGTCTGCAAGTCTGAAGCCTTGGGTCTCGTTTCATAAACAGGACATAAAACCCGAGTGCAATTCAGGATACTGTCACCGCCACATGGGCTGCAGTGCTAATCAGGAAAGCTTTCTGAAATATTCCCTAGCCCCTGTCTTTCCAGAGAGAGGCCTAATTTTTAGACCAGGCATCTTTTGAAGTAGGCACAAAATATAAACAAGAAGAAGCCAAATGCCAGAATCCCAGCCAAAGGGTATACATTAGTCACGGCAAGCCTAGGAAGGAAGGGAAGGGCAGCTGGCCCCAAAAAACTAGTGTCTGTGCTGCTCCAGTTACCACATCTCACTAAAAGGATTGCCCAATCCTTTACAAAGACACAGGCATCCTTCAGATAATCATTTAATTCACACCAGTTTGTTTTTTCAACAGCACCTCTAAACATAAGCTCCTCATCCAAACTCTCTCTCTTCTCAAAGTTTCCAGCCTATCTGGATAAAATATTTGGTGAGGACTCCACTAACCACAGTGATGAAATACCTCACAGCAGTAAAAGTAAGCAACCTTCTAAGAGTGTATGTATATATCACTTCAACAGATGAAGAACAAATACAGGGAAGAACAAGAACCAAATCCCCAAAGGTATTCAGCTGCCTAAACAACTCCAAAGATGTAGATTTAATTCACTTCTCCAAATCACACAGGGGACGTAACAGAGCAGAGACTTGAATTCAGATTCTTGGATTCAAAACCACCTTCCTAGCTTTAATGTTTTATTACAAACTTCTATCACTGCAACTCAGCAATGGACCAGACTCTCATTCTATTTATCTCAGCATACTCTGCATCAACCCTGCTAACATCAGAGGAGTTCTCTGGATTTAAATCAGTTCAACAGAGCCATCTCTAGCTCTAATGATAAGCAACTGGGAACAGGTTACAAATAAACTTTAGGGACTTAATCACTGCTTAACATAAAGAGTCAGCTATTTAAACATGCACAAGCCAAGGAACTAGCCTCTTTCTCGTAAATGAAAGAAAAAAATTTGTCAGGGTATTTTCCTGTTGAAAATATACTGTATATTAAAAAGATATGACACTCTCTCACACTGATATATATATATAGCCTAATATTAGTTATGTGGTTCCCAGAAGTGTTTTTTATGAACTACAAACATTTGCCTTTCACTTTACTCTCTGTAATTACCATAAAAGTATGAATTTCTTTCTTATAAAACTGATTTTATCTGAAGAAACTCATGATCCCAAGATCTGTTGGAAGGAGATCATTTACAAAACATCCCCCCAAAAAAGTATATGAAACAACTCTGTTACACCATTTTTACCCTGTCATGATGGCTAGCAGTTGAAGACTGACTGGACAAGTATTTCCACAGCAAAATTATTTGGGTCAACATTCATATGTGAGATTAAGTCTCTACTAGATAACACATTACTTTCCCCAACTATTAAAATATCTAAAGTGTAATAATATAAATAAATTATTCTGCACAAATATTCAGTTTTTTCCAACTTTTTTTGGTAGTTTTGGGAGGTGGCTTATAGCATGATGTTGGACACTCTCTACCTCAATAACGTCAGCCTGACATTCTTCCCTGTGTTTCCAAATCCTCATTCACAGGTTTAATCTCTCTTTGGTTACAGCTCATCTTAAACCACATAAATCCAGTATAGACTAGCTAATTTCCCAGTGAGTTGCTTATGACTGAAAGTGGCCCTGAAACAGATATAAACACACACAACCTTTGAGAATTTTGTGTGTGAATTCTACCCAATTTAACAGCTCAGCCATATTCTTATCTGCAATGTAATACTTCACAAGACTTCAGAAATACAAAAAATTTCAGATGTGCATCTCTGATAAGATTTCTCTATCCATAATATAGTAACCTGTAACTAAACCAGATAGGCATTTAGATTTTATTAAGATAGCTTTATCCAAAATACCATATAAAGGAAAAGTTATCAGAGGTTATAGATGGTGGGTGGAAGAGAGCAGTGAGTCACACTCACCATGAGTAAAAGTGCTGAGCCTCTGAGAAGCATTGCTAACACATCTGTGAAAAAAACAGCTCTCTCTTCCTCTCCACAACAACATTTCTGAAATAAGATAACTGAGTGTTCAAGTGGCAAAACCAATGCTCATTGTTGCAACCCTGGGGGGCAGGAGCAGGGAAGTTCCAAAGTTTTAAATTTTTTAACTAAAGAGCTGTCAGTAACATTTTTTAATGCAGAATAGTCAGGCATCCAGATCATTCAGAACAATTCAATGGCCTTTCATCAACCCAAAGTAGAAATAATAAAAAATAACTATTTTTAATAGGGAACATTACAGGCAACAATCTTCCAAGAACAATGGGAATCAATGATTTGGAACTTATCCTTTGCAACTGATGGGTGGACGCTGCTCAGTGAGATATTTAGCAATTTCAAAGAGAGTAGGTAAAAATCTCACAATATGTTTGAGTCTCCACCTTTCAGGTAAGAAGCATTTACTGTTTATTATACATCCACTGGAAAAAACATGGCAACAAGGCAGTTCAAGCCGCCAGAATTAAAGGTGAAAGACAAACGATTTCGTACTTGGAAATACACATCAAGAACTGCTTTTCAAATACTTCAAATCCTGATCTCCCACACTACTTAACTTTGTGCACTGAGGAGTCTCACTGAAGCCAAAATGACTATACGTAGTTTTTAAATGTTAAATACATACAAAATGTTTTAAAGAGCCCCTTAAAAAATTAGAGAAGCAAGATTAATAGTTTCAATGCATGCAGAAGTCTTTCCTACAAAAGTGCCCTTGGAATTGCATTTATTTTGGTAAAAACCCCATCACCAAAATAAATTTAAAAAAATAAATCTTTCTTTTATCAGGGCCAAGTTATGTATGATTCACAATGACTAACACTGTGTCTTGCCCTGTGAATAGGCTCCTTTGTGCTCAAAGGGAGAAAAGGTGTTAAGAATCTTATACTTGATAAATTCACACTTCCCTAGTATTATGAGCATATGCAGGACAAATTACTTTGCTTCACCAAACTTCAAGGAAATTCCCAAGAAACAGGTGTGCACGGGGGAGAGCAGAGGAAGGAAAAAAAAAATTAGGTTTGATTCCAACAAAACATTTCTTGTCCTTATTTTCCTGTCTTTTTCTTCCTCCTTTGTAACCCTGTAAGACATTCC
The DNA here is from genome assembly GCF_900496995.4 of Aquila chrysaetos chrysaetos. Lineage (NCBI taxonomy): Eukaryota > Metazoa > Chordata > Aves > Accipitriformes > Accipitridae > Aquila > Aquila chrysaetos. Next base: position 38,823,376 of record NC_044015.1, on the reverse strand, counting down.
ACTAGAGCCAAAACAATGGGCTTAATTTTGGGGAGCACATGAAGGCAGCAAAGGAGGATGTACAAGGAACTATTTTATCTAAAATAGAAGACTCTCAACCAAAGGGTGGGGGAAGATTTTGTCCAGAAAGTCTTTTCCCAACATTCCTTTCTCCCTTACAACATTAATCAATATAATCAAAAAGTTTTTGAATAATCAAAATGTCATTTCTAAGGAAATTAACTTGCCAGTAAAAATTCAGGCAGCTCTACTTTTGAGTATAATCTTCTGCAGCTTGGTTTTTTTGTTGTTGGTTTTTTGTTTTTTTTTTTTTAAGAGAGATTCTCTGCCTCACCTCCAGAAAGTTACAGCTAAGAACACAAAGCCAAAGCCAGGTGGGACCAAGGAGATGTCATTACCACCATACCCTCTCTTTTCAGACCTACTTCCAAAGCAAAACCTGAGTTTCACTGAGTTTAGACAGTCCCAAAGTCCACTGCGAGGCATGATAGCCTGACACCAGCTAACAGCACCACAACACTAAGTCCACAGCATTACACTTACCCCATCCTTTTCTTCCTTTCCCCACCCCCACAAATAACACTGCCCCCTAAATTAAGGCATCCATGAGGGACAGTAGACAAACTCTGTTATCATACTCTAAGCACCTATAGACCCCCTCCTAACTTCCTTTTAAATCTCCTGCCATACATTTTGGTTGCATGGAAAGGTGGCAGAGGAGGCTGAAAATTTTAATCTCAGGAATTCAGATTGTACTCCTGTACAGGTTAGATGAGCACTAGAGAATACAATCATTAGTTCATAAGATCTGTTTGCTCTCTCACTGTTGTTAATAATATTTATTGCAACAGAAGTTCCCAGGAAGAATTAGGGTCCTACAGTGCTGGGTACTAACAACACACCCAAGAAAACACCTGCCCTTCCCCAAAGACCTCACAGAAACTATAACCACCAACAGGTTCATGCAGCAAGCAGATGGACAAATACTACATTGGAATAGCAAGTACCAGGCATGGCGTAACTCTTGCTAGAGTTTTGTGAAAACCACAGCAGATGGGAATTTTCAGGAACAAGTAAAAGGAATCTAGATTCCCCACTACTGCAGCATCAGTTGTTACTAGCGATCCATTACTTCTGCAGCTTCAATACAATCATTCATTTCCCAACAGCTAAAGAATTAATCACAATAACACATTTTTAAGTCTGCAGGAAGGCATCGTTGTTCTTTTCCATCTGCTCTCACAAGCTACACTAGGTTGGAGGTTAAGAGAGATGGAGGGAGGGAAGGGCAGAGAGAGGGATTTCTTTTACACAGTATGGTTGCCACTATTAAAAAAAAAGATAAGCAGAACATGCTATGAATCAGTGAGGACTCTGGGAAGACCAGGAACTCTGTTCATAAATGCTGGAGATCCCTCTGCTCAAGGAAGGTAAGAATTCTCTTTCAAATATATCACCATTCTCTCTAAAACTACTTCCCTTCCTTTAAAAATAAATTCCAAATAATATTTGACTCGAAGTTCGCATGGACCATATTCTATTTTAGCTTCTTCAGCCATTAGCACAAGATGACCATTAGCACAAGGTGAACATTTCATTATTTGCTCACACATTTTATCCCATCTATTAATCATCATCTGGCCACAAAGGTGATCTAAAACTATGTTTGAAATTCAGTTCCAACCAGGGTCCCTAGCCATGTAACCCATCTGTAACCCACTAAAAGTGACATTTAGTCATACCTATTTTCTGGGTCATCATATTGCCCAACTACCTCAAAAAGGTTCTCTTCAGGACAGGTGGTTACTTCTTTCATATGTGACTGTGCCTAAATTTGAGGAGCGCTTGATCTGTCACACTCTTACACTGTTTATGGGAAAAAAGGCAGTCACCATTCTCCATCCTGTCCACTGACCAAAGGGTGCTAATTCTAAATCAAAGTCTTGAGTACTTTCATAAGATGGAGACCCTGCATGGCATATCATCTGGGAGCCTGGGGTTTATGCTCCTGAAGTTAGAGTTGGGTCAGGTGACAGGACTGCTTAGATTGCAAGATCTTTGGGGTGAGGGTTGTTCTTCTGTTATATAACTCATAGTTATACGGCACACAGCAGAATCTGACTGAAAGTCCAAAGGAAGGAAGATTTGAGATACAATCTTTCAATTATCATCTAGCAAATCCTTGCACAACTAATCTCTTTGCTCCCCCCCCCCCCCCAAAGTCAAACATAGCACTTTCCTGCTCTATAATGCAAGATATTTAACAATAGCTGTCAATCATGGAGACTAACTAGGGAGAAAGAGAACACTCAAATAAAAAGAACTGTGTCTGATGCGAAGGTATCTTCCATTTCCAGAGAGACTAAAACTATCCTGTCACCAGTTTTTATTTTAGACTATTTTTTTCACAGATTCAGCTCCACAAACTCCAACAGAAGTAACTGTGAACTGCACTGAGCTGGGGAGGTAATTGGTCCATAAGACTTTATTTTAAATAAATAATACTGCACTTTTCACAAGGACTTGTTTATCTGCAAATGTGCTTCACTTGTACTAGTCACTTTAATCAAGATTTTAAAGGGGTTCTCTCAAAGGGTTTTGTTAAACTGCTCAGCAAGTATTCTAGGATGCTTTTGGGGAGCAATACAGCTGCCTTGTTTTACAGTGAAGTGACCACTAAACAAGATTTTACCAGATCCCTCCCACATGGCAAAGAAGTGTTTTCTTCCAGTTCTCAAAAAGGTCAATAAATTTGTCAACAAAAACAGATTTCAAAGAATTATTAGAAGCATATTTCACAGTAACTAGAGCAATTGTTTTTATGTTCCAAAATGGAGTACAAGACCAATTAACTGACACTTGTAACAACATACTGTATCTGTGAATTACACTGCTCACAGGAACAACTGTGTTCAGGAATGCACAATGGAAGCAGGAGATAGGTTCAAGATGTTTTGGAGCAGGCTGAAATACAGACAGATTTACATAACAGCATGTCCAGTCACAATGAATTAAGGCAAAAATATACATAATAAAATAGACAAAGACCAAATCATATTGTTATAATTAACATACCTTGCAGTGACACCTGTGGCTTTCCAAGATAAGAAATCCGGAAGATCAAAGAAGTAGCCTGCATTCTCCCAACACGATTCTTGCAAGTTCTAACAAAAAAATTTTTAGAAATGCAGGTATTAGAGGCCAGGCATGATCATGTCCTCATTTTAATGCAATTAAAAACCCCTGACATTTATGTAAAAATGACAATTTTTCCAAACCCAACATTCTGATCACCCAGTCTGCTCTACTCACTTTACAGTGATTTGCTGCCTGAAGAACTGAGCCTTTCCCCCACCACAGACTGATCATAAGAAAAGAGTTTCCTATGAAGAGTTCATGGAGGCACATGTTTCAGATCAGTAACGTGGTCTCTCTGAGTTCCCCGTCAGCTGCTCAATAAGAGAGCAGTCTCAAAGTCAATAGACAACTTTCTCAAAAAATGTATGCCCTACTTTCTAAAAACTAACCATTTTAAATTTAGTATTTTTGAATTATAAGTACAGGAAGAAAACAAACAGCTCTGTGAGCACAAGCACAAAGCTTTTGAATCTGTTTCAAAATGACTGAAATATGATCGAAGCATGTAAGAACCTGTAAGCTTTCAGTGAAGCTTTTTTCCACAGCTGGGACATTTGGGAGCTCTCAACTGCCTGGATTAACCAGTAGCAATCAGCTTTAAATCCAAACTACAATCCTATAGTTGCCATCACAGCATGCACATGAATTCACATGAACAATTAACAGAAGTTTATCTTTGCAAACTCTACCCCTGTGCAAAATTTCCTTGAAAGGCATAACAACACACAAAGTGGTATGAATGCCTAAGCTTCCGTCTGAAAAGACGCACACTGCCGGGTCACGTTGAGCTTCTCATCAACCAACACCCCCAAGTCCTTCTCCACAGGGCTGCTCTCAATCCTCTCATCGCCCAGCTTGTATCTGCACTTGGGATTGACACGACCCATGTGCAGGACCTTGTACTTGGCCTTGTCGAACTTCACAAGGTTCGCACAGGCCCACCTCTCAAGCCTGTCAAGGTCCCTCTGGATGGCATCCCTTCCCTCCAGTGTGTCAACCGCACCACACAGCTTGGTGTCATCGGCAAACTTGCTGAGGGTGCACTCAATCCCACTGTCCATGTCACCAACAAAGATGTTAAACAGCATCCATCCCAATACCGACCCCTGAGAAACGCCACCTGTCACTGGCCTCTCTTTGCCTTCTTGTCTTTTCGCTTTCAAGTCCCACCTTTTTCATCTACTCTCCATAAGTTCAGGCCAAGACTCTTGTACAAGATTCCAGAAACAGAGGATTTGTTAGAGAAGTAAAACGCTAAGAGAGTCTCAATAGCATAAGCTTTGTCAAGAGCAACTCCAAGTCCTCCCCACTCCTCCAAAAAAACCCCCTGTGAGAACCTGTGGTACACAGTTGAGCAGAAGGCCAAATATTTTAGCAAAGGTTCTAGGAGCTTTGTTATTATGCTTTTCTTTTCAAAGTTTTTTTTTTCCAAATTATTCAGTAAATTGTCAATAACATGACAATTTAAATTATCTGCATTTTAAAAGCTGCCATCAGTTTTCTGGAGCAAAAATTAATTACATGCAGTATCAAGAATGTACATGCTGAATTAAAGTAAAAGATAATTCCATTTTAAGAAATACTATTTGGCTCTGTAACTTAATTCAGACACTATGTGATATCAAACCAAAATCTTACAAGTCCAGAAAGTTACTGAAAGGGAATCTCTGAATTCCAGAAACTAAGGTGCAACTGGTTAAGTACAAAAAAAATAATCTAAATTTTGTTTAGTTTTGGATCATGCAAAGAATTTGTCTTGTTTGTGTTTAGTTTTTCAAAGGCTTCTAAAACTTACTGGGTTTCTATTCAGTTCAAAAAAGAAATGCTCCAATTACAACTTTTTAACATAAAATGCACAACCTTTGAATGTCTGTTCCTGATCACTCAGCTTTAATTTACCTCCTAGACGTATGTGGCTGCTGCTCACATCAAATTTAACTTTATACATGAATGTAAAGGTGCTCCATATTTTAGTACAAAGGTTATTCAGCCTGACTATTTTGATAATAAAAGCCTCTATGTATTGTTAACATACCTGACAGTCTTCAAGAAGCAGCAGTAGTTTGGCTATTAGTGTGAATCGAAAAGAAATTGGATTAGGAATAACTGTCCTCTTCAAACAAATCTGTTTCATCAAAGATACTCCTTGGATCCTTATTCTATTACTTCAAGAATTCCCAAAAGCCACATGTTAGTGACACTAAAATATGTTGTTTCATGAACATCCAAATGATTCATTCTTTGCCATCTTGATGCTTTGTCATCACTAATTAGCACAGACAAAAAAAATCATAGCATGCCCTGATGCTTTTTCCAAACAAATTTAAAAGTCTCCATGTTTTCGACACTCACTGAAGTTAATTCAAATTTATTTTCACTCACAGTCAGGAATCTGTGACCACATTAAAAGGACTGTGGAAAAGATCCGGGAACGTTCCCAATGCTGTATTCATATCCTGCGACTCACCCTCCGAACTCACTTGTAAAGAAACTAATTCAATATTTCTATTTTGCAGGGGTACTTATGGAGTCCCCTTTCTTCATCTCTCTGATTGTTGGGGGGGGGGGGGGGAGGGGGGGGGGGGCAGGCGGTTAACAACTATACCGCCAAACAATAATTTTTTGAGATCCTAACAGATAATCCCAAATACTTGGGGGCAAAGCGTTTAAGAATTATGAATTACAATGTCTTTTAATCTTCCTAGCCAAGAAGGGTCTAGGAGAGTGAGGGATCAGGGAGCTGATACAGAGCACATGAAAGGCCTCCATTGCCCATTTATTCCTTGACAAGTCAAAAGATGATCATGGAGCCATACTGCACCATTTTGTATTGCGTCAAATGTATTTGTTCACTTCTTAGTTGGACTGAAAATACACATACAGGCAGAATTTCACGTGAGCTCCAGCATCCAATACAATTTTTTGGAGACACCTAGAGGCACATTCTCCTTGGGAAAGCTGAAAGAGCTTTCACATTCATATTTCACTGGTTTGCTGACGTAGTCTGTTTCTGTACAGAAAACCTTTGATTTCTACTCTTAACGAGTATATAATTCTCTTGTAAGATGAAGTGATCTTCAGACATCTGATGTTTGCGAAAATGCATTTTTTTCCACCAGAAGTAAAATGTGTATATAAACACCAAAGATGTCCTGACTTTTGTTATTGCTAATACAGATTAAATATGAATCAAATTATCTTAAATGCCATTATGGACAGCCTTCATATCAGATGCCTGTTGCCCACAGGATTAACTTAAAATGGGCTAGAAGCAAGACGTCTGATTTAGCACAGGGTATCAGTCTGAATTCCATGGCTACTTATCAGCCAAAAACCACAAATTCAAAAACCATCCCAAACCGGTATGTTAGAAATCTAGATTAAAACCAGGAGGGACAGATGGAAGCAGAAAAATGTTTTACCATTTAGTGTAAAAAATAAAGCTGGCGTGAGCATTCAAGTTCCACATCAGGTCAAAATCTAAGTCAACTGAAAATCAGAAAAGAAACTCATTCTCTGAAGAACTGTCTGCTTTTCCCAGTTCAACCCCAAATTTGAATCTCAATCTCCCAGGCAATCTGTAATAGTAGGCTATGTAGTGTATCAGTCTCTCTTTCTAAATTACAGAAAACAAATATACCTTGTGTGAAAGGAAGAAAGAGAAGAACTGAAGACTTAATGCACACTCATGGGGATATAAGAAACTCATGTCCCATGCCCTACTCCAATTCAGACAAAGCAAGGACTTAGAACTTGGATCTCCCACACTTCAGATCAGATGCCAAGCCATGTGACAGAGCTATTCTGAGATACCCAAGATAGGCTCTGAGCAGAAATTCTATCCTTGCCAGAGCCAAGGCAGCAAACTGATCAATTTCGCAACTCTTAACTCGCAAAAAATTAACTAACTGAATTATCAGACTCATCTTGAGGCTGGAACTGGGGCGGGGTGGGGGAGGGCTTGGAAAGTAACCTCTTAGAGTGAGGCTGCTGCTGAAGGTGGAGAAAACTGCCTTGCTGCAACACACTCTCTACCACCAAGACACTGTCTTAGTCACATGCAGGTATTTTCAAATCCCTGAGGCACCCTGAGCATAGCACCACAAGTCAGGCAAGCATCAGAGTCCAGGTCAGAAAGGGCTACAGAGGAACAGACCAGGCACATTAAAGGCTGAGCTGGCAGAAGCTGTAACAGGGCAAGAAGGACAACCAGCATGCATGTCATAAGCCTCATCACACTGCAATGGAGTGGAGAGATACGGCTGGAAGACAGACTAAGGAGGATGTACTTAGAGGTGTAGGTGCTTCAAACCTCCCAGCTGTTAATCCTTTTTTTAAAATGGTACTTCTGCTTGATTAGCAGCTGCAACTAAAAGCCAAACTGAACAGTCCAAAGTACAGCTTAGGCATACATGTCTGCACTATGTATGGATTTTGGTAACACAGAGCTGTTAAAGCATTTATAAACAATTCTAATCAAGAGTTCAGTTCCAAACTCAGTAGCTTGGATTCATTCTCACTTAATATGGAATTTATTATTTATTTTAATGGAAAAATATTCAGTCACATTCAACAAAACAAAAAGCCAGCTGCAAAGGCAGCAAGCAATGGAGAAGAAATGCATCAACAAAAGCTGCTGCCAAGCTAATGCCAGTACATCCACCATTCTTCCCTCCACAGCCAGGGAAAAAGATGTTTTAATAGTTTCTGCAAATTATCCCATTGGTAGCTTCAAGTCACAGGTGTACAGAAAGAAGAACAACGATGCATAAAACAGGAGCTGCAACTGAAGATGTGAAATGTAACATAGAGAAAGATCACTGACCACTGCACCAAAAAAAAAAAAAAAAAAAGAAAATTACTCAAAACCTATTGATTTTAGTTATTAATTGCAGAGGAATGATATGCTAGCCAGTCACTCTGTGAAGTCATTTTTTTGCTGAAGCGAGTCTCTTCTTTGCTCTTATACACCATATTAAGAACAGAGTTATGAAAGCACAGTATAGGAAGACTGCATTTCATTTGGAGACAGTTATCAAGCAAATACTTACTCCCAGTCCAACATCCCCCACCCATTTAGAATAAGCTACAGCCATCTCTGATTTAATGGGACTAGTATTTTTTAGAAATAGCTGATTTGTAATGTCATTAGTATGAGGAAAACATAACAAGCATCCTTTTGTTTTGGCATAAGCTACAATAAAATTTCCAGCCAGAAATTAGTAAACAAGACTTTTTCTTCTGCTACCTCTGGGAAAAAAAAACACTAACAGGCCAATTCTAGAGCTGGACAAACCTTCACTGCAGTTGTTACATTGCTCTGTTTAAGCTATGGTCTCACTGCTGTGAGATCCATACAGTCATGTACTGATAAACATTTGCAGCAAAACCATTTCCAAGTGAAGGAGTATGTACCTACATTTTCAGTTCGTATGCATGCATCTACCCACCAGAACTATCTACACACTCATTCAGGCAGTGAACATCCAATTTCTTTAGCCAAAGTCAACAAAACAGCACAACCTGCTTAGCAAAGCTGCAAAAAATGTACCTGCAACTACCAAAGTAAAGAACTATTGCAATAATGTTTTGCAAGATAATTCTAAACAATGAAGAAATCTAAGGAAATAACAGCAAGAGGAGTGAATTTAATTGGTTATTTTGAAAGACCCAGTAACCAGGGACTACTTTCCTTTCCAGTGAAGTTTACATTCAAATTTAGCTTATTGACTTCAGGAAGACTGTCAGAATTATCCTTCAGCTAGTTTCCAAATATTTGCGAAAGGATCATGATCCTTTAGTTCAACTTCATCTACAGTTGACATTCTTAATTCAGCTGAGCATTCAAAAGTCATATGCGACTAATGTATTCACAGACATTAGCTTTTTAAAAACCCCATATATTCAATTTGTTTTACATTACAGATTTGACACTGGACTCTCTTTATCACCACACATGGTCCACACAGGCAGAGAAATACAATACTCCTCATAAGTGGACCACAGATGTGCACACTTTAACAAGACTGCCCCTTAGGCTATACAGTAGCTGCATTTGGTTGATAGTTTACTGCAAACAGCTGTCCCAAGATGCAAACTCCACTTGCAGTGATGGTTTTGTCATATGAACACCTATCTGCAATCACAAACATCAAGGCCACCCAATTAATTTCATGTAGACTAACCACTAGGCACCAGAGGGTAAAATGATTCAGCAGCAATCAAACTAAACTGAATGTAAGCCAATACAATTCAAACAAAAGATCTCAAAAGGCCTATTATGGCCTTCATAGTTTAGTTTCTTAATTCAAAACCAAAATGAAATAGAGATGAAGAGTTGGAAGAACAGAATACACCCTGAAGCCTCTAGTCTCTAGTTAAATCTCTATTCTGTGTATAGTGGGAACGTAAGGAGATGAAATGTTAAAGAGAAAGCATTATCATAGAATGGTTTGGATTGGAAGGGACCTTAAAGACCATCTAGTTCCAACCCCCCTGCCATGGGCAGGGACACCTTCCACTAGACCAGGTCGCTCAAAGCCCCATCCAACCTGGCCTTGAACACTTCCAGGGATGGGGCATCCACAACCTCTCTGGGCAACCTGTGCCAGTGCCTCACCACCCTCACAGTGAAGAACTTCTTCCTTACATCTGATCTAAATCTACCCTCTTTCGGTTCAAAGCCATTACCCCTTATCCTATCACTACATGCCCGAGTAAAAACATCTCTCTCTGGCTTTGTTGTAGGCCCCCTTTAGGTACCGGAAGGCTGCTCTAAGGTCTCCCTAGAGCCTTCTCTTCTCCAGGCTGAACAAGCCCAACTCTCTCAGCCTGTCTTCATAGGAGAGGTGCTCTAGCCCTCTGATCATATGGAAAAAGAAGTCAAAAAGAAGCAGATGAGAGTAACTTCTGACTTTAAAGAAAAACTGCAACATCCCTCTGCAAATAAAAACAAGTGTAACAAGAAAGCCACAAGAGATAAGGACCAGTATCTACTTCTCGTAAAATGATGTCAGCTGATTCCTCACAGTGAGTGAGGTCATCTTCAACTTCAATTCTAGTAACAAGATGATGGAAATGGAAAAGCACAGTTAGGTCACCTTAGTTCTCTCCTCCTTCTCCTCCCTCTTCATTACTTCCAACCAATTCAGGGCAAATTTGTGAAGTCATATTGTTTAGTAATACTTTTAATTGCTTAGATGAAAATTCTTCAAGTAATAGAAATTTGATTCCTTTCTTTGAGAGACAGCCTAATCACTCAAAACTTAGCAATACTACTGAATTGACCTATGCCAGACCCTTCATCACAGAGGTAAAGTTTTCAGATACCACAGTTTGGAGAGTCCGTGGCAAGAAGTGAGAAGACAGGATCTCCTAATGTGGCTTTCCATAGTCAGGTTAGCATCGTGGAAAGGGAGAGGGAGGCTTTGATGACAATGTACACACAATTAACCTACAGGTATAACAACAGTCCAAAGGGTCATTTAGTATCAATACCTTAAATAACTTACTTCCAAAAGTGCATCTAGTCTCATAAATCACTAGTCTCCTAAACGACTCTTAACAAACTAATTAGTTTACAGTCACATTTGTGCAACTTACCTTGTATTAGCAAGACTGCAGTTTCATATGACTGATTCCACAGAATATAGAACATGGAAAAGTCAAGGGAAATCTTGAATATTTATCAGTTAGGCAATAAACTAAAAAAAAAAACATTTATATTTATGCCAGCCTAAATAAACTTTGAAGCTCAAGAAAACAATGTTAAGAGTTCCAAAGAACTGAGGATCCACTGAAAGGAACATTCATAATTAGGACTAATTTTAAGGTTCTTCCAATTATATGCTGTTTATTGTTACAAATACATGAGGTTTAATTAAAAGAAAAGTATCAAACATTTTCCCAGTGACACAAAAGTTAACTCTGCTGGTTACTTCAATGGATTTATAAATTGTTCTTAATTATTAGTACCAGGTTATTTTATCATAACTTCAGATATAAAGCAGTTATTTTCCCCACTGCACCCTCTCTGCAAAACCTAGATCAATGCAAGCCGATATGGAACGTGCACAGCACCAATCCCTGGCAAAGATGTACAGGGGGAAAACAGCAAAAAACATTTAATAGCAGAAACATTAAATTCCTGGGGAGTTCAAAAGTTCCAGGGACTTAAGGCAAAAGTCAACAGTGAATCTTCATATGTTAGGATGTACCTGCTGACCTGGAGCATGACTGTACAAAGTGTATTGCTGTGTTTTTTTTGTTTTGCTTATAAACATCCATGTGTTTTATGTGTTGTAACCATGTCAAGCTTTCTGATCAAAAACTTTCCAGAAATGTGATGCCTACCAAAGGGACTAAGGCGCAAAGTAGCTTCTGGATACACCTTGGTTTAGCCAGTTTTGATCATGGCCAGTCATAGGAGAACAAGCCCAATCCACTGTTTGCCTTAAGTTCCTGGGATACTGTCAGATATATGACAACACTAGGGAGGAATATTAAGAAATGAATAAGGAAGGAAAGAAAAAAAAACTTCCCTATGGTTCATGGCATGGAGATGTTTACTGGGGAATGATATAGTTCACTGCCTCATACACTTCAAGAACTAAAAGGAAAATGAGATTTTAGGAGCTTGTTTCAGAAAAAACCCCAACCTGTTCACACAAAGTACAGTTAAACAGTGGAACTGATTACCACAGGACACAGCAGGTGCAAAAAGTGCATGTGGGTCCAGAAAAGATTAGCTAAATTCATAGAGAAAAAAAATCACTACTAATCAGACAAATAATGAGTCAAACGGATTTCTGGCCCGACCCAATATGGTTATACATCAAGCAGCAGGCTGCACCACTTGCAGTCAGATGGCTGGAAATAGTTCTAGACATACTGGAGTGTTTTTAGAAAAAACCTGAACCAACTGTACATATTTGCAGAGGTTGGCAGAAAATTCTGGGAAAGTGTTTTACAATAGAGCAACAGACTTTTGGGATGCTTTGAGAGGGTTCTTATTTTAAAGCAGCTCCTGAGACTGCACTGCTCACTGGAGCAAGCAGTAGCTCAGTAGGAAAGGTTATTTCACATATGATACAGAAAACATAAGCAGAGGTGAGGAATTAAGTAAGACAAACCACTCAGATCTACGATACTTTAAAGAAATCTTGCTGGTAGCATATTTGGTGACATTTAGTAGTCAGGAAAGCTGGACAGACCAAAGGCCATGATCACAGCCAGGCACACAGTGTCGGCAGACACTATGTAAAACTTCCCCACGCAATTCTGCCAAGACAGCTCAGCCCTAACATTCAGTGCTCATAATGATCCCATTTTGGCCTTCTCAGCAACACCAAGGGCCACATTTTTAAAACAGCCTAATTTTATGCCCATGAAGTTCCCAACTAGCCAACTGCCTCAATGTGTAGCCTGCGCAAACCAGGTACAGTGCAGTTATTTTCTGAATAGCAGTTGTCACAATTAAATAGAAGCACAATGGGAATTCCAGTTTCAACTTCGCAAAGCCTTCTGATATTCCCAGTTAAAAAGGATAAAATAAAAATAAAATCTTTCTTTCTGCCTGCTAATCTTGTGACTCTCCCAAGGGATGTGAAAACCAAACTTCCTTTTTGCCAGCTTGTGCATTATCACTAGCTTAAGAAATAATCCTGCAATCAGAATAGAGTATTTTTTTCCTTGTGGTATATGAACTAGATCAAACTATCACTCTACCACACCTCTGGGAACTGTGCAGTATTAGCAGGAAGGAAATAGACTAAATACAGAAAAGAAAGATGATACAACTCAAAAAAGATGAAGGAAACATTAAGTACCATTTTTTAAGTAGTTTTCCTGACCATGCCTTTAATACCTGGGTCATCATTTATCCATCTATAAAATATTAATAACAAAGAATCTGAGGAGACTTAAGTTATTTATTATTTGTAGACCACTTGAAGACACTCCACTGAGTAACAACGTATGTGCAAACTGGTGTTATAGCTCTCATTTGAAGAACCTGACATTTAAAGTTACTGTAAAATTTGCCTTCCTTGGCAAAAAGTGAGAACACTTGCATCACGTGAGGCTGAATTTTAGCTGTCGCAGGCTAACATGAACCTTTGCTGCTAGCCCTAAAAGTTAGGCACATTACTGTGATGGGCACTGAAAATAAACCATCACTCTCATATAATTCCTTTCACCCTCCTACTTTGCAGTAAGTGTAGAAGCAGTAAGCAAAGACTTCATCATATACCTCTCCAAATCTAGAAAGTTTAACACTACATGGCCATACCTCAACTGATTACAACTGACTCCATAATAAATGTTACTGTTCCTTCTCATGAGCTAGCTGAGGTGCTACTGTAAGATGTTGCTTAAGGTGCCCGAGTTAAGCACGGTAAGCTTAAGCAGTTTAACAGTATGTCTTTGCTAGTCCACTCAGGATGCAGGAAATGTCACGTGAGCAGCTCAGCAAGCAGATACTGAGGTAAAAAACCCCTCTCTTAAGGATAATAATCTTTAGCTGGTACGTCAGGAGCTCAAAGGGGACATATGAGCAAGCCCTGTCCTGTAATGCCCTTCTGCCAAGCAATCTCTGCTACTGGCTGGCATGTAGGGTAAGGTGAATTCTATTTCCTACCCATTTTGTCATGGAGGGAACAAGCCCTGCAATACTTGCTCTCCCTTTATTCTACACCAATTACATCAGAATACTTTGAGGCCACAGCATAGACTTACATCTCTGGGTGACCCCATTTGGAGACCTCCCCCATAATCTGGCCTTTCCTGATCAGTCAAGTACTGACTGATATTCCAGACCTTGCAATAGAAAAATGTTTTAAACACAATGGATTCATTTAAGGTTTTTACAGCTTACTTTTTATTATTGATGACTGACATATGATACTCAGAGCTCAAGAAGAAAAGAACTAGTAGATGGATATTCGTTTTTCAGTATAGCATCTACAAACAACAATAATTACCCTCTATTGTCATTAATCACCCTCTATTGTCATTAATCTGTCAGTACCTGCTTCTACCAGTTAATTCCTTTGACTTTCCCCAATCTGCACCTTGTTACTTCATGTTTGTAGAGACAGGAGACTTTAGCTGCTTGAAACTGGCAGCAAGTAATTTACATTTGGGCTGTGTTAAAATGACAGCAAGCATCATTGAGACCAAATGTAAAAGCCAGATTGGAGGAGGTTACAAAAAATTCAAGTGGCAAGCATTTCTCCTTTTATCTGACAGCTATTATTAAAGGGCCATATGTCATTCTGTTACACACAAAATTTAAACACAAGAGACAGAGGCAGACTTCCATGTTATGAACAGAGCACCTTCCCTCTACAGATGTCTACTTCCTACAGATGGGACAGAACTAAATTGAAGCTCTAACTGAAGAGTTTCTCTACTAGCAGCCAAAGACATCACACATCCCCTCACTGTTGGATGCAATGCCTCAAAGGCAGTACCTCTGGCCAGGATACACAGTGTCGAGATGGTGCTGTTTTCAAATTGCTATAAATCCATCCCAGAAGTAGTACCTACACCCCTCTAAGCACACCCAGCTACAGTAGTTGGGAGCAGGAAATACACCTCCATTACTAAATCCTAGGATACTTCGAGGACTCATTCATTACCCAAATTTGTATGTATATCTAGCCTTAAAATTAGATAAGAAAGGCATATGAAATCTTTCAATCAGGAAACACTAAATCTCAATAAAATCAAAGATATTTCTAAATAATTGAGAGGAAAAAAAGAACCTCAAACATTTTCATCACAACTTAAGGCTGGCCTTACTTTGCAGACCTTTGGGTTCAACACTAAGGCTGAAGACTTTTGGTTTAGATATTTCCTTCTCAGAAATTAACAAACAAAGGGCGTTAATCATTAGTAAAAATGCACCACAGTCTTAGATGTACTCACTTCCTTTAGCCACAGCAATTTAGGTGGCTGCATTTCCACAGACATCACTCCCCCTACATAGCTCAAAACCCTGTGTTGCGTTGCATTGATGCGCTCAACTTGACTGACTGCACGATGGTCCATCCACATAATAACATTCCTATAGTTTTGTCCTTTGGGGAAAAAAGAAAAAAAAGAAGATTATTTTAGGTCTGGTTTAACCCCACCTCAGTACTGTAAGTTACTAGACTCTAAGCTGCCTCACACTTCCACTTCTACATAGAAAGCTCAAATTCTATTTGTGTTAATAAAACACAGTAGATATCTAGAGATAAAATTCTAGCCCTCTGAGCCAACTTTAAGACATGCTGAGCACTAAGAACACTGACTGAAACCAATCAGGCTTGTGAGCATCCAAGAACTTTGAAATGCCATGCTCTCATAGACTATATTTCATTCAAAGAACCCAAACTTCTTGACAAAGTACACATATCTAGTTAAAAATATAAAGAAGCATTTTGGTGGCTAAGAACTAAAAATGTGACAAAACCTGAGCAATTACGTTATAAGCTGAAATTAACTCAGGTAGTCAGCTAGCTAGCTAGTTACAGGGATTCTCTTTCCTTTTCTATTGTTATGAGAAGAACTACCTTAATTCCTTTCAGAAATAGTTTCAGGGGAGTAATTTGCGGAAATGCTTTTATTTTGGATGTGGAAGGAAGAAGCATTTGGAATGTCTGCGTAGCACATGAGAACAAGAAGCAAAGAACACTTTTTATCAAAATTAACCTACAGAGGACCTGCTAGACAGGTGGAAAAGTAATCCAGATGACACTTCAGATTCCTCTCTTGCTAAGCACACTGCCCACTCAACTTCATGACACAGCCACTCATGCATAATCTTGAAAACATACTCCAAGACAAGGCAGAAGTATGAGGCACACCAATATTTCTAACATGGATTGAAATACAACCTAGAACCAGACTGCCTGAAACCACACCGTTGCATGCCCAGACCAGTGTGACAGTATTTAGTGCATTCTTGTCTTTTTACTTACCACCACCACTGTGTAAACTCAAAGTTCTTGGGGATATCAGAGAATAAAAAACGAGAACTGAATTTGACTCAATAGACCAAAACAGCCCCAGACATAATTAGGCACTGAACAGATTGTATGAGACTCTCAAACTGAAAAATAAATAATCTCATCTAAATTAGCAAAGGACATTTTGGGGGCAAAGCTGTTTTTTTGAGAAGGATAGGAAGAGATGACAAATACATCTGAGAACAGAAAGGGAACATACACAGAATTGTGATTACGGCTCTGTAACTACTGATTTAGCACACACATCATCTTAAATGGGATTCACTGAAAAAAAGCGCATCACAGACTTTTCTTGCGTCTTCTGAATCATCTACTCAAAAGCTAATAAAAAAAATTTAAATTTTTAGAAAAAGGTCAGACTGTTTCTGAAGTTTAGCACTGTCCTAGACAAAGACAGAACACCAGTATAATACAATACAGAAGTTGAACCTCTTGCCTGCAGCTCCACAACACAGTGAGCAGTTAGACTATACTAACACTAACATTTTTAGCATTCCTTTAGCCAGTGTGGATGGGCATTTATACACATTATGAAAGCCGTGATTAGTAAAGTCTGAAGGAGGAGAAAACATGCAGAAAAGAAAAATGAGCATAGATTTCTCTAAGAAGTAGTCTCTCTGAGCCAAGATGAATGAATTTGATCTTAGGATGCCAAACATTTAGGCAAACAGTAATGAATTCTCAACGCAAATTCAATTTTGCAGTAGAATTAAAATAGTAAAACCAGAAAAAAAATAGTCTTGTAAAAAACGTTTTCTATCATCTACATCTCCAAGAGTCAGCCCCATAACTTGGCATTTGGATGAAATTGTAAATTCGCTCACATCAGTGGCAAACATGCATAGTAAAACCAATTTTTGTGCTGAAGTCCTACCTTCACAGTTGACTGCCAGAGGTTGGAACTGTTTATCCACAACAACAAGGGAACATGTAGCATCAAAACCAACCCCTCGAATCTGGCTAGCATCTACTCCACAGACAACTTTCTGTGAATATACAAAACACAGGTGAATACAAATGTATCAACATATATGCAGGTACCAGGTGAACTAGTAAGTACAGAAAATGAGTTACAAGTTAGAAATGCAAGCTCAAACTCTGAAATTTTTGAGATTCAGTATTCTTTAACACCTCTAATCAAAAATACACTAAATTACCAAAAATTCTTTGGCTTTCAAAACTGAATTCAAAGGTCCATGAAAAGTTCATTAATAGCTTTTTAATCTTACTAACCACAGTACTGGATAAAAGCAGGAACCACAAAAATATCAGAAAATAAAGGTAGCAGAAAACTAGCAATGCTAATTTTCTCTTTTCTAAGAAAGTCTGCAGCTGAGCTGCATGTGAAACATGGACACAGGATTAGGGCCAAGTGTTTCCATCAGTTACTTCACACAGTTCCCACCTGTGGAAGCAACGATCTAGAATTGCTTTGGTAATATTATGCCACAGCTTTTTGTCTTGCAATAGTGAAGAGTCCCAGAAATAAAGTTGGTCAAAACCTGTAGCAGTGATAATACCTCTGCAATGCACACCTTTTCAAAAGCTCTGCTACCAAGAGTTTGGATAGCATATTTTTTGGAAGATTTTCCAAAAAAAAAAATCACCACCCCAAAAGGTCAGAACTTCACGGCTTCCAGCAGCACTGGAAAAAAAAAAAAAAAAAAAAACAAAAAACACAACACCCACATGGATTAAGTGCCAAGTGAGGTTGCAAGACACCTAAAATGTAATGCAATAATAAATTGCCACTTCTCAGTAACAATAAAAATATCATTATTTTAATTAGTACTACAACGAAAGACTTTCACTAGACTTGCTACAGTGCCAGTCTCTTACTGGGTCTGTAAAGCTATAGTTTCAGAGACCATATTTTATTGCTTACATACAAGAGATTGTATTTAAAGAGGTCCAGAGGAAGAACAAAGCAATTCACAATGAGAAAAATCAAATAAGCAGAATAAAAGACTTGCTCCACTTTAACATCAAGCTGTTCCTCCTTATCGCTCCTGTCACTCCCTTCTTTTCCTTCATTCCCCCTCACCTCGTCTCCTTCATCTCAGGGCATTTCTGCAGAGCCAAGCTCATTAATGTTTGAAAAGCCTGATCAATAACAAGAGAATGGGTGAACTGTCCATCTGCAAATTACCAAGCATATCATGAATATTTAAAAAGCCAACCTTAAGAGTATGGCAGGCTGGGGCTTTATTAAGAAAGATGAAATGGCCTGCACGTGCACTGCCAAGCAAGGTCACTAATTTACCACCAGCATGTCCAGGCAGATCCTTGGATCAGAGGGTACAAATTTTCCCTTATAATAAGTTTTATTTCAGTCTGGTTTTATGCTTGATACTATCCACAAATGTATGTAATTTATTTTGGTCTTATAATACTGGATCCTCTTATAATGAGGATGACAGGCAACAGACATTATGTTAGGCACCATCCACAAAACAGATTACAATTTCACTACAATAAATGCTCCTTTGTGACTCCAGTGCAGCACAATGCACATCTTTAAATATATGCATTACCAGGTTCTGAGCAACCTTGACTCCTCAAAGAACTGTCTCACGGCTAGAATATACACCAGTGAATCAAAACCCACAGATGTGAATCCTGAAGGCAGTGGGTAAGTCCTCCCCCTGAGCCAACAGCACAAAGGAAGGCCTTTCGTTCTACTTTCAGTTGTAGCACAAGCTTCTTTCACGCTGGCCTTCAGCTCCTCACCTATATAACAGACCTTGTGAGGCTACGTCAGCAATATCCTCAAGGTGCCTTTAATACACAAGGATGGTTACAAGTTACACAGTAATACAGCATGCACAGAACTGAATGTTAAAGGCCAGTGACTGGAAGACCTTAAACTTTCAAAACTTGAAGAGCTACCTGCAACACATTATCTCCTTCGTTTTCTTTTTCTTCGCGTACCTTTGTGACTGAGCAACAAGCAGCCCATATGTCTGCAGAGGATTGCTCGTAGTGGTCTGGTTGGGGCTCCCAAATTTGGATTGGCTGATCTGCATGTGCCACTACTGTCCCAAACCCGTCTACCAAAGCTGCGCGAACACTTGCTGACCCAACATCAATTCCAACATAGTATTTTACTGGAGTCTGCTTCTTACTGTCCATTTTTCATAAAACCTGTTGGGGAAAAACAAAAAAAGGGGTTAAAAACAGATAAAATGACTGACGATGTAAAACTGTGCTGAACAGGACAGGAGAGATGCTGTACAGGCACTTTGCTTGATAACTCTTCTTTGCAGCAAGTCTTCACTTGGCATTTTTTAATTAATTTGAGTTTTCAAGTCTTGCACTAATTGTACCATTTTTCTTCAAATGTTTGTATGCAAATTGCATGACACAGAAGCTCCTGAAAAGCAAACTGTAAATTTGCATGTAAGAATATGCATGCTATGATAAAGTTCATGCATTCATACAATCAAGGAAATGAGCTGTGGTCATACAGTATCATGTCTACATAAAGGGGAAAAAGAGGGAAGGCGACAGGAAGGGGTACAGTTCCAAACTCAGCAGCAATCAGGAGCTGGTGCTTTACACAGAAGGGAAATTTCAACCCAGAGACTCCTGGGTTTTCCTGAATTCTGGCAGATGGGGAAGCTGCTGATGTCTGGTAAGTTGGACTCGCCTCTGGACAAGACAGCGAGAACCACCACAGATATGTCATTGCCTCAATGCAAACAAATTATACTCCTGAAATAGTGAAAGGGGTGGTGTGCCTGGCTCCACTGAACCCTGACCTGAAGAGGAACAAGGAGCCAAGAGCTGCTGCCTCCCATAGAGCCAACCAGCTACCGAGTGGCATGTTACTGCTGAATGAGACAGTGAGTGAGGCTGAATTTCTGCAGAATCTCCAAAAAAAAAAAGTGGTGTGATGCTGATAATTAAAATAGCTAAGTGACAATCTGGTACGTATTACCCAATTTTGAGCCCTCCAAAGAAAACAAAAAAACAAACCACCTGAAAAACAAACCAGTTCGGTTTTTAAGAACTATCCACCATCAATCCACACAATTTTAAAGATTCAGAAGATAATTTGCTGAAAATGTGTTGACTTATGAGAACATCTCAGGAAATCTCTGCCTACTCTCTGACAACCTACAAGAACAAAGTGAGGTTAAGTTAATTCATTTAATTATTCACAATGAGTTGCTTATTTCACTATATTATGTTTAACTATTTGACATTTAATACAGTGACAAAAGTACTGTACTCAATTTCTCACAGTTTGTTCTTAATTAATAGTTAATATTTACATTTTAATCAAGCTGGGACAATGCCAAGTAAGAGCTGATACAAAGTATTTGAAACGTCAGACAAGTACCAAGTTTAGTGGTTGTATGAATCTGTTAAGCCTCTGAAACACACAAAACTCAGCTGACACATAGCTTCTGATTTCCAGAAAATGAATGGATCAATTATAATTTGATGAATACATAGTATTTACAGAGCACCAAAATGTCTTTACTTAAAAACAGCCCATCTCTCCCAAAGAAGTGACCTGGATTACTTCTGTATATGGAAAATGGGTTGGTTAGAGGGAGGGGCATAGGCAAAGGGGGAAAGATTTGGAAAATACTGCTTAGTAGAGAACAATTATTCACACTTCAAATGAATCCTTTTTTTTAAAAAAAAAAACAAACAAACTAGAGTTTAGTGGCAAAGTATACCAAAAGCGCAACAGAAAAAGCAGTGGAACAGAAAATGGTGACAGTCCGCTTTCTACCTTCGGACAATAACAGCTGATCATATAGCCACATAAGCGTATTCAACTTTGGAAACAATGTTTTTTACCTGTTTTATTTCTACAAGACAGAAAACCAAGCCTTTTTTTTCCCTCCCTGAAACATCTTGAGTACAGGTCAAGATCTATCCTTGGGTGTCAGTTTGAACATAGTGTTGGCACAATTAAGCAGCTGTTCACATCTATGGTTGGCTTATGACCAGTGCTGTTGATGGCTATTATAAATCTATAATCACTGAGGGTTAGAGGTAGCAGGTGAAAAAAAGGCAGGAAAAAAAAAAAAAAAAATCAGTCCTTTATCAGTGTAACAGCTGAATTAGGACCAAGTTTCATTTGCACTTAAAACAGAATAAGCCAACACCTTGGCTAAAGAAAATTACCCAGCCTCCCCTCATCCTACCCTTTGACTGGTTCATAGAAATGCGGTTAGTCTGTGGAGATCTGTTACCATAACCTGTCCCATACGATCATTTTGTACTACCTGAATCTGTCATTTCATGATCAGACTACCACTGCTGGGGGCCAGGGACCATTTTTTTGCTCTTTGCTTGGATGGCATTAGCACGAGGGAGTTCTGTCCATCACTAAAGCTCCTAGGCAGCCCGGTACAAACCAAAGCAGTTATCACACTGCATTCTGCATGCACCATGGGAGGGTCACTAGAGAAAATTGTACAGACCGTTAGCTTCTACCCATATCAGAAACTAGAAAAAAAATCAAAGATACAGAGCATATTGCGGTCCTGATGGAAGTACTAGCTACTCTCTTTCAGCATACTGATTCTGCCCAGTAGATCAGGTGCAATACACACTAATCTTGTTAAGCAAGGTCATCTGTTCAAGCGATGAGCAATCAGCTAAAAATAATGGTCTGCCATGAGTCTAACACCTAGGAATATTGGCAAGAAACCTCGCTTTATTTTCTTGGCCCTGGCTCTATGACCTGGTCAGACCAACAAAAGCTAATGCCTCTGTCACTGAGAGGACAATTCTCCTGATATCAGTGATTAATACTGCATCTGTCAGCTGGGGATACTTACAGTCACTCTGCATCTTCCTCTTAGCCCTTGGCTGTAAAAGCAGTTTTAAGACATTCTTTTCAACAGATGATGTTCACTTTTTAATTTTGCACTCCATCTCCTCAAAGCTTAAAAGGCTGGCTGCAGGTGCTGCAGATGCTGCTAGCTACTTGCAAGAAATTCTACCATAAGGAAATTCATAAGACTGTTCCTGATACTATCTCACGAATTTCCCTGTTTTTCCCTATTTCGGCACTGCCTTCAGCTGCTGACTCATAAAAAGATGAGAATAAACCACAAGCTGCAAAGCAGATTTTTTTTTTTTTTAAACATAGGCAAATCTTTCTTACTTGCTTTTCACAAAATACAAATAGCAAAAGGAGTATTTTACATCCTGCCTCCTTCTCACACATACACAATATTACTCTAAATTTTTATTTCTCTTGCTTGTATGGCAGCCTTGATTTTTAGCTCATTAATGTGTTTTTGCTACTTAAGAGAACAAGCTTAACAGATGTTAGAGAATTAAGCTCATAGTACCTCCTACTCAGCAGTTAAAATTATGGCTTTGCATTGGATTCTTCCCACAAACATTTGAAACCTGGAACCCAATCAGCCCATGTAATGTTTACTTTCCTTTTTTCCTTACTAAGCAACCAGGATGTGCATGTGTGAGTGACTGCGCAGGAAGCAGAGTTTGTTTATATGCTCAAGCGGTACGTATCAGTCTGTGCATATCCACTGTTTTATTTCTGTACATCAGTGGACCTAAGAAAGAGTTAAGTGACAAAGTCCAAAAACAAGAACCACAAACCTATTTTAACTGGTCCTTCTCTGAGTAAAGCTCACCTTCATTTACAAAGCAGTATTTCAGTATCTTACGAAAAAAGGCTAAAAGTAAATATTAATCCTTTTTTCAAGCACAACAAGCACTAAGTTACCGAGGCTGTTCAAAGTATAGCGTCTCTGCAACAGGATCCGATCTGCTTGCAAAAACATAATTTGATGCCAAGGGTTTTTCTGGAATACCAATCACTTGGTATGCCACCTACTTGTCAACCGGATCCACAAAAAGCACTGTCATCTCTAGGTCATAAGTGTCACCAATTAGGGACTCTGCCTAAAGGTATTTCTTGAGAACCTAAGAATTCAGCAGTGAGGTTGGTGGAAAATATTTAGCCAAAGTACTTTAATAAGAATTCAAAGAGAAACGTTGTCATTCAGTTTTGTTTACAGAAGGTTCCTTTGGTACAAAAGGAAGCTCCAAATCAGAAATGAAGAAACTCTTTAATGGAGTTCAGAGGTAGACGAAGGTCCCAGCACAAAATTCTTGCTTTGGAATCCGGACACCAACATTCATTGCCATGTGCAAAGAAAACTTTGCTGTGCAAATAAAACTTTGTTGTGCAAATCAAACTTTGATTTGGATTTTGTATCTACTGGATTCTTAGCATACAGCTTCTGCAGTCAATACAATCATGAGGAAAATAGCAAACTAGAAAAATGATTGATATTAAAAGTCCTAAAGGCCCAGTCAGATAGGTCAATTCCTCAAGCGCAATATTCCTAACAAGACACCAAAATATTTGATGCATGGATAATGCATGTTATGGAGTTCCCAAGTGGTGGAAAGCAGTGGTGATAACACCACTACCTTCTATACTCTTGAAGTACCTAACTCGGGAAGCCTGGCTTCTTGCAGCCAAGAAAAAGGCCTCCAAAACTTCAACACAGCTTTGCCTGTCCATTGCAGAATTAGGACCTCATATTTACAACTTATTATTTGAATGTGCAAACAGAAAGGGGGGGGGTGTGGAATTTTAAAAGACATGTCCAGCTTGACCATGTTAGTCCGCGACAATAACTGCTAAGAGAGGACAAGAAGCCAAAATTCCCTCCAAGCACTAAAACAGCAATGGCCTCTTTCTTTGCAAATCACAGCAGGGACAGAATGGCTTTTCAAACAAGCATTTATGATCAAAGGGCTACAGCATATGATAAATATTTATATGGCCCATTAAATAATAGTCTGTATAAATATTATTCAAAATGTGCATGCTGGAAACCACAGACTTCCCAGTTTATCCTTAAACAAATGTGCTAGTTTTCCCACATAGGCAATGAAAAAAAAGGAGGGGTGAAACTGTCACTTGCAAAAATATTTCTTTAAAAAAAAAGAAAATCCTTAACATTATTTACTTTAATTTAAAAGGAATGACTAAGTAACCAGGTGACTGATCAATTACAACTCACTACTAAACTCAGTCTGTCCTACCTTATTTCACGGTTATCAAATTGCCAGGACGTACCTTTCTGTTAAAGCTACAGTACAGGAAGGCTGCATACTCACATGCACGCAGGCCGAAGCTCAGCAGAACTATTTATCAGCGGCAAGTATAGATTTTGTGGTATCGTGTGCTTAAATACAAAGAATTATGAAGGACTGGCACGTCTGTTTTAAACTTTGATCTTTGGAATGCTGCGGGCTGCCCAGACCCAGCGATCATGGATAAACAGTATGTTTTTAGTAGTGCAGCTGTGCTTTCCTATGGATTACTGAGAAAAAGATTTAACAGGCTCAAATTAGGCTTCATAATATTAATGTGAAAAGATCTAAACATGTTAAATAAAAGCTGCTTTTCAATTGTAGAAGAGATAAAACTAAAGAAGCATTTTTGACATTATATTGGAAATTCAGCACTTTGTTGGCTTTCTAGAGTTACAGTAAACTAACAAAAGTGGTGGTGGTGGTAGAGTGGCAATCTCTTCTTGAAGACAGTGAACTCCCTTTCCTCTTCCAGGATCTTTAATTCCTGTTTGGATGTGAAGAGACAAAGAAGGCACATGTCTGTGTGGGAGAGTGGGAGCAGATGGGGAATTCTAATGCTGTGTTGAAGGGCAATACTAATATAGAATAATACCCTTAAATGCCCAAGGGACTATGCTATAACTATCAACAAGCATTTATTTTTCAGCTACCTAACAGCAAACAAAACAAAAACAAGCAACAAAAGCACACCTCATCTCCCCTTTTCCCTTCCCAAAACAGAAACACGTACATGCAGGAGATCTCTGTCTTAGGAATGCGAGGACTGTGTTAACAATAACAAAACTGGAATAAATAAAAAACAAGCTGGTAAGTATGCTTCTTCACTAAAAGCCACACACTTCTAGATTATTTTATCCATTCTCCGGTAAATTCTGTGGAGCTTTCTCACATCTCAGAACAAGGAAAAAGAGCTTCAAATAGTGGAAGGGACCTCATTTTAGTAGTAGAATCAGACCCCAACTCCCAGTCCCATAGTACCTAGACTGTTCCACCAAAACCCTCCCAATTGCCCCCCCCAACACCGTAACATAGTCTCAGTAAATCCCACCACAGGACTGAAAATATTCTACTACTTTCTAGTATCTCCTTTTCTCTCTATAAATAATTCACTATGTACTAATCTTCTGTAATGTCTCTCCGTATCTTTTTTTTTCCCACCCTCTCTCAGTGTCCAAGACAAAGCCATTACTTCATCGCTGCCTTCTGCCCTTTAATTCTCTCTTTTCTATCTTAAATACTTTCAGACCAAACTACTTCCACCTGCTCTGATATAAAGCAAGACATATCCTGGTTTATCCTTGTATAACTAATTAGCGGAGAAATGAAAACGACTAAGCAAATTTTTCTAAGAAATGAGATCCAAAATTTATTTATTTTCAGCTTCTACTGCCTACATAGATATTTCACTCATGAACAGCAGAAAGATGTCAGCATGACCAGTGTCAACAAATATCAGGCTCTTAAATTTACAACAGAGTTGTTTATCATCTGCTCTAGAAGAGATTTGTACTAAAACAGAAAAATTACACTCTCCTTCCAGTTTCTCCCTTGAACTCACACTGGCAGATACAGCCCATAGTACCATTGATCAAATAAGAGCAATGGCATTCTGGACCCTGATTAAAGAGAAGAGCATGGCTGCACTGGGTCAGATGAAAGGTCCAATTAGTACAGTATCCTGCCATAAAGAGCAAAAGCCATAAGAAAAGATATGCCTGTCCTTTTCATCCAGCAATACTTCCCCAAGACACCTTCCTCCTCCTGCTATCTATTGTAGAGGCACTTCCTGAGCCAGAAATTTTATCTTTAAGATTAGCACACCTTGAAGGCTTTTTCCTCTCTGAAATTGTTTGTGCTTTTTTTGAATCCAGGGACATTTTTGTAACTGCAAACTACTGTGGTAGTGAGTTATAAAGTTCTGTGTAAACAATGCAAGAAAAAGTCCTTTCATTTGTTCTGAGGGTGCCACCTGTTAGTTTTGTTTGATGGGCCTGAGCTCCTGAGGTAGAGGAGACATTAAGCAATTGCTCCGTATTTACCTTCTCCATGCAGTCATGCTTACGCTGCATTCTCAGTCATCCCCAGAAGGCTTACTGCAGCTATCTACAGACCATGGATGATGAGCTGAACTCACAACCTTAACATGGTCAGGTAAATCAAAAAGCATTTTTCTGCTCTCTGACTGTTCATGGATGTGGCAATAATAAGTACCATCATACAGTGCAGTAGGTATTAATAAGCAGCAAGCAATGATCCCAATACCGCTTTGGGCAAGTAGAGATATTGCTCAGAGACACTCACAGCAGAAAAATAACGTGTTGGTGTCAAAGGAGAGGTGCTGCTTTGGAGCAGAGAGGTGGCTATGGAAGGCCAGGGATTTCAAACTTCAGGCAGTTCCCAAAACACTGACCCTCAAAGTATGGCTAAACAGAGGAACCCAGGAGCTCCTCCCAACTACATGCTCGGAGAAGACTTAAGGCTACCGCTCACCGTGATCTTCTTTGGAAGGAAGACCAAGGCACCCACATGGTTGTTGCATGCCCTGATAGGCTCTGCATTGCAACAGGCATGAGACTAATGTCACAGCATGCCTCGCAAAGCTGCCAGGCTGCCTGGTCAGAGACAGCCTGTGACACCACAGACAGACCAGCTCTCTCACTCTAAGATTATCAGTGTGACAGTGGTAAACAACTGGGCTGCCCCATTTGTTCCCCAGCCTGTAACCATGCCGCACACAAGGAAGAAGTTCAGCGCGCTCTGCCTCACTGCTCAACTAATACCAGGAACCGCAGGAAACAGCTGCAGAGAGGAGCTCTCAGGAAGAAGGAAGGCTGAGCAAAGAGCCACCAGAACACACAAAATGAGATGAGAAGACTCACACTACTGGGGAAACCTAACAGCTCCAAATCCCTCTGGGGCTGTCTTGGCCCTGCTTGGACTGGGCCGTCACTTCAAAAGCAGGGTCTGATTCTGCATCCATTAAAGTCAGTGGCACAACTCCCAGCCATATTAGTAGTTTAGGATTAAACTCTTGACACTTGTGAACGTCACAGGTGCATTCACACGTCTGCAGGATTTTGAATGCTTGCCATAACCTACAGTTTTTCAAACAGAGGAAATGTTGATCAGTTTATGCCAAGACACAATTCTCACTCAGGAAACCTAAGGAATTAAGAGGGTATATGGCAGCACCCTTTCTTCTCTGTACCCTGAAAATGGCAATCAATACAATTCATGCACACCAATCTATTTAGATCTATTCCCTCCTCTGACACCGCAGCTGCGTGCATCCCTAAAGGCTGTGCTAATGATCTGGCAGACAGACATGTCCCAAATGACTCTGCAGAATGCTTGAAGCTCTGAAAGAAGACACTATCTTGTTTACATTGACTGTGAGGTGGAAAAAAAAGCCATCTGATTATTACATAAATTCTAGCTGTAACAGCTTCATGACTAGTTGAAAGGAGGTAACAGGCTCCAAAATGACTGATGGATCCAAGTGGTTGGATCCATCAGCTTATTAAACTAATGCTAAGGAAGATCTTTCTTATTCCTATGTCTCTGTCACTTTAACCTACCCCATGCTGGACAGAAAGAACAATCTCCGTTCATTGCCTGTAAGAGAGGCAGATTCCTGTACTGTGACTTTTGTATTTTTTCATTCTCTTCTGAGGTGTAATGGGAATGGAGAAACAAATAAACAAACAAACAAACAACAAAACACAAAAAAAAGCAGCACACAGTAAACACATCCCTAGCACAATAATGTTAATTTACAAAATATCTGTTTAAATCATAAAATATAACTGGAGTAGAATGCACTTCAGAAGGCACAATTACAGTTCATGTAACCACACACACACACTAGCTTTAAATTGCATTCCTGGAGCAAACCAGCCTCAGCACCATGAACTTCAGTGCAGGGTACATACACTTACCTGGAATCCTGGGTAAATAAAGCCATCATGCTACTGTGGATACCAAATTAGCCAACTTTAGTTAATGCTGATACTCTAACTCTAATCACATCTGTAGATTCCAGTGCTACATCAAGGTTGAATTTGGCACTAGCTGTGTGATTACGTATCAGCAGATCAGTATAAAAATAATTTGTTCCGAGTTCACAGTTTTATGAAATTACAAAACATCAAAATTAGCATTCTGGCTGAAATCCACTGCATTTCCCATCAAGGCTTACACATTTAAGCAACATCTGAACCAACTGTCTATAATTACTCCTGGCAGATACTGGAACATTTAGGCCAGTAGTAGATGCAACAGTGAAATCAATTTTTAAAGACATGCTGTAAACCACTTCTTTCAAGATGCTCAGCCCAGAAGCAAACATGTGTCTATAAGCTGAATCCACAGTTTACTATACAGTATTTGTTCACTCTTGCATAGTAAGAGCATGAGAATGACAGCCCTAAGTAATCTGTAATTTTAAAATTAAACATTTATTTGGGCTGCAATTCCAAAAACACTAGCCCTGAAGTTCCTGTCACAACTACTGAAGAGGAAGTGAGGTTGCACATTAGCTTAGGTTAAAAGTAACACAAATTCTGCACAAAAATCAGATATCTAGATAGACCGTACGTGTATAACATGTCTACATCCCTTTGTTTTTTACAGTGAAGGAAGAATCACATCTGCTCATGTGAGTTCTCTTCCTTCTCCCTACATACACAGCTGGAGGGTTTTGTTTCTTTGGTTTGTTTTTATCAATGCAAAATCTGCCTTCTTAATGATCCAATCAGTCTCATAATTTCAAACTCCTACAAAGACAAGCCTGAAAAGGGTATCAGACCAACACCTCTCTGTAAGTTCCCTTCAATGACTTTCTCAAAACATACCAGAAGTCAAGGGCTTATAAGCTTGCTAGCCTCAAACAGCTGAAGGTCACAAAATTTTCAAACTTTATTTTATGAACAGTGTGCGTACTTTCCCTTTCACACATGGAAATGCAGAGGGGAAACCGAAGGCAGCTCAAGGCACCAACCAGAAGGTATTAACACGAGCCAAAAAGCCAGACAATGCTGACCAGAGACTTCCCTTTGAAAATGAAGCTCAGAAACACCTTTCTGTCAAGGCCATATCACTACTGTTGATTTTGCACACCAGGCTCTTTGATATTGCAATGGCAGGTACCAGGGAAAAAAATTCAATTTAAGTCATTAGAAAAGCCCAAGATCCAAAACAGGAACTCGCAAGAGAGCTGTTCTGATCCTCTCCTGTAAATCTACTAGTTCTCAGGAAACAGATCAACCTCTAACAGAATCAAAAGAATGCTTAAATGAAGAACGGCTTATGGAAAGAGAGAAGGCAGACTTATTGAGGAAGTACAAGAAACAAAATGGCTAAGAGCCCTTATTTGGGAAGAGGATGACTTTTTCAAAAGAACCAGCAGTTTCAAATGATAACTTAGCTGTAGGACTGTTAGCAACACAGGACAGAGTAACAAAAGTGGTTAAGAATACCCATAAAAACTTCCCAGCACAGTACTAGTTTATTTAGTCTCTCCTGACACTCTAAATTTATTTCTGCCCTGATTCTTACAGCTGGGAACAGCTGTACCTACAAGAACCCAATTCCCCCTGTTTTCCTCTTTCATCCTCCTATACCAGGCACCCTTCCCAGGAAAAAAAAAAAAAAAAAAAAAAAAAAAAAAAAAAGCTGCCTTTTTTTTTTTTTTAACCATATGCAAGTACATATTCCTGAAGGAAAGGGGGCCATTAACATTTAAACACACTTTAAAATTTCAGTATGTTTTTGTACTATATTTAAGTACATTTAGAAAAAAGTTAATTTCAATAAATTAAGCAAATGATCTTCCAGGATGAGGGAATACATGAGTATGAAAAACGAGACCACCTTCACAGTAATGAGTCTGTTTATTACTTTCTAAGAACCTCAAGAGATGAGAGAGCCCTCTCCTCTCCTTCCCCGACATTTAAGTGTTCTCCAGAGAAGAGGCACTGATGCTAAATTTATTAAACTAGCTAACAAGTCCCAGGCACCTCAGTAGAGAAAGAATCTGCAAGGTCACCAGTTCCTAAACGGTGCAGAGCACGTCACTAGCGAGGAACACGGCCGTTACAGGGAGGTCTGGAGCCGAACACAAGTAAACTCCACCAGGTTATTGGGGTGGGCTCCATGCCAGCCCACAAGCTTTATGAGAACGCAGGAGCAACCGCCATGCAAAGGAGACAGTGCTGCAAAGGTGCGAGAAAACGGAGCTGCAAGAGGAGGAAGGAGGCAGCGATGGAAGCAAGCAGCGAGAGGACACCGCTGCCAGCAATACCTGTGCCAGAGCCGCAAGACTGCAAACTACCAACTTGAGTAAGGGCAAGAAATACATTTAAGGAAATCTCCCAGGGATCTGGAGGATTAAGCAAGTACGTAAGTGATGTATGTCCCACCTGCCCACGTCAGGTCACCCGAGCGCTGCCATTTAAAGCTCAGGGAAAGGCAGCAAGGAAAATGGTGACTCCCTACACCGCCGCCTGCAGCAGGAGGCATTGGGAGGAAGGGACATGCCTACCCCAACCCTGCAAAATCTCAAGTGCCTCCCCAGGCTCTGCGCACCCCCTGTGCTGCCTGGAGCCTGTCAACGCAAAGGGACCGTGAAAAAGGGCAGACCCGTTCTCGTTAAATTTAGGCGTTATATATAGGCTGTGCTGTTGAGAACCATCAGTAAAAGCAAACTTTGGGAAGCCAGGCTGGGAGGCTACAATGTAAATCCTATAATGCCCCACCAGCGACGCGAAAACCAGGCTCTGAAACGACTTTGGAACAATTTAATCGCGCAGCCAACGAACGCCCTGGGCAAGCTGCATGCGGCCTTGGGGGTGCGGCGAGAGGGGTTCCCTGCGGAACAGGCCGGAGATGGGTGTTACACACACGGCCATCGCAGGTTGTTTAATTAAAAAAACAAACAAACAAACCAAAACAAACGAACACCGCAAACGCGACAAGGTTTCTCAACCAGCAGCACCTCACGAACAGGGAAGGAGTTCTCTGAATGTCACCGCGGGCTGGGCAGGCCGGCCCCAGCCGAGCCGAGCCGCCACCGTTAACGGCCGCCGGCGGCGCGCGCGGGGCTGAGGGAGCGCGCTCCCCTCAGGGGCGGCGCCCAGCCTCGCCTCGCTGAGGAGAAGCCCGCCCGGCCGCGGCTAGTCGCCACCGGGTCTTGGCTAGCGTCAGTCACTTACTTGTCCAAACTGAAACACTATATTAGCTGCGCAGGGAGCGGGCTAGAGAAACCGCGCTTTTCCTGACAGGGCAATTTCCTGACCGCCGGCCGCTGCCGGGAAGCCCGCCGCGCTTCTTCCCCCCCCCCCCCCCCCCCTGCCCAGCCTCCCCGGGCCCGGCCGCGCTTGCGCTGCCGTTCCCCGTCGGGGCGGGGAAGGGGAGGCGGGAGCGGCCGAGCCTCCCCCGCTCGCCTTTGAAGGCTGAGCCGGCCGGTGCCGGCATCTGGTTTGCATTTGGGGGCCCGCGCGTGGAGCTCTCGCCCCCAGCGCTGTTAAAGGGATCTGCTGTGTGTTAGGCATAGCTGTCAAGCTGCACTGCCCTGGAAAGCCGAGAGTGCGCTGCGCCCTGTCAGGAATTCAACTGATACCGAGTATTTTTGCCTCGGAAAGGGAATCGTATTTCTCCTTTATTTAAAAGCGAATAAAACAGAAACAAGGAGGGGGGTTGGCTCTTTTCGTTGAAGGGGTTGTTGCCAAATCGTATTTCTCAGCCGCAGCCCTGCTGTCCTACAAGACTGCAGAAATATTGGGGGTTGCAGGAGCATTTTGCATTTAAGCGGTGCAGGAAGCCACAGCGAGAGCCAAGGGGAGAATAAATACAGGGGAAGGAGCAGAAGGGTATGTCTGGACTGAGGACATCCCCCACCTTGACCCATAAATATATAATCGCCTCTTAAATAAATAAAACAGGACTGCAGGCCGTGAGTTAGATTTGCTGCACGGGGTTACTCCGTTTGGGAGTTTCACTGAAAAGTGGTAACATTCCTGATGTGAGGAATAAACCCTCAGTTTATTTAAGGTCTGCTTAAAATGGAGGACAGGGCAGGGCAGTAGGATCCCCTCAAATGCATCCCTTGAAAACAGAGAGACCGGCCAGCAGTGGCTGCGCGCTGCAGCAGTGGGTAGGACCAGACCCCACCACCTCCCTCCACAACCCACGTAGGGAGGAGCGGATGGAAACCCTCACATTCCCATGATGTCCAAACACTTCTGAAGAGGCCCCAGGGAGCCACCGGGGATTTTTCCCGTTATCCCCCAAATATTCTACAGCAGGAAATCGTGTAGCAAAAAGCTCTCTTGCAACATTTTCAGAGTTTTCCCACTTTGGCCCAGGCAGAAATACTGCAGGAACAACCTTGCTCAGGGAAAGATGAGTGTTGTCTCGTGGTTAGAGCACAGGGTTCGTGGTCAGGAGCTGTGGGTTCTCATTCCAGCTTTGCCACTGAATCATTTTGAGAGCTTCGCTAGTCACTTTGTATTAGAACCAGTTAGTAATTTTCCGTTGGAATGATTTTCTGATGGAAAACACTACTTCTACAAAACTGAAATCTTCTGGGTGAAAATCGACTTTCCGTTGGGAATACCTTGTGTCTAGGCGGGGTAGGAAAGGACATTAGACCCAAACTGAAGTATTTGGAGTTTTCTTGCATTGGTCCAAATGTTTTTCTTTGAATAGATAGATACCACCCTCCTGAGTGTCATTCCAAGTCAGCTCATTGCACGGTGGGAGCGTGTGCTCTCATGCTCTGCTTTGCTCCCCGGGAGGTCTGCACCTCCTGTAGTGGGATGCAAATTTCTCTCTTCTGAGACGTGTACGTCCCGATCTGAGTCAGACCGGCCCAGGCACGCGGGCACCTGGCCCATGGGAACAAATCGTAGCGTAAGGCTACCACTCTGACCAAGGAAGCGCACCACAGAGAGTATTAAGTTCAGAGACACAAACAAGCTGTTTCGCGTTAGTTCAGTGACCCAAAACAAAGTACTGTAACTGTGGATATACCAAAATGTTTTGTTCAACTGAAAAGCAGTAAAATGAAGCCCAGAGAAATGGACCTGAGTGTGCTTCTACTCTCGCTGACAATCAAATCCTATAAACCCTTCCGTACACATGCTGAGCTCCCGTTTATAGCTCTTGCTCTTCGCCCTCCCAACTATCTCCCTTCTTCGCTGTTTTGTTCCAGAATCCTATTCCTCTGTTCATTAAAACCAAATATCATTATTTCTGTCCTCTGTATATTCATAGATGGCTGACAATTTCTTTTAATACAAATAATGCTAGTTCTGCTCCCACAGTGTATATGCAGACACCATTTACATCCCTTCTTAACTTTTGTTTTGCCAAGTTAAACATTAACCGTTTACATTTTCTTTCATAACAGCAAGTTTTGGATTATCTAATAAGCTTTCTCTGCACTTGTTTCAGTCAGAATTCATCTTTTCTGAACATGTGTGATCACAGCCCAACATAATGTGTAATGTTCAAAATGATGTCTTGCTAGTGAGTTGACAGTGGCAATAATAATTCCCTATGCACCCTTTTAGTTACAGACAGGGATCAATTTTGCCTTTTCTACACATATATCACATTAGTATCTCGATTTATCCAGGTCTTTTTGCTCCAATAAATAGCAGGAAAAAAAAATAATAAACTGTCTAAGTACAGACAAATGTATTAACTCTTCCTTAACGCATTTTTCCATTTCATTACACTTCTCTAGCACTCACATGGTTTCTTTCCAAGGGGCTGACAAATGAAGATATTTTCAAGAACTGTTACAAGATCTCCAGCCTCCAAAACCAAAGTCCTGAAAATGCTTTTATTTTAAACGAAAGATCAAAGTTTAGATTATCACATATTCCCGAGACCACATGAGGCTTAATTCATTACTCCTTTGAAATATTCTGAAAGCTGAGGGTTAAGAGGTGTTATATTAGTGCAGAATAATGGTGATTAATTTGTGCTTCATACCAAATGCAAGAAAAGTAGACGCGTGCAGTGAATCCTCTATAATTTCAAAATCTTTCTATAAACTTGAAAATATCCTGTAGATATATGTACCTTAAATGGAACACAAGACCACTTTTTTCTGTTTAGAGTGTGGCTGTTGTAGTTCTGCTTCAGATATTACCGCTTCAAATAACCTCCCTCTTTTTCCAAGATTCTGGACAGATTCACTTAAAATATAGCCTTTTGCCTTTTCATTACAGAGTAACTAATGAAAATTCCATTTTAAATGTGCTTTCTGTGAGACAGGAACATTCTTTTTTTCATTATTAACAAAAGCCCGTATTTCAAGCTGTAGGGGTACAGCTTCAGGTAGCGTAAATCAGCATTGCTCTGAGATGGCCTGCAGTCCTCTCAACCAGCACTGCAGAACAATTTAGTGGTTTTAGATGACAGTTGGCATCTTTGAAATATTCTCTTTTGCAGAACTAGACTAGATGTGACACTTGCTGGAGAAGAAATCTTGCATAAATCTGTCTAAAAAGACTCACTTAATCATATTACTTCACTAGCAGTGGTAACCTTTGGAGGCCAAAGTCCAGACAGGTTGAGAAATGGAACATGAGTACATAAAGGTGACAATTCCATTAACTGCAATCAAAGAGAGAGGTGAATGGTGAGATAAAGACAAATGACTTATTCTATAAAGAAAAGAAAATATGTGTGTGAAGGGGAAAGAGACAGAATGAACATTTTCCAGCCTTGTCAAGGAAATAAAGATCCAGTCCCGCTCCGCTGAGATCAACACAAAAACGTCTCTTGGCCTCCCTGGATGCAAGCTCTGGCCCAGCATCCCAGCCTCCTGTTAAATGTTAGTGCAAACCATCATTTCAGGAGCGCGCATGTACACAAGTGAGACGCCCTAGTAGAAAACTACATGCAGAATGTCTTGCTGAATTGCCCACCATCGCCGTGCTGGGAAATGCAAATGCTGGGCCTAGCTTTGCAGTCAAGAGGGCATTTTGCAAAAATAAGTGAGCGCAAAAATTGTTGGCATTTCTGAATCCAGTGATTCAGGATTCTCAAATATACCAGACAAGATCTTTCAGTCTAGCGGGGCGCACTTCAACCCCAGAGGCTGAACCGAAATGGCTTTGAGGCTTTCTTTTGGGCCCCAAATCAGAAAGCGTGGGTACATATTGATAACTGAAACTACCACCACAGGGGAAAAAAAAAAGTTCTTACGCAGGTTCAGTGCCAAACTTCAGCACAGATAAAAGAGAGACTGTCAGGACATATTCTCATCCACTAGCCTTCAGTGAGGCCAAGGACGGCATAAGTAGCATCGCTAGGACAACTTCACATTACCTAAGTTTTTTCAGAGGAGGTGGAAGCTTAGAGAGTAGCCATGCTGGCTACTGAGCTGCTTTGCAACAGTAGAAATAAAGCCACAAAGGTATCTGACCTATTCTCTCTCAAAACTTTCTGAATTTAAGATAAAGAGGAAATGAATAATATAAAATCTATCTATATATACAATCTCCTCCTCACTTGCAATTTTACCACTTATGTGTGGCGTTTTCAAGAATTTCTATGCAGAAAACTTCATCTAAAACTGATCCATCTACCAAAACAAAACACGCAGATAAGCAAATTGTTTTACTTACAGAAGCAGAAATGGATCTCTGAGCATTCAAAAATTCTGCTTGCCTAGGTATTGATGAGCACAACAACTGCAGGGAAGAAAAGATTTATAAAGGGTCGTGTAACACGTGCTTGCTTAGGCAGTTAATACAAGCACCTGAGGGTGGTTTTCAATCTCATTTTTAAGAAGCAGTATAACACTGGTATAGGAAATAGAAACTGGGGAATACTCTGGATGAAATGCTTACTGAGTCATTAGACTAGGACTATTCATTCAAACAGGGAAATAGGGAAGTAAAAACCAATTGAATACTATGCAACGACAATAAGGGATTTTTGACTGTACAGTAGGAAAAAAAGGAAATTTCCTTTGGGGAACTTTTTCTGTTTTTAACAGAGATATTAAGTTACTCTTAGATACTAGAGCAGCCAAAAAGGGAAATCCCTGTTTTACACGGCTCTAAATATAGCTAGAAAAATAATTCAGATTTTATCCTTTTGTGGCCCATTTCCTTACATTTTGGGTAGCTCACCTTTGAATACAAAAGTCAGAACGTGATACAAACAAGCATACAAAATTTCAGGCTCCACCAAAATTCCAGTGTCTTGCCCAGGGCCTGTTCCTGCCTGCCTTCTTGGCTGGGTACCAATATCCTTTATTCTCAGGGGAGTCAGCCTTCCAAAAAACCACTTGGCACTTGGGTCAGGGCTGCTCTGTTTTCCTAACGTTCATGGCAGGCAGGATGTTTTCTGACTCTGGTACCCAACAGTTAAGCATTCCAGACAGCACGGGGATTTTTCTTTCAAAACCGCACTGCCCGTGCCATAAGAATAAGTGAAGTTCTGTGACACCATGTGATCCTTGTGGGAAAATAGGATTACTTTGTTGCCGAACAGCGATACACGAAGGAAGAACGTACACGACTCTTCCTACCTTTATAAACTCCTTCTGTGGTGTGAATGCTGAAAAAATTCTGGCTTAAAGTCATGTTTTCATCAACCGGTTTCCCTCTGGGAAGACTGCTGGATCACCACAGATTAGGTTAAGGAGAAGACCCCCTCCCCGCCCAAATGCTTGGCCTGAAGAGAAGCCCACTGCTGCGGTGTAGCAGAGGGGATGCTCAATAATCTTTGCACATGTTGTTGCTGTACCCATCGTGTTGCCGGCATGTGAAAATGTTCTGTTTGCTCCCCAGAACAGGATCAGTCTGTGAACACACAGCACAGATACCCCTGCAACTTTTGCATATCCCTTTACACTCCTTAAATATTAAAAATATGACTTTAACATTTATATTTTAGTAATTCCTGAGATCACTGATGTCACTGCCAACTACAGCTTTGCAGCCTTTGCCTTCTGAAACAGAGACTATGTAGGTGAGGGCAGGTAGGTTACAACTCACAGACCGGACTGGACTCCTCGCTGAGCAGGAGCAGACATACTGCCCCGCTCTGTCTGGGAGGCAGATTTGCCAGAGACATCTTCCATCATAGCTCTATGCCAAAATCCAGACGTGCAAAATCGTGAAAACACAATCTGTTAAGCTGGAAATGAATTTCACAAGCCAAGCTGTGAAAATCTGTCAAGCTCCTCAGATTTCTCAATACCTTACATCTCGTGAAAAATAACTAACAGAGGTTAAATATTTTTCTGCAACATCCCTTTGAGACTTTTTCCATAGAATATGACCAGCTTACGTGAACCGGTTTGTTACAGTGGTGATATATCATACAGTGATGCCAAAATCCAGTCAGCGTGGAGAAGGGTTGAAGAAAGCTCAAGCACACTTCAAGCGGCATGTCCTGGTGCCATGCCGGGGACTTTCTACAACAGACAGATCCTATTTTGCCCTTTGAATTCAGACACTAGTGAACACAGTCATGGGCGGCAAAGTACCGTCAGCATCTGTTAATTCGTAAAAAATATAATTGTCTGTTCTCCAAGGGTAAGATTGTTAACTGGAATCTGGACTTCCCATTTTATAAACAACATGCAGCCTTTCTCTTAAAACTCATTGCAAAATGTATAAATGATGTTCTAAAGCCAGCACTGTAATATTTTAAAATCTTAAATTCAACAGGGGCTTATTCAAGTACGTAAAAAGAAGTTTATAGGATCATTTAGCCACCTGCAAATCATACAAAAATAAACCAAACAGCACTAGAAAGTGGAATAAAATCACCATATATGTAGCTAGTTCCTATAGCAGTTAGATTTTCATGCTCTGTATACAACCCAAAACAAATTGTCTGCTTATAATTAAAATATGATACT
This sequence comes from Aquila chrysaetos chrysaetos, assembly GCF_900496995.4. Classification (NCBI taxonomy): domain Eukaryota; kingdom Metazoa; phylum Chordata; class Aves; order Accipitriformes; family Accipitridae; genus Aquila; species Aquila chrysaetos. The sequence continues at coordinate 38,785,219 of NC_044015.1, read as the reverse complement.
GTTTCCAAAAGTCTTGCCTCTAGGGAGGTAATTTTATACCATGGGGCAGATTCGGCCCTGGTGTAGTATTTCTGATTTTCACGGAATTACACCGTTAAAGAATTTTGCCCAACATCTTACCCACACTGATGCAATTCAACTTTTAAGGGACAGTTATGGGGTTTCCTCCTAACTCAGGCCAAGTTTCTGGAACAAGGAAAGTCTGTAAAAGAAACCGTTGGAGGGATGTTTTAGTCTGGCATTTAGGAATATTCACATATTAGAAAACGTCACAGGATTTATTTTGTACGTCGTACACATTAGAATGTCTTGCTTTTTTTTCTTTCCTTACAGATACATTGCCAGTAGGAGGTCACAGCAAAACAGGATAAAACCCAAAGAAATGTAATGAAACAATTATAGACAGCTGTGAGTAGAAAGACATTTGTGGATCCGGTTAATTCTGGTTCATCTTTGTTATATAAATCTATTTTACAAACTTAATGTGTTGCCTGAGCTTGTAATATATGATTAACAGAATGCCTGCACCACTCAGGACTCTGGAGAAAAATGTAATATATTAATTCTCCAACATTTTAGGTAACTTTAAATATTTTGGGCATGATTGATCTCACATAGTGCTTTGGATTTGTGCTTTGCATGACAGATGGAAATCAGAATATACACACTGATGCCCTCACTGCTGTTGAAAACTTCTGTGCAGAATCAGAGAAAACGAGCTATAACACTTCCCTCCTCCCAGAACTAACCTGGTCTTTCCTAAAATCATGCAGCATCATAGGTCATGGCCGAGAAAACAGGAGTCTCCCCAGCTCTTCCTGCCAGTGCTGCACATACCCGGCACCGTGTGGGTGGGTGGGTGTGGGCAAACAGTGGAAATGTGATGCTGTCAGAGGTCTGGGGGAGATTATTCCATTCCCTCTGCAGTTGTTTGAGCTGCCCAAACAGCATAAAGCAGATGCCTAGGCTCTTAAAGCTTCCTGGGAAAATCAACACTGTTTCAAAACCATATCAGAACCAAAACTATGGAAAGATTAATCAGACTTGGGTCAAAAGGGAAGAAGGATGCAATAGCTTTCGACAGCAGTGAACTGGTAAATGATGTACCCAATGTTGAGCTCTCTTACAAGTCACAATGTTCAGTGCATCACATCGAAAACTCATTTAGACTATTGACATAATATTAGAAAGAACATGGAAAAAGATAGAACAATCAAAGGTACATTTTGAATTTCCTACTTGCATTTTTACACTAATCTGACAATCATAAAGCCTTAGTGTAAATCAAATGGATCAAATGCTATCAGTAAATTAAAACTTATATAGAAATATGTGTACAAAAGTTAAAAAACCTTTTGGCACAGAAGACAGATGCAGTTCAGAGTTTCTTCCAGTGTTAAGCACAAGCAGCAGAATGAAACTGCTTTAAGCATTCTTTAAAATCACATTCTGGTTGCTAACCTTTGGATTTGGAGTTTGTCTTTCTGAAGCAATGATAAAAGCATCACAGCTTTAATGAACTTTTTAAATCATTGACCAGTCTGAAAAACTGAAAGTGAAATAAAAAGCAAGACACAACAAAAATAAAAAATACTGTACATTGTTGCCCTTTCTGTCAGCCACAGCTAGGAAATGTTGTCATAAAGCAAGATAAAAAATTGAGGAAGGAAATGAACGGTAACTGCACTCTTATTTTAGGCTATTTTATGTCTGATTGTTTCAGAAGTAGGAGTACGAGGCTGGGTACATAACTCCACCCTCTCCAAGAATTGACCAAATCGTCGTTTCTGTGTGTGATCCAAACATGGGAAGAGTTTCCTTATCTACAGCATGTTGTAGTCATGGAAATATCATGAGATCTTCTAATTGACACCTCGTCCCCATCATCACAACACACACTGAAAAGTCATCATCTTGCGAGATACAGGACTGGACAATTAGGAGGGCAGATAATCATCCCATGGGCTGCAAAAATTTGCCTCAATGGAATCCTGGCCACCCAGGGTCAGCAGCGAAGAAGCAAGCCCGCGCGCAGGGCGCAACTCCACCACGACGGGCACCCTACCTGTGAGAGCTCCGTGTGGTTGCTCAGAGCACAGGGGCCTGTACAGACCCCGCTAAGCTGGTGACAGGGTTTGGGGAGGGAAGCCAGTGGGTTCCAACACCTCTGTACGTACTCCCTTTTGCTGCCTTCAAAGGGAGTGATGCTTTAGCTCTGTCCACTCGTTGATTTGTATATTCTACTGCTGTAAGTCAAATTTCCCCCCACCAAAATCTTAAGGTAAGCTCTAGGAATTGAGAGGAGGGAGAAGAAGCTTTTACTGAACGAAGCAAGTTTTCCAGAATAAAACCTCATCCTTTTCAACCACCTATTACAGTCAATCTGATTGGCTAGTGCCATGCTTCAAATTTACTCAGGTTTTTTCCCTTACTTTATTGCTTTTAAATTAACTGGTAGCTCAAAGTTTCATCTAAAGGTATTTTGTATGCTTTTTCTACCTTAAAAAAATGCCCATCCAAGAATTATTTACCCAGCACCTAGCTTTAGGAAGTCACCTTGGTATGGGAGGAAAAATATCTGTTAGAATTGCTTTATTTTAATATGTTAGTGAAGGGAAAGAAATCCCAGATAGAGCTGTGGATGTGACTGTTTATCATAATTTGAGAAAATATATGTTCTAGGTCAGCTCAGTGGTACTCGTGTCACTGAGTTTCTAATGTTGTTGAAAACTGACACCAATAGCATGATCTGAATAACTTAAAATTTTGACCCAAGAGTAATGTCCCTCTTTAAAAGAAAGACCTCTAGAATTAAGCCTTCAGCTGCTCCATCTTGAGCTAGAGAACTATTTTTCCAAGCTGCTGCCTGTATTGGGCTTCAAACCAAAACCAAATGAATGCAAATGAGGAAGCAGTTTAAATACCTGGAGGCTTTGGGGGGTTTGGAACATCAAACCCTTCGAGTACAAAATATTTGTAATTTGGTATTGCAAGCATTTCCCTTCCCACTGGAAGGTTAATTTATCATAGAGACATACATTGCTCTCAGACCATATCACGGGCTGGTCATGTTCTTGCTACATTAACTTAATCTCAACCAGAAGAAAATTAGTGTCACCTGTGGTGGGTGTTGTCTTTGTCAGATTGCTCTCTTGTAAAAGGGAACCAAGCCAGAGGCTGAGAGTAAGGCTAAGGATCTCAGTGGTATTTTTGGCCCTATAAACGTGGCCTTTTCAAGGTAATCCATATTTTAGCAGCAGCCCCCGATGTCATCTTCATTTGTAACCTGTTGCCATATTTATTCCACAGAACTTTGCACAGAGCCTACGACTGCGGAGGCTTACTGACTGCAACTCCTCCCAGCTCAGCTTCCATCAATACATCCCAGCCATTTGCAGCTTGTTTAGCATGCGAAAGCCCACACTGGTACTCTGGGTTGAGTAACGATGTTCTTATTACACCCACTCAATGTCCTTAATATTGGGTAACAGGAATCCAGGGGATGAAACAAGCTGTTACTTTTGGTTTCTATGGTCCTGAATCTGTAAGCTCTAGTTCTAGGGGGGGTATCTGCTCTTTGACAACACTTCCTATATTGTGTTTCAGCCAGGAAGATGGATGTACCTTAGTTAAAATGAGTCATTCACTGAACCTAGGCCAAACTTTGAAGCAAATCTGGGCCAGTTTACTGCCTCAGGAGGAAACCTGGTTTTTGCATGAATTAGATGTGAAAATAAGCAGAGCCTGACTGACATCTTCTCTGAATTCCAACTGTAAGGGTAAAACCCAGCGGGCATGAGCCTCAGGCATGACAAAAATGAGGAGGGGAAAATGAGGCTTCCTGTCTCCCCTCCAAGAGCCAGAGAGACACGTTATTCAGAACTTAGGGTAAATTGTTAATTATTTATACACTAATTAAGTAATGTTTATAGAATGTCTTACATATGTAAATTGCTGTAAATATGGTTACATTTTTCCTGCAGTCTCCAATTAAATGAACTTTCATTTTAGAGCAAAACAATTCCATACCAACTTGTTACACCAGTTCTTTAGCCAGGCAGCTTTTTAGCTAATGGTCTCGGCTCAAGCTGCACTATTGTATTCCTTTACAGAAATTTCTGTGCTGGTTGGTAGTTGTTTTAATTCCATCACAGATCACATTCTGTTTAATGATAATTTGATTTTGCATTGCAAGACCCAGATGTACATTAGGAGGTCACAACCTTTCCATTTATCTCTTAAAGTAACTATTTTTTCCCCAAGTTCCATCAGGTTAAAACAGTTAGCAATTTTTCTCCTTGAAGTGTCCCTTCAGCTTGGCCAAGATATATAATAGATCAGTGTAGCTACAAATGCATTACAACATTAGTCATCAATTAGTTTTAAACCATCACTGTAATATATCATTTATCTAGCTTGCTGTAGCACTATTGTGAACATTTAATTTTTTAAAGGCATCTTGATTTTTTAACCTGACGGCCGCATCCCCCTTTTGTCTCCTATACAGACATCTCCTTAAGGAACAATAAAAATTAGATTTCTTTGACCTGCACTCAGGGTTCGTTTAAGCGAGATGGATTTTAATTGCTCTGCCTAGTCTACCAGACAGCTTTTATGTAATATTCCAGACATTTACGCACTGTCTTTTCCCTTGCTGTAAGCAGGTGTGTGTGCCCACAAATGCCTGTAAAGCAGCTCTTACAATTCATTTCACATCTCTGACAACCCTCTGGGAAATTGCTTACTTTGAGATATCATTGGCAGCAAATTAAGGGCTCCAGTCATTGCCACTTCTTTCCTCCTAATACCATTTTCTTTTGTCTTTAAAATTCAACTTGTTGTGTGGCTAATTCTAAAAGGACTTTGCTGAGGACTGTGTTCCTTGTGCTTGCATTGTCATCATACAACGCAGATGACTCACCTCTGCATCTCCCGATAGTGAGAACGCGTGCAGAGCTTTACCTGTCTCTCCCCAAATCCACATTGTCCTTCTACCATTTGCAATACATTTGACTTACTTAGATTTATGATTTGAAATAGTTTGGAGTATAAGTCAACTAAGACTGAGGGAAGCACGTCTATGCCACAGACGTTCAGTATCTTGAAGTATCTCTAGCTTCAATTAGTAAGTCACGCGAGCAAGTTATCACAGCATTGACTCAGAGCCCAAAGCACCCTGACTTCTCTGCCAGCTTGGAGTAGAGGCAGAATGAGCTCACATTTGCCCACGATGAACCTTATTTGCTCCAGCTGCTCCAGCAGGGAGAGGAGAACCTCATGCGGAGAGTTCTTTCCCTGCTGGCTCTCCTCTTCCACGCGTGATACGATCTGAAGCTGAGGTCCTCTATTTTTCCTGTTCTTCCCATTCCTAAAAAGGAAGATTTGGCTGTCCTGTGAGTTACCAAATCAGCACAAAAAAATGGGCCTCCTAAGCAGTTATTTGTGCCTACAGCTGGTTCTGGTCTACTCTCTGTTGGACACACACATGTACTTAATTCCCATTTGTGCTGGATGCCTATTAAAAGAACAAATCTGCAAGTGAGGAGGGTCTCTTCTACCATGTCAATGGAAGTGAAATACGTAAATCTCCTGCATGCTGAGGGCAAATGTATGCTTAAAATGCTTGGGAGAACAGCTGTGAAAAAGAATAAGTGGTTTGTATTATGCTGCAAAGTGTCACTGATCCAACATGCTAAGCTGATCCTCATGTAGTACGTTGTGCTTGCTCCATGCTTGCATTATACTGCCTACTGCTTCCATGTGTGGGTAATTCAAAATGCACAGCATTTCAGACAGCATAGAAAAAGGGACAAACCTGGCTTCTTCCACCGCAGTATAACCAGCATGGTTCACAGCAGCAAGGGACAACTGGATTGGAAAGAACAATTCCAGTTAGGGACCCCGTGCAGTGGGAGGAGGTGGAGATCATGGTGAGCCAGAGAGCGAGCTGTGGAGGAGCAGGGGGAACTGCCTGTCTTTCCCAGTCTGGGAAGCCATAAGAGGGATTGGAATCATCTTCCTCGTGCCACTGTTTTTCTCCCGTTTTATCTGCCAGTGGTGAATCCCAGTCACTCGGGAGACATCCTGGAGTGAGATTGGTATATGATGATAGGTGAATGACAAAACTTTTAAATAATATTAAGGGTTCTGTAGGAGACTGTGGAAGGAAGTCCCATTTCCTTTCCTTATAACCGAGCACAACTGCACACTTGACCAAAGGCCACAGTACATCTTCAAAGTGCAAAATACAACTGCACAGCTCGAGGCATTCGTCTTCCACCTGCCCATTCTGAGCCAGCACCTGAACCCCATGATAAACTGCACATATGGATTTCCTCTGGACAAGAGAGAGAAGCAGCAGAACATGTTGGATGTTAATTATGACACCGGTGGAAGAAATTCAGATGCTACACTGAGAGAAGCCTTATAAGACTTCTACATGATATAGAAACTATGAGTACAGCAGTGACATCAGGAAAGAGATGGGAGGTCCAATGCACGCACTTTGCATATAGACAAATAAATCTTAATTTCATATTCTCTTCTTTTTCCTAGGGCTTGTATATCCATCAATAACACACACCAATATTTTTTACTTCCCTGAGAGAAGCACTGAAAATCAGTACCCATTTATTTAGTACCAAACAAAATAAAAAATAAGAGCAGGCTTCAACACTAGAATACACATTTCTAAACCTCCGAGGACCAGATGCAGCAGAGCTGGAACACTCAACTGCTGTAATGTGCACCGAGGAGTCACATTTGTTCAAGAAAAGTCACATTACTTATATTAATTGGATGTGTCCAGCTCATCCTGAGTCCACTTAAGCCTTGGCAAACCTCTAGCTCCAAGGCATAACAAAAGTATTAATACAGATATTCCTTTATATTATCCCATTTACATAACGACTCCCACCTTTGCAACCTAATACTTATTCTTTGGAACACAGAGAACTATTGACTCATATCTGGACTGGGATGCCAAAAACTCCTAAATTTAGAGATGTTTGGAACAAGAGAGTTTGGTTCAGGCCCATCCACAACAGCAAATTAAACACAAGTCATCATCTGTGCGAGCGACATTTTCAGCATGTCCAGAGCCTGGCGTGAGCTGACATTCTTTCTCCCAGTAAGATTTACAGAATTTGCGCATTGAAAAGTATTGAGGTAAACCATGGTCTGAGGGCCAAGTGCATAAATTAGGCCTGTCCCCTCCCTTCAGTAAATTACATATATACACGCTGTAGGTTGGCTAACTATGCTTTTGGCAGCCTGAACAAGTCTGTGTGAGTGCATCTTAACAGAAGGGGAGTTTGTGTCATACTCGTGCATTTACATTTTCTTTTCTAAGACTTTGGTGCAAGGAATATGTTGTACATCTTTTTTTTCCCTCCATTCACATCAATACTAGATTAAACAGACAGAAAAAAATGTAATATTAAAAGTGTTGGCACATATTGCACTTTCTCAGCAGAAATTGTGTCACTTGTACGTCGGTTTGGTTTAAACCATGTAGGTCAATTTGAGGTCAGCAAGAAGTGCTGGATTAGCATCCTCAGAGACTGAGGTCCTCTCCCCATTCACAGAACAAGTCCAGATCAAGAAATGTCAATTAAAGCTTCATGCACAATGCTTCTTCCTTAGAAGACAGTTATATTTCCTCAGGCCAACGAAGTGCTCACCTGTTCTTTGAGCCCTCTGTTTATGTGGCAAAACAGAATGACCAGTTGGCGTGATGACAAGGGGACTGACACTATCAAACTGCTTCTTTAAACACTGTCAAGATTTTTATGAGCTGCATATTTGCAGTAGTCCATGTACCTGCGAAATAACTGAATCACTGTCTTCCATGTGTCATAACGATGCCATTTCTGGGCTGTTCCATCTTCCTCCCACAGAACTACCATATTTTAGGTAAAGTGCAATGGCCTAAAAACCCAAATATGTGTTGCAGCTCTGACTGGCTCTTGGTGACTTCTAAAAAAGTAATACAGTGAATGCCACTAGGAAACGCACACATCGCCCCAAAGGGATGCAGTTTGCACTCTAGGCTTCAGCCTTTCAAACTGGATTATCTGTGCAAAGCTTTTCTCTGTGACCTGAAGAACCAGTAGAATTATTTTTAATTGAAGACGGAGAGCCTCACATAATCAGATGACATGAGAACTAGGGCTTTCTGAAAAATGGAAAAGAAGGAATGATTCTGGATTAAATCACAAAAGAACTATATATTGTGCCTACGTCTTCTTCTGAATTTCCAGCAAATTCATCCCCTTGCCAGGCATCTCTCTCAGCCCAAGCCCTCCTCTAGCAAAATTCTTTGGTATCCCATCTTCCAGGCGGCCTGGTATCTCTGCTCCACCTCCACTTCTTTTCAGAAGGTCTTTCCACAGATCCATGGCATTCCAGCACTGTGGCATTCCTCAGTCTCCCTTTGATCAACTGGAGGATGTGCTACTTTGCACAGCATGTTCAGGCTCTTCCTATCATGTCTTCGGCCCCTCCCAACGTCTCCTGAGCAGGGTGAGGGAGATGAACAGCAGAAGCAGTTGCAGGAGTGTCTGGACAGAGGGTCAGAGCTCAGTTTCTTCCCTTAAATCCCCTGTGTTGACCTCTTAGCAAGCAGAACTGTTGTTCCAGAAATGAGATCCAGAAACTATTTCATTCCAGAAGTGAAAGTTGAGGGAAAGGTTTCCCTCTTTCCAGTTCTTTCTAAAATTATATTCAGGAAAACAAATTGACTGTTAGGGGCTGACCTTGGGAGTTGGCAGAGTCTGACGAAGGGCAGCAGGGAGGAAATCCTGCGTGTCTGTCTGCCGGAGCATTCTGTCCTCTTTTTGGCATTGCATGTTCAGCCCTGGTTTGGAAGTGGCCACTGGATGGGAGGTGAATTTACCTGAAGAGGGAAAGAAAGCGATGACAAATAAAGCGGACTGTCAGTTCCCTGTTAGCACGTGACAGGAGGAGATGGTGCACCACTCCGTGAACCCTCTCTCCGTACCTCTGGAGCACCCAGCTCTGCTACTCTCTGCTGTGCCGGTCCTCCAAGCAGCAGAAGCCAGCCTGCAAGCTGCGGGGGCAAAGCTGACAGCGCCTTAGTGTTGAGTCTGCTGCTTCGGTGTTGATGGGAGCCCAGTCCTGGAGCACCAGCACTGCTTACAGCAGCTCCCTCCTTGGCTTTCCCCTCCTGTTTCCTTCTGTGCCTCATCTACAGAAAGAGATCTGCTGCTTCACAGTCCCTTCTCTCCTTTGAAATTAGGACTATGCTTCATTAACGGCCCCCAAAACACAAGCCTGAATGCAATTCCCAGACGCATGGCTCTGGAGGCTCTTTCCAATGTGCACCACATTTTAAAAGAACTGCTTTCTCTTATGCCACTCCCTCCTATTCCCAATAACAGAACAGCCTGGTAGCAACTACAGCAAACTCACGGTGGGAAATATAACAGTAGAGAAATATTCAGTGTTCACAGCAATCTCCTTTCCTATGATTTAGCAGAAATGTAGCTGGCGTGGCCTGAATATTAAAAAAACAGTCTTTTGAGCATACTGCAGAAACTGCTACTACAAAGTTATGAAGTTCCAGAACTTCTATTTCTGTAAATAAAAATTTTCCAGGGGAGAACATACAGAGGAGACAGTCATGTGCTCTAGCCTGAACAGGAATTGAGAAATTCAGGGTCTAGTCCCAGTTCCACTCGCAGACAGGTACCTTGGTTCACTCAGCTTCTGCTTTCCATCATAAGACCAAAACAATGATAATAAAATTCACAATGAAAGCAATTGAAAAATATTTGCCTAATTATTTAGCATGTGTTTGCACGCTTTGCATGTTAAACAAGGGATTGTTCCTCAGCTCACAAAGGACAGATAGGGAAGTAGAAAGCGGGTAGGAGAACAGGAACAAAACCTAATACATGTAGAAGGAAATTCAGTTCTGTAGAGAAACAAGCTGAAATGCGTATTTAAGAGAGGCTAAAGACGCAAAGACTCAGAGCCTGGTGGAAAAAGTCAGGGAGTTCACACCAGGAATATAGGCTATGACACAGAAGGAAGTATGGAAATAATTGTGGAAGAAGCTGATAAATGGGTGGACTGGGCTGGAAATACTGGTAGAGCTGAAGGCAGTATCGTGACAGGTGTACAAACGATGACGATGATGAATACATTTTCAGTTTGGACAGTGATGAAGCATGAGTGCTGCTGACTAAGGGTGAAACAGCCCAGACAGTGACTGTTAGATTCTGCTGCTCCAGGGCAAGATGCATTGGACTGCATCTAAACCAAGGCAGGACTGCCTCGGAAATAACGCAACCTCTGTGAGTGTTATCTGCGGATCTCAGCCACTTCCAAAGCAGTGCTCAGAGCCAAGCACCCGCCTGAGGAAGGTATTGCTCCACAACTCTTTGATACGCCACATTTACCAGCAGGTTCAACCAGTAATTCATTGAAACAGGCATTCAAGTCAATAGGACAAACCCATGTGGGAATAACTGTGAGTCACGTCTTGCAGGAGTGGCACTCCTGCCCTGAGCCGAGCCCATCCCAGAGCTGTTCCCTTGGCATCCAGTGAGGGTCTGCCACAGATCAAGTTCTCCATCTGAAATACCAAGCCCTGCCTCATCTGGGACAAATTTACTGCTTTGATCTTTAGACCCCACTTTACGTGGACATGCCAGATGAGGTTTCCTAAATACTCAGACATCCGTGGAGACAGAAGTATCAACAAGAATTAATGCAGAGATATGTCACCTTGGCAAATTTAACTTACTATGTCCCCTTTGTGCTTTGGCAACTTTCAGCTGAGGCTGGTTGTATGATTTGTTGAACTAAACTAGGGAAAGGCTGATTCAAGAACAAAAAAATGGAGCCGAAGAGGAGCTGGGGTTTTCATACTAAATGAAGTAAAATGATAATCACCTATCAAGAGAAAAATATGTGATAGATGCCTCTGGCAGTAAAATTCTTAAGAGCATCACGAGCTACAGGTTACAAGACAAAAGACAAAGACATAAAGAAGAACAGATTAATCCAACCATGGGAGAACAGCAAGAAAAGCAGCTGGTTCAGATATTCATATTGACAAAACTCTGGCTGGCTACCAAATATACTCTTCCCACCCAGAAATAATTTGGGCTTGAAGGGAGCATAAACATCCCTGATTATTCTATATCGTTAATTGCCAATTCTACTTGGTGTCCAAATGCCAGAACATTAACATCTGAATTCAAATATGATGTGGTCCTTATCATCTGAAAGTAACTACACCCTCTGCCCCACAGTACACTCCTTAGGGTTCACATGGGGAGAAGCATGACTTGCCATATGGAAAATATCAGTCAAAATAAAATATTTTTATCTTATGTTAAGAGTCATTCACAGTCTCCCACTGGTGTTTGCCATAAAACCAAGAAAAAGTGAGGTTGTTTAAGCACTGTCTAGTCTCAGAGACTGTGAATAGATGTCCATTGAGTTTTACTGCAGTCTGGTGCAGTCTTTCTTGATGCAACACGCACGTTTAGCCATCTACAAATTCCATAGATGTTTTTAGTAAAAGTGGGAGGTTGTGCTACCAAAGGAGAACATGAGCCAAAGATGTTCTATTATCCATATCCTATTAAAGGTCAGACAGAGCTCTTACCTCAGTGCTATAATGTGACCAGAAACTTAATTGAAAATATACAAAAAGGTTATTAATAAAGAGATGAAGCTGTAGTAAATTTAATACAGCTCACAGAAGGACTTTTGCTGGAAAGAGAAGGTTATATAGATAGATAGATAGGCCTTTAATTAAGGTGTATTGCTGGGTTAAGTGTAAATTTTCCAAGCAAGCATGAAGATAGAAAACTGGTAATTGCTTCCAATTTATATTATAAAAATCAGTCATATTCATTTTACTTCCTATGACAGCCTTACTTAATTCTAAGGTTCATTCACTTAATTGGAAGGGAGAATTCTTTGAGTAAAAACATAAGGAATTGAAAAGAGACAGACAGATTGCAAGAACTGAACGAACAGCACTTTAAATGAAATCATTAAAACCCCTCGTCCAAGATTCTCAATAGATTCATGTTTGCTGTCCTCAAGGGATATTTATTATCAAAGCTGAGTAGGAAAAGATTGGAAATTATATCAGAAAAAAGTCTCTAATGGTCTTCTTGAAAATTGAATCTGAAGAACTCCCTGTCTCTATTACTATCATAATTTTTCCATGTCTCACAATTAGTGTAGACTAGAAACTCAACTGTTTCTCTCACTGAGACCTCTTGCAACAGTGGTATAACTTGGTCAACAGTAACCAAAAGGTACACGTGCATACAAACAAATTTGCTTCAACCGTTTTCTTGTCTTTTACTTGTTCACAACAGAGAGTTACAGGAGGGAGTATGTTCAAAGAGAGCATTGTTGTAAGTATTCATACAACTCTCTTTGCATAAATATGCCTCAGAAAAAAAGCCTTACTAAAGCGATGAGTCTCTGTGGGTTTGGGAGTTACCCAGTTAGTGATAAGGAAACAATAATGTGGTGGCTTAAGTGGCAAATAACAAGCAGTAATGATAAGAGCTAACATTTTAAAGTCATAGTCCTAGAGAATACAAGTAATTCACAAGACTAAATATCAGAATCATTTGTTGACTACTATTGAATAACAAATATACATGTCTTTTGCAGGTAAATTGCCTTAAAAAAAGATTATGTTCTGAGGGGGTTTGTTTAGTTTTTCAGTGTTTCACACAGACAGCTTCAGTGATATCTAGATAACTGCCTGCTCTCCTTCGCCTGACAAAGAAAAACCAACACAGGACAGCTGTTTCCACATTTACTGTTACTGGATAAGAGAGATAATTCTGTAATTATAATCAACCAAGGTGCACTGAATTTTAATCTCCCAATGCATAAATCAAAGTAAGTGCACCACGAATACACTCCTGGCATGGGCAAGGGGGTTCTGCTACAGACAAATGCATCAGCAGCACTGTGCCCAAGTCTTTCTGGGATCCATTTAAGCAACCACTTGAAAAGGATCCATAGCAGAAAGAGAACCATAAAAGTGGGGAAAGCTGAGGCAAAGACAATGATAGGTAGCGCAGAGATAAATCTCTCCCTGTCAGAAGTCAAATGATGTTAAAGAAATTACTCTGCGGACGGTTTTGGTGTACATCTTTGGTTTCTGGGGGGAAGTGACAAGGGATATTACTCCATCATTGGATATAAAGAGAAGGTTAAAAACGTCCTGGTGCTAACTGTTCAGCAAATATAAAATAATCATGTTGAGAAAGTATTTAATACTTTCAATTTTTGAAAGTGACGAGCAAGCTTTAACTAATTAAACAGCAAGGTTAGAGTAATTAAAAGCTGAGATGTTAGGTTGCTAATAGGAACAGAATAATGGATTGAATAGAGGATTCAATCAATTCAAGACTAAAAGAAAACACCAAAACATTCCTACGTTTACATGAAAGGAATGAGATCTCAATATGTCAAGAACATTAAAGCTAGCAACAATAAATTTTTATCTGTCAGCAGGAAGGGAAGATGGAGCTCCAGAAAGCCCAGGGAGGATTAGGGAGAACAGTAGACAATCAACAGTGAAGCAGAGACAAAGTTGGGAACATAACTATAAAGTGCTTGAGGAAATCCCTAAATCCATTGGTATTAAAGCATTTACAAAGACTTGTCAATTTTGTGGCCAGCCTCACTATCAGGAGAATTCTGTCATTTATGACAGTGGAAGCAGGATCAGGTCTTCAGGTCAATAAATAAAAAAAGCTTTAGTGAGGTTTGAAGTTATTTCATGAAACGCACTTATGGTGATTTGCTTAAGGAAGACACAGCTAATAGCTAGTAGTAGGCCTTAGCCGTGAATACAGAAACAAGTTAAAGCAAGGTAAGATACAGTGTGAAACCAAAGCAATTCAGGTACTCCGTAGGGAGCACACGCTATCAGAGTTCAGTGATACCTTATGACAGCAGCAAGGCTTTCCCAAACCTTTGCTTCTGCCCCTGTGCTACGCTTGCCACCCATTCATGTGGCAACACAACTGCTGTGGAACTACATGGAGAACTGGATCACTAAAGTATTCAAAGTAGAAAAAAAAAAATCCAAATAAAAACTGGGGGGGGGGGTTGTCTGTTTTCTTTAGCCCAGTTTATTTCTGTGATCTAATTTAAAGCATACCTCCACACACAGCTGGACTGGCACCAAGAGGAGGCAGTAACCTGCAGCATGAAGGCAGAAATGAACTTCCAAGAGTAGAAGGAACTTCTTAAAGTGGCTTTATTGCTTTGCTTCTGTTTTCAGTAAATGTAAAATAAGCCGCCTTCAGGAAAAGAGAAGTAAGCTAACTTCCATTTTCCAAGGGTAAAAGCAAGCATCCAGGCAGTTATCACAGACTTGCTGAAATGTTGTGTGTTCACACCCTACCTTACTCTTCTCACTAACTCTCAGAGGGACAGAGCAAGCACACCACATTAATTTGGCACTAAAAGTCAGTTCTGATAAACCTCCACATTTGCTAAGAACTAAGCCCTAAAAAGAACTTTCTCTGGTATCTGAAATAGAGTAAGACCGACAAAAGCTGAAGAAATACAATGGAAACTCCCTTTGCTTTCAGTAAGGACAGGGTCTAGATAAAGCATAAGAAGGAGGGAAAGGGACTGTGTTATTTCAGGGAAAAAATATCCAGGGTTCTTGCCCAGAGGGACAGACCCAGCCTTTCTTAACTGGAAGTACCCTCTGTCCCACTCTGTACCAGTTTCTGCTTCTCCCAACAAAACAGGAGTCCTTAAATTGTGTCTCTACTGCGTAGTGCTTGTAAAAGGACGCAGAAAAATGTAGCTGTTAAGATCAGCTTCCTCACTCCCTCTTCTGCTTTTGATGCCTCTTTTAATGCTTTTGCTTGTTCATGTGCTCTGAAACAACGGTGGAGCTTTGCATCCCAATGCTCAGCCAGACACAAGGAGGTACTGCTTACCCATCTGGTCCCGTCAACATCTCTCAACGTCCTTCACCCATCCCGCTCCTGCCACCTCTGCATCTTTGTGCCTTTTCATTTGGATCTTTAATTTTTAAACCCCTATTTTTTTCCCATGTGCCAAGTCTTTACCAGTATGGAGTGGCACCTTCTTCTCTAAAGCCCTCTGAGAAGCACCTTTCTGTCATGAAGCAAAAGTCACCCAATTAGACAATAAGCTGCATTTCCTTTTAAAGAGGGATGAACTCATTGCTCTCTAAGTAGTTCCATGAGCACTGGGACAAAAGAAACCTACTTCCCACTCTGTCTTTACCATATGGACTCTGATATAGGGGTTGTGTTTGCATTTCCCTCATAAGGGACAGTAAGAAGATGCCTTATCCTTTAATTGGCCAGCTGTTTGCACAAAATCTATAGGAACTTTATGTATTTAACCTCTACTTCCCAGTCAAATTTGGCTAATATCAGCCAAAACCATCAAGGATCACTAGAAAGAGAATAACAGACTGCCACATACATCCTAGCTGTGAGTCTTGTTTCCTTAGAAAACTTGGCTAAAATAATCCTAGCAGCACTTATCGTTTTTCAAGGACAGTCTTCATGAACAAAGGTATGATGTTGAAATATCTTTCTAACCATTCAGGTATCATTCCATGTTATACATCCTTTTTGGAGAAAGCTGAGCATAGTAACTAAAGCAAAATAAAAAGGAAAATTTGCCAAAGAACAAAACAACAACAAGGCACTGTTGCCTAAAATAAGGATACAACACATGAAAAGTTTGGTTCTCTTTCCTGACACATCTTTCTCTCTGTCCAGTGTTGTGGGGTTTTGATGGATTGATTTCTCATTTCAGAAGTTATAGAATATCTGACTTTTTTTTTACCAGTCCTGTTCACAAAAAAAATTATTTTCCAGATTTCTCATTCTACTACAGGAAGAAAAAAAAGTTTCCAAAATGAAGTATTACTCAACAATAAGCAAATAATGTAGAACATTTTTGCAATATGGTAATAAATTTTAAAATCTGGTCTTTGTTAGGGCCCAGCCTAAAGCCCTGTAATGTCTATGGAAAGACTTCAATCAGACTTGATCAGTCCTCATAAATACAGCTATTAGTTCTGACTGAAATGTTGATAGTGCAAAGTGAAATAACTTGGGGCTTCGCTTAGCCTTTTCACAAACAAGCGTCAGCAAGATCAATGGGAATTACGCATGTGCAGGCGTGGGCAAAAAGCAAGTACACTGTCTACTTCAAGTCCTCAGCTTATGTAGCAAATGTTATCCCTGGGACAACATATCCAGCACACTGTCAGTCAGCCCAACTGATTTTTTTTCTAAATAACAATCTGCAAGCACCAGGATGCCAAACATCAGAGAGTGATACAACAGCAGGAATAGGTCCAAAATGCAAGCTGAAACCAGGGCCAGATACGAACCTTCCCCTTGCTGCCTAGCTCTGCCGATCCCTTCTCTTTTCAGATTGTGAGTTTTATTCCAGAATTACACATTTATCAATCTTCTGAAAAAAAAGCAGTAACTTCTATGCTGTCCCCTAAGCCCTTCCATTTTGGTCTGCTTCAGGCCTTACTACCCCAGCTATATTTCACCTCTACTACTCTTTCTCCTTGGATCCAAGGAGGGCTAAGTGTGGCCATCAGAAAGCAAGCCTCAAAACAGCCTTAGTCTTCATGGTCCACAAGCTGGTTTAGGTAAAGGAGATCATGTCTAGCTCTTAAGTATGGGGGGTTGGGGGTTGGGGTGTGTGTGTGTATATATATATATATATATATAATCATAGAATAGTTTGGGTTGGAACTTCTAGCCCTGTTAATATTAGAATGATATGAAACTGAAAGGCAGGAGTGATTTATACAGTCACCACCACGCTAAAAGATAACCCGATGTAAGTGGTCGTATACTCTCACGGACAGTACACAGGGCTGGAGTCCAGAAGCCTGAGCTCATCCTGCCGCTGACATCCAGTTCAACCTTAGGCAAATTATACAGCTTGATCCTAGACCTACTGAAGTCATTGGCAAAGGTCTGTTTGACGTAACAGTGCAGGATCAGGTCCTGCATCTCTCCTCTTCTTTTGTTGCAAGGTGTCTCTAGGGTGAAAGTGTGTGAAGTGTTTCAAAGATTTAAAGTACTATCATTGTCATCCTGCAATTCTTATTCACGCCTGATAATTTTTACTTGTGGGAGTAGGCCCGTTGACTCCACAGTCGTCATTATTTGTAACATTTCTAGTATTATTCATAACACATCTAGTTTTCTGGCATATTTTTATGAATTTTGGAAGTGGAACACTTTTAGCAGCACGCTTTACATATTAATAGATGCATGATATAATTAACCAAAGAAATGTCGTAAGAAACACAAAGGAAATATTCTTCTTACTACATTCAATAATTAATTGCTCACAGTTACTCTCAAGACAAATCTGCTGTTCAAAAAGAGTTGTCACAGATCACGTACAGTGTTTCGTGGGGTCTTTTTAGTGAGTCTAAGTCAGGACTCACTTTTCTTAGTTTCAGCGTTTTACTCTATCAAAACGAAAAAGCAAAATCACACCTCAGGTGAGGCCGTAGTGTTAGTACTTTACCCTCAATTCTGCAAACACCTTGTAGGGATTTTTTTTTTACTCCATCAAACACAAGTTTAGCAAATCTTGGCCCATATTGCATCTACATGATGGAAATTTCAGCAGCTCCATAATGCTGCTGGGGTTTGTAGATCCTTCTCTGGATCCTCAAAAAGAAGTAAAATAAAGTGGGTCCGGAACACACATATGGGTTTGGCCAAGTTCGCCAAAGTTTAATTTTATGACTGAGTGGCCCAATTCTTTTCCCTTCATTATCCTAATAGTTGGAATTGCTCATTCTCTCATCTGTCATTCATTCTCTGGTGGTGTTGCTACAGAATGAAGAAAATGTCTTCCTCTAGGAAAGGGCCTTATAGGGCAGATATTCACAAGGTGGTCCACAGATTAGATGCCTCCCTATTTTCCCACCCCAAAAGGAGTGGTAACGAGCCAAAAATCTGCTACAAATGCCACCTATAAAGGAAAAGAAAGTTGCTAAGACACTTTCAGTACATGGACATGTCTGGAACAAGGTTAAGTGAAAAATTGGTAGCATCCACAGCACACCTGCAAAGCAGGAGCAGATGCTCTGTCCCACATCTGTGTATCTGTCAGTGCCAGTATGACTATTTCCAGGACCAGTTACATCTGGTTGATTATATATGGTTTAGGCGATTTCCATGATTGTTTTCATACATGTCAGACTTTGGCCTTATAAACAGTGTTCTCTTTTATTAAATATGGTCCTTTGCACGTGGCAATGTATTCGTGCTAGTCTTTATGTTACCTAACTTTAGGTGTTAATCAGCAATACTAAACTACCCACCCCAGATTCTCTACATATTTTGTTGAGTATTAGGAAGTGGTATTAGGAAGCAACTTCAAAGGGCAATTCATTTCAGCCCAGCAGAAGAATGACAGACGGGATAAGTCACCATCGCAGAGTACCTACTTGTCCCCATTGACAACAGATCAAGAGTTGGATGGCTTGTTTAGACTGAATGCTTAACTTCAGATGGCTTAAGTTAGGTGAAATGAATCCCACTCAGATTTCTATTCAACATCAAATTCTGCTGCTTCCCACAATCTAAATTATTTTAGTCATCAGGTGCCTTACTCACTGCCTTTTGCTGGTTTGTTCAAGGAGCTGATTTATGGCGTAAAAAGCCTTTCCTAGAAATGAAAAGGAAAATACTTCTTGCATTTTTAACTTTGCTTCTGTTAGCCAAGTACTTCCTGCAGTATGGCAAGGTGTGGGTGTGGTGAACTCTTTGTGCATAATAGATGCCAGTGATGCTGAAGCCAGGGAGTAGGAGATAATTTTGAAAAGCTGCCTGGCAAGCAGTTGGTCAACCGGGTGTCAGAAGAAGACAGAAATTGGCTGCCTTGGCAGCCAGAGCTGTGTTGGTTGGTGGGCTAGAAATCAGCACTTTCCAGAGAGCACAATGGAAGCAGATATCTCAATCCTTTGGAAGCTCAGCAGCAACTGGGGGGGGGTCTGATTCCCTCACAGTCCTCTGAAAATCTGAGTGGTGGATTTTAAAGATGCAGCTAATGGATATCCTGGTGACTCAACATGAGTCAGTCCAATTAAGAACTGAATCAGGCTCTCCAAATATTCCCATGAAGCTCTTCCTCTGAAGACTTCAAAGTGCATTGTGAAGATTCAAAGTGCTAACAAGTAGGATAATCCAATGATGATATCAATTCTGGCATGACGCACTTCCCATGTGACCAGGGACAAGTCCATTTAGAGGCACACTTACTACACATATTTAGAAGCCACACAGAGATTTGGACTGAAATATAATAAAGATTGCATCTTGAAAATCTTCTCTGTGGAATTTTATAATCTGGTTGTAAAATTTTATAGAAAGAGCATTCCACTAACTATTGCACTCTGGGGGCTTTCCTATAATAAATACCTGTCCTGCTCCATTTTGGAACATAAACTGAGCTTTACTGCTCAGCCAGATCTATTGTCTGAACGATGTAGCCCTAAAATCATGATTTTGCTATCAACCTCCTGTTTGGCTGAGGAGAAAATAAATAAAAGGCAAGACTGAACAGAACCATGTTACATATTTGTTTAACCCTTCCTTGACGGAGCTACAAAATAATGCATTAATGCCACACAAAGCAGCTGTACAGTTTTAGGACTCCTCTAGTTCCTTTTGAGGACAACAATGAAACCACACACTGGTTTCATTTGGGTGAAGGTGCTGACTGGATTCTTAGAAAATAATACTGGGCCAGCCCTACAAAATAACAAACAGTTTTTTGAAAGCGGTGATTGTAAGAGCAGCTGAGCACATTCAGTAGCATCGCTCCTGCTGTCACAATGAAAATGTTGGGGGCCTAATACTGAGCCTGCTGAAATCAACAGGAAAGCTGCTGTAAGCACCAACAATCCTTGGACCAAGCCCTCATGCAAGCCCTCTTTGTTGCAAAATATGATAGCACAAATAAAATTTGAGAAACATTTTATTGGCAGCAGACAGTATGTCTGTCCTATGCATTGCGTTGATGAAGTATACAAGTCATCGCTGCAAACACTTGCACAATACCTAGACAGATATGCTTAAACCACCTTAACTGCACAGTGGTATACCAATCATTAGCAGCTGAGTGCAGCAAGAATGGATCAAGATCCTATAGCTCTAGGTAGAACGCGAAAACATCCAGATGACCTCAGACAGTCCCTGAAAATCCCAGCCATCCTTGTTGTGGCTATGGGTTCCCTGGTTTGAGAGTGTTCCTCTGTGAGCTAGCTTTTGGAGCAGAGGACTGCCAGCATTGGCCATGTTCTCGTGTCACAGAGATTATATCTATCCTGTAAACTCAGAAGGACCAGGGCACCGCTTTGGTCCACGACCTCTCAGGTTGTGTAGCTGCTGGAACACTCCCTGGCATAGCACTGGCCCGTCCCAGCTAGCGCTCTCCCAGCCGATGCCTGGGCGCACTGGGGAGACAGCGAAGGCCAAGGACTGTTCCCAGCAGGCCGTCTGGATAAGGCCACCTGCTTGGGATGCAGGAATGGGGGGAAAGAGTTGAATCATGTGGATATGAGTCACGATACGCTACTTTGTGTTTGGGTTATTTTATTTTCTAGTCATAGCCAGAGAGACTAGGGAATGAATGGTCACTCTTCCCGAGGCACTGAACTACTCTTCCTGAAAAAAAGTTGCTTGCTGAAAATAGCACTTTGGTGAGAACATGCAAGGAGAAAGCTCATTGCTTTTGACTAGGTTTGCCCTGTGCTGTGGCTAAGCTGAGGACTGCAGTCTCTTGGGCTGCCATCCAGCTGGATTCAGCAGCAATTCATTCACTAGAAAAAGGAGAAAAAGAAACAGGAAAAAACTATATGAGGTTTCCATGGCTACTGGACTGTATACTTTCTTCTGACCATTATCACAAATTCTGCCATCCAAACAAGCAACAGATGTCAGAAATAATGTTTGGGTTTGGTGAGCGTTCATTTCAGATATACCACAGGGAAAGGTACTGCCTTTGAGCTCAAGCAAGTGGCACATTTTCATCTGTGGGCAAAACTCAAAGCATCCAGAGTTCTAAATGCTGGCCCTAGACCTCCCCATCAGTAATATTTCCCAATTATGTTGAACTTCTAAATTTCATGTTCTTTTGTGATGGTTGTTGAAAACAACAGGTCAAGCGTAACACCGTATAAGGTTTTCTGAAGGACTAACATATATTAAAAACTACAGCATTTTGCAGACAAATGGCACGAACTTTGACTTTAATATTCTAGAACAATGAAGAGAGGACAGAAATAAAAGCCATGTAACCAGTTCCTCTTATCAGTGATGCTGGACTATAGAGCAGATTATCCTGTATTCATTTATGATATATTCAAGAGCAACAGGTAGAAGTACATGTGGTGTTTCTTCTTCATTCCCCTGCATGCCTGGTCAGCTTATCACTATTACTCAGATAACACTGAGTACAGCTTAAAAGGAAAAACTCTCACAATTTTTGTTAACCTCTAACCCTGCACTTGCTTTCCTATTATTCTATTTCATCCTACTTCCCTATTACAGCCCCCACACCCTGGTCCACTTTTTGGAGCAATACCTGGATTCTGCACTTGCTACAGAGCCTTCCTCCCTCACTTCCCTGTTTTAGGTGAGTTCGTTTCTTTAACACACAGGCAGCATTTACAAGTTTTAGGACTGAAAGGTTCTATAGAGAATTTCATATCTCTGCCCAAATTTCAAGCATGTAGTCTATGGACTTTGCTAAACCAGAATCTCAGTGCTGTTGATTTACTGTTCTTGTAACTTGGACTTTTTTGCCAAAGCATAATAGATCAAAAAAGCCAGAGAGTTTCCTTAGATGTGTTTGCTGGCTAAACAGTCTGCATGAACCACAAGCTACTCAATAGTTAATAATAACAAGCTTCTCCCCCCAGCACTTGGTTTGAAAGGACTACAAGCTCTGAGTCATTGCACAGTTGATTTGAGCTTAACCCTAATAGCTCTGTTATGTCCTGGCTTAGTCTTAAATCTTCTTGGAAGCAGGAGAGTGTCAACAATAAACTTGTAAGGTTTAACACTGTAACACCAGGTAAACTGCTTTATCTCAATTAAAAATATCAGTAGTGTCCTTTCCACTACATCACAGAGCTCTAAAGTAATGCTGGAGCAAAAGCATGTGCCTGCTGGTATATGCCTGAAGAGGTTCTGGGAATTAATTCTGCTTTGCAGAACTATTCCAGTTATTCATGTGACTCAGCGGCTGAGACCGGGATCTTCCTGCACTCACAGGGTGACGTGCTGATTCAGGCTGGTTCAGCAGCCCGGGATAGGAGAGACACCTTATCAAAAGAAAAGCCCTCTTTGGGGACAGGCTCTCCCAGGAGTTGAAAAGGAAATTTCTGTTGTGCTATCTGCGCTAGTCTGGTGGGGCGAGATTAGCAAGTTATTATTAGACCTGGATGATTTTCTTCACTCTGGGTAAGAAGGGAATCATTCTTTTCAACCAATAACATATTTCTTAGCACTGCTGCTGAGATGTCTGCCCAGATGTGATCTCAGGGCTGAAGGCTAGCACCGTGTCAAAGGAAAACAGTGCTCTGCACCTCTGCTTTCAGAGTCATACCTAAGAGTATTTCAGCGACACTTGGTATTCAAGTTTTATTTATGGATGTTTTAGAAAAGATTAATACCTGGCTACCCCTTGTTATATGCATGTTGCAGACAGGAACAGTAAATTGTAAGTCATTTGTCAGCACCCTCTAGACTTATTCAACTTTGTATGTAATGACTGATCTAGACATTCATAATAGATTAACCCTTTATAAACCAATTGCAAATAGTATCTTGACTGACAGGGCACTCATCAGCCCCATTACGCACAGCAGATAGGAATTATCTGATTAAATGCAGGCATCTAGGATGGAAACCTGAGCATCTGAGCCAGTCACTCCACACTCTCTGTGGGTAACACAGTCAAAGGAGTGAGTTGAGTCCTCCAAAAGTAAACATCTAAAATAGGTCTATCAAATGGTAGTCAAAGCATTTTAAACGACCTGTCCAGGATCTTACAAAACAGACTGTGGCAGATCAAGAACAAGACTCACATCTCCTAATTCCAGTCCTTATTCTCAGTCCTCAAGACCACAGCTGCCCTATAATCACATCATCATCATTCTGCAATTTTTCAGTGAAGCTGTGAATGCACTTAATCAAGAGTCTTAAATCTACCAGCTCCAGAAAAACAGACTTCCTTTAATATTATGCACAATCTAGTATTTTTGTAGGAGCAGCCAGTATGGTCAATGTAATCTCAGTCACCTAGACATTACAGTATACAGTACCACCTGGTGAAGTGCAAGGGTTACACCTCACACCAAGTACTATGTTTTTACAGTTCATCCTGATACAAATAGCAATTACAAAGTATTTTTGCAATGTATAGTACCAACTGCAATACCAAAGTATTGCTTCCTTTACCTACTATCCCTCTGCAGCCTCCCTCCCCTGACACTACAGTTGGATTTTCTCTTTCAAGAGACATTATTTTCTGTCTGCCCTGCTGCTACTTCTCCCACAACAAATGGTACATTCAAAATATAGGGGAAACAGTATATTTAACCCCTCCAATGGGTAAAAGAATAATGACAGCAGCCCAAGATACAGATGTGCATTAAAAAAAACATCTGCTGACACAGGCTTTAGTGGGTGTCAGTGGATTGGAGCAGGAGATACTGTCTATAAAACTGAAAACAAGGCTGTCCATAATAGAAAGGAAAGGAAAGGAAAAAAAATAAATCTGAAACTCTCTCAGGATGTTCTCCCTTTCCACCCTGGAGATCTGGAAGACTTCTTCATTACTTGTCAGACTATAGCTGCTGATGTAGGTACAGCCTCTCACAACTGCCTCCACTCCATGAAGCTGTAAATTCCTACCAAAAAGAGAACTTTTTTATGTACATGAAAAACTTAAACACCAGGTACTCAGAGGCATAAATCCACATGGTATTTGAGGGTTAAAAAACAGAGGAAAACTGTAGCCTGGGAAAATTAGGGGCTTTCCATTCCCGGTGTAATGAAATGACAGATTTAAAGTTCAGAGTGAGAAAAGTCATTGAAAGGAATTAGACTTCAAGCTTCCTGAGACATACAGGCTTTGTTTTTCAAGGCTATTGATAAATCTATCAGTCTCCCGATTACTGTCCCCCCACCCCCTGAAAAACCCTCTAAAAAGGGAATTTGCTGCCTTAATTGGAAGGGAAAGGGTTTAAAGAATATCCACTGTAAGGTCTCTCTGAAGAAGGAAAGTCCCTGGAGGCAAAACAATAATTGGTTTTGACCTTCCGCAGTTAAGGAGGCGTTGGTAAAGACGAGACTTAAACACAGCCTGACAACTGTGAGTTCCAATCAAATTCAGAAAGAGACGGAAATTGGATAAGCAAATTCCTTTTTGTTCATGACCCCGGTCCCGCTTTCCTTTCCCCCTGCAGCATGACACATCAGAATCTTTCCTGCGTACCATAAATCACTCGCAAGACAGCAGTAGCCTTTGAATAGCTGTCTTATATTACGTTCAGATCTTCCAGACAAGCAGTATTAGCAGTCCCCTGTCTACTCTGGAACAGCAAACACGTTAAGCGCAGTACAAAGGCTAGCAGCAGCAAGGAAGGAAACAGTGTGATTTCATTGCTGTTTTCAGCACGGTGTAAATTCCCTTTCTCAGAGTTTGGAAGAACTCTTCACATTAGCACTAGTAGCTGCTTGCCAATTTAACGAAATTTGGTTTTGAATGCAGAAACCCACAATCCTCATTCTGTCAGAAGCTGCAGCTGACAAAATGCTTTCCTTTTTGTAAATTTGAGCTCGTAGAGGACACTCTTTGCCATTCCCCGCCACTGCTCCGGGAAACGTAATGTTTCCTGTGTCTCCTTCCGCATGGCAAGTGCGTCTTGTCTCGGTGTCCCTGCAAACTCCTGGCAGCAGCTGGAGGCACCTACATGCTTCCCACAGCTTGTGCCTGTCAATACTTATCATCCCCGCTCAGCACAGCCACACTGGCCAAGTGCCCTTCAGCTTGCCAAGGCCTACTTAGGCTCATATTATTTGTCACCTGCAAACCCCACTGATTTTAGGTAAATCAGGGAGCCTGAAACTCATTTTTCTGTTTTAAGGACATCTTAAGTTAATAATGCCTCCGAGGCCAGCAGAGCAAAGTTTTTGTTACAACAGCCCTGAATGCAAACTTACAATTGAATGTCATTATACTTTTAAAAATAAGAGAAAAGAGAAACAGCAAAGACTCACAACACAAAGACCATAGACCAAATAAAAACGCATGAACTAATGGTGAATTTTTCCACCTTAAATGGCCAGCCGATTTGAGATGGTCACCACTGAAACCCGACTCATGTAATTTGCAGATATGACTCACAAGAGTTGGAGGTCCAAAAGCAATAAGAGCACAGCTTGGAGAGATATCAAGACTTTGGAGACAAAATTTAGTTATTTTTAGGGTCTGATGAGACAGAGGTGATAGCGTAAGTGGTCTACCGTAAGGTAAGTGTGACGTCCAGGTATTTTTGCAAAGTTGAAACGGTTTCACTTTCTCCTGGAAAAGCTGGAAATGGCTTCATAAGGATAGAGTTACATGAGTTACAAACAGTAGGACTGCCCCAGAATGCCAGCTCCACGTGCTTTGACCTTTTCTCAAGTTTGGGGAAAAGCTGCTGCTTACATGTGCCTCCTTCTGCTGAACCTAACCCCTGTTACCATTAGCCATGGCTCTTCCAGCCTTTTAGGTGCCATGACAGCTGACTCCTGCTGAGTCTATGGAAAGGACTCCGTCCCAGAAGTGCTCCTGTGCTCTTTTAGGCCAGAAGTGCCCAAACAGTCAACGTGACATTCAGAGTCTGACAGCAAAGCAGAATATCCTGACAGTATCCAAGCCATGCTGCAGCTGCTGCAAGTCAGCAATGCTTAGACTCTGACCTGGCACCTTATGTGCTCTCTGAGACCAAGAGCATTTGGCCCAAGCCTAGTCCCAGCAAGCAGCAAACCAGTACACAAAGCACAACTGCGACTGATCTTTGGAAGGACCAGATTTGGAATACATTTCAGAATCACAGATCTCCACCATTTGCATCCTCCAAATCTCTGGTACCGCGATGCTTCTCAACCACGAGTGCTACCCTGTCTCATTCCTATTTAAAAAGATTTGGGTAATTCACTTTGATTTGGGGAACTCTGGCAACTGACGACTCTCCTTCTTGCTCTCAAGTTCATTCCACAGACTCAGACTTCTATGATCCACTGCTCCCGGTTTTTCTCTCCTGTCCTTAGGAAGTACTACAGACTATGACCAGGAGGCACAAATTAGGAGGAGAATGACTCCTCGTCTATAATAATATTCAAGCTGTATGTAGGCAATGGGAATTAATAAAACTGGAACAGGCTCAGCGCTGGCACTTTATGTAGGACAATACGTACCTCCTGAGTTGTGTCATGTACCTAGCACGTCCTTGCCGAAGTGCCAACTTTGCAGAGGAATGCTGACACTTACAGGGGTGCTGCTATGTACTATAGTCGTGCAGAGGCTTCTGCAAAGAGCCAGCAAGGCAGGTTAGCTGGGAGCATATCAAAAATCTATAAATAACTTTCTATAAACAAGGTTCCATAAAAGACCTAAAAATACCAAGAGGGCAGTTTGTCAGTTGTTGGGGTTTTTTAAGTTATTTTATTTATTTATGGAGTTCTACTGAATGGGAATGAAGCTTTAGAGCCAGATGAGAAAAGAGAAAAACCTAATATTCAAACTGCAAGATGTTGTGTGCCTTTAATGCCCCTAGAAATCAAAGGTGCTGAGCTCCCATCACAGTGGCACAACCTAGCCTAAAACCATGGTCCTAAACCATCGTTGACTATTTACAGTTGTCATTTGACACTTGCTCAGTCTTCAGAAAGGATGATCCTTGCTCCCAAGAAGTCTCAATTTAAGGAGCAAGGAATTCTTGCAACTTTTTTTGCTTCTGCTTCTTGTTTTTAATTTTCATGCTTTAACTTTTTATGTTTCATAGCACTTAATAGTGAAACAACAGGCTTCAGCCATTGATCTCAAATTAGTTTGAAAAAACCCCACACAGTTTTCAGAAGACAAATCAGAGTCTTAGCACACTGAAGCAATTTACTCAAGCTACCTGGGCAAGTCAGTAGCAGAAAGAGCCCAGTCTCTGCTGTCATCAGCAAGGCCATAGCGACTCCTCCATCTTCTCCTATTTTCAACACCATGAGTTGCAAGAAGGGGAGCTCATGATGGCAGGGGTGACATTAGGGAGGGAAACGAGCCAAAACAAGTGTCTTGAGTGTTACTTCCTAACACAGGAGCAGGGTAGAGTTTTCTGTCACGATCCTTTAGCTCTCCCCATTAAGTGCTACAGCGGTTTCTGTTAAGAGGAGGTCAGATGAGGATCCGAGACAGACAATTTTCACATGCTGTTCCAGCGTAAGGCCGCAGGAGAGAGCCCAGCAGAGCCTTGCCTTCTGTATGGCACCTCAAGTTTGAGATCTCCTCGATTATCCATACGCAGCTGTTCCAGGAAAACACACCATACTGCTGGGGTGCGAGCATGTCTGCAGAGTCACGCTGTGGCACAGAGGCAGCTCTCTTGACTTGAAGGGCACTTTGCCCTGCATATCATTTTGGGTCACCACATTTGTTTTCAAGGTCTGTTGAATCCCTCAAATGTACGTTTTAAAGATCACCAAGGCAGGAGCTGCCGTGCTTTCAGTGACACCCCTGTCGAATTATGCTCTCCTCTAAGAGGGGGGCAACCTAGCTCTCCCCTGCCCAGACATCCATGCTACGAGAATGACACACCGCCAGTCACACTGTTCACACCAACTGTGGCAGTAAACTTTATTTCAACTTTGACATTTAGTTCCTGTACAGTGACTCATGACCGCCTATGATGCTCCGTTTAGGGATGCAAGACTCAAAAGCCAATGCAGAAAAAAAAAAAAAAAAATCAGCAAGCTACAGAGCTCAGAAAGAAGCATTTACTTGACGAGGCACCTCATCATTTTTATATACTGCAGGGAGGACACAATAGATGAGGACAAGTTCCAGTTGCTATGTCTTTTTGCAGAAAGAAGCTGGCAATTTATATTTACAGTACACTTTACTGAGTGTACTTTTACCTGGTGTACTTTTTAAAAACAGTCTACCAGTCAATGGTGTCACCAAAACCATTTAGCTTAACAAAATCGTCACGTCTTCCAGTTTCCAGAGTTTTAGAAAAAAGATGGGACCACAAAGTTGGTTTAGAGTGCATTGAATAAAACTATAAGGAATACCACATGCATTCCTTATCTTGTTCAGCCTATTTATAATCCTTGACTGACTTACAGCTCCTAAGAGAAACTTGAGCGATGAATGACAATTTGCGTCCCTTCTGACCAGGTCTGAGGTTTCTCAGGGAAGGAGGTAGGTGACAGCAGCGAACACGTTCTGTTTCTGAAGGAACAGCGAAGCACGTGGGTACGGATCTCTGTCGTCGTCCTGAGGAATCCACCATGGTGAAGCCAGGACATCAACCACAGCTGACCCAGACACAACCGAGTCCCCTCCGCCTGCCCCTTCTAAATTTACTAGCTATGTTCTAGATCTATTTATGTAGCTGGTGCTGAGAGAGCACTAGGAAAAAATAATAATTCTTAAAATCCTAAATTAACTTTCTATATATGTGGGTGTCTAGAATTACTTCACAGATACCAATTAAGACTAACATGGTTGTATATAAAAAGTTAACAATTTTGTTTTCATAGGTATTAGAGATTGTTTTCTTAGGCTGAGCGAAGACATTCTGAAGACAAAGTAACACACAACTTAGCAATTAGCATTTACTTAAAATCTACATTATGTACAAACACATCTTACAAGGACATGCTCTCACTTTCTCAGAGACCGAAAAGATGCTCCTTTGAAACCTTTAATTTCACAAGGAATACTTCCTCTTATGTTCAATGTATATATGAAACCATGAAACCTACTTTACAGATGGAGCTGAGCTCTGAGGTCAAAGACAGCTCACAGATTCTCAAAGTGGTAGCTGGTGTCAGCTGGAAGAGCTCTTGATTACTGCAGAGCTACGATGACTTCACCAGCTGAAGAACAGCCTGGAATGCCCAAATTTGCCTTAAGCTTCCACCTATAGGCATAAAATGCATTACCAGACTCCTGTAGCAGAAAATCTGTAAACAGCTAAATGAGAGCATATATGTATCTGCTGACTGGAAAATGCCCAAGTTAACCTACTCAGAAACCCAACTCCTTTCCCTCATCTTGCATCACAGAATTATTTATTTGCCTAAAGACAGTTGGAGGCAATTAGTATATTCAAAGGTTGGTATTAAGACTGCTATTGATAGTGGCGTGGGGAAGAAAATTGCAGTGAACGTCAGTAATCTGAGCATTTTTGGACTAGAACAGCGTTCAGATTAATGAACGTCGATGCTATTTCAAGGTTATGTTTGCTAATATTAGTATGTAGTCAGACATACCAGAGTGCTGCTTTTTTTTTTTTTTTCTATTTTTCCTTAAAGCCAGAGTTTTGACTTAAGACAAAATGTAGCCATGGCAGCAGGAGTGGCACAGGGGAGAACACATTACCATTCAGCTGGCCAAGTCATTTGGATTAGCAGGTTTTGGAAGAAAGAGGTTTCAGTATATTTAATTAACTTGTCTTCGAGTTCTTGATCTTGTTTCAAACCACTCAACCCTTAAGGTTTCTCATGAGTCAATGTTTCTAACCCAAGACTTGCAGGAGAATTTTTGAATGTATCTAAGTGGTTTAGGATCTTGCTAGTTTGGGGATGAACTTATACTCCTGAAAGGTGTATGAAAAAAACCCCCATAATCGCCAGGACTTGAGTGCTTGCCAACAGGTATAGCTAATCATAACTTATTTTTTCACCTAAATATTTACAGAGGTAAGAGAAAGAATTATATTGCTTATTCCTATTTCCAGCTGAAGTGTTATCATTTTTTGCTTCCCTCCTACTTGGAAATAATTTTCTAAGCTCTAGAAAGCCTCAATATTTGTATTTTATGTAAGCAGTTTGGAAAAGTCAGGCCTAAGTATTTGATATAAGGAACAAACCCAAGTTATTAGACACCATTGGAAGACTAGGCACTAAAATGTGCTTGGGCACGCTGTTCAAGTGATGCTTATCCAAAGTTATGCCTTCTGTGCCTGTCGGACCACCATGGCAGAGATCATGTCAGTGCTTCCAATGTAAACTTGAAACAGAGTTTATAAATTAACCTGAAAACCAAGCAGAAGCTTTGACAGGGGCATATCCATTTCAGTGCAGAGCTGTACCAGAAGCAGCTCGCTCAGTTTTAGCACATACAAGGAGTTGGAAATGCAAAGTTAGTGATTCAAGCTGGATTTTTCACACTTGCATGAAGAAGCCTGGGAGAAATGGCAAATGGTGGGAAGGTCCTGCACACCAGCTACTGGAGTCCTGTGCTCACATAACCAGCCCTCAGGAGGGTTAACCTGGCATGGGAGTGAACACACTGTGGTCAGCATTTACAGTGGTAAGGAAAGGGGTGAGAAGATCATGAACATCGGCTCTCTTTCTTCTGCTTCCCCTCCCCAGGTCCTGTCTATAGCTCCTTTTTGTTCACCCTGACAAGCCTGAGACCTGTGGTGCAGGAGGATGGGACAGTAATTCCCCTTATGCATTTTTTTGTTCCTGAGGGATGGAGCGCTGCAACAGAAACATCTTGGCCATGCCTAAACGCCCGTGCTTGAATACAGGCTTGAGCTTCACACAGCCAAATGGCTGGACCTCGTTGCACCTGGACTTCAGGACAGAGCCGGCGTGGGAGCCAGGTCTCCTTTTCTATCAAGTTTCTCTGCCTGGCGGCCAGCTGGGTTGTGACAAGAGACAGCCCACAGAGAACAGGCAGAAGAGCAGTCTTACGAATTCTTCCATTTGGCACAGCCTTTGGAGAAGCCTCAGGCGCTTGGTATCACACAAATATTGTAGAGAACCCTGACCTTGCTGCGAAACATCTATTTAACAAACCACCACCAATGTATTTCCAGAAGGAATTATATCATGAAGATATTTTGCTTTTATTTATAGTAAAGCTATTAAGGAGTCACAATGTGCCAACAGTACTGCTCTGGTACACAAGCTATCACAAGAGCTTTCTTTTCTAAGTGGGAGGAAAAAACAACTCTGCCACAGCTTTTTGTGGTATTTGCAGTCAGAGGGTGACCTGATGGTGACCAACATGCTTAGCTAACGTACACTACTCTTTACACAGATTACATCACATAATCTACATGTTGCTTATTTGCTACCTAACACTAGTCATTAAATAAATATTAATCTGATAGGCGGGCATCTTAACCAGGCATGCAAAAATAACACCAGATGTAAAGAAAAAACTTACATATTACACACACACACACACAAGTAGGTAGCACGGAAATGCAAGGGGACTGTCGGGTACACCAGTCTGCTATCATTAGAGTAAATAAAGGTATATCTCGAACACAAAAGAAAACATCTCACTGAGTACTCCACCAACTTAATAGGTGGCTTTTTTGTTTGCAGGTAAACATTTATAATTTGTGGAACTTGAAGTCATTGAGGTTGCTTGATAAATAAATAGGAGGAATTGCTTGACATGCTGGGGTAAGGGAGGAGGGGTAGCATGCTTTCTACTGCAATCTCTATAGGTGTTTACAGTACACCGTACTGTCCAGGTGCCCTCTGGTAATCCCTTAAAAACAATCTCTTCCATCTTTCACATAAGATCCTTTCCCCACATAATTTTATCTTATTACATTTTATAGAAATGCAGCCACCTCCCCAAATTCAAATGATAAGCCTTCAGTTTCTTCAGCAACACATTCAGTATGGTAGAGATGCTCTGATCTGGGGTCAATTTCAGTTCTTAAAAAACAAATTACTCATAGTACGTGTTCAGCTCATTATCCATGTGGGAGTAAGGGAGTGAGAAGTATTACTGTTTACCTACCTAACCGCTCTGAAACTAGCAGATTTCCCCCACACTGCTGTACTACTTTTCTTCCATCATGACTCCAAGAAGATAACTTGCAAATAACAGTCTATGACCAACTCTGCTAAGAGGTAAGCCTCACAGTTAAATAGACCAGTGGCTACATATGTATGTATGGACAACAAGGCACGTATATGTCTGCAAGGCTAAGCCCTGAATTTGGAATCCTAAATTTGAATCAGATTGCATGAAATTCTAATTTTACTGACCTCAAGCTCAGGATTTCACCCTGGGTACTGAAAAACTCTTTATTCTGCTACTCCCGCCCCCCTGAACTGTCCAGTTTGCAATAAAGTCCATTAAAAACTCTGTTATAAATCCAAAGGGGCACTGAAACCTGTGGTTACCTTCACCCAGTCCAAATAAGAAAGACCCAGAGATCCTGACCTTTTATTGCACAGATGTGACATTAGTGGAACATCTGGAAAGAGCACCACATTTTTGGCTGGATGACTCTAGAAGAAACAGGTGAAAGGAAGCAATGGCAGCCTGCTATGTGGCTGTCAACATGACTGTGATACAACATGCAGACATAAGAGTGCTCCAGAAAGGACCTTAGTTCTGCCTGATAGACTAGCAATGCATAACTTAAGGTATTTTAAAGACCAGTTGCTGGAAATGAATAGTATGCAGCTAAGTCTTCAAGGTGTTTAGCAGATTTTTCAGAGAACCTAAGCCATCTCTGAATCAGTGGGAGATTCACCATCTAAAATCCCCTAGGGCATTCTGGAGGATGAGCCCCTCAATACTATGCATTTGACAGGAGTTTTGCTTTTCATGGCATTAAAACCCAAACATTGTCCCTATTTTACATCCCAATATTTAACTCCAGTTTAAAACTTTTCTCTAACCCACCCCCACTATTTTCAAATTGAAATTGTCTTACTTTCATCCCAAACTAACTAATCCACTAAACAATCTACTAAAAACTGGACCTAGTATGATCACAGAAGTAAGCGGTTTCACACCAGGAAGGACTCTCTCCTCCTGTTTGGTAGCGGGTACATCTAACCTTCTGTCACCAACATTTCCATGGCAGGTGCCAAGTACCAAGTCCTGGCCTCCCATTGAGTATTAAACCACTGACCACACCAGGATGCCTGCCACTGACTGCAGCTGGACCAGAAGCTCACGGACAAGCCCATCCATACACAGGTTTGCATTTTAGCCTTGCTGAAGCCACTGTTAACGTCCCAATATCCCACTCCGCAGACTCTGTGCCATGAAGACCTCTGTGGTGAACACCTCTGTCACCACACAGAGAGGTTTTGTAGAGCAGGAGGAAAATGGCCTGCTGTGGATGCTGCAGATCTTTGTCCAGGTCTGGCTTTCAAAGCAGGAACAGCAGCATTTCCCATTTGGTGTATGATGCCACTCTCCTTCCCACGCACAAGCATGGAATTTGTGGACGTGGCGGGAGAAGAACGCTAATCTCAGTGCAGCATCTCTCGTTTTACTGCCTTTTAAAACTTACATGAAGACTATGCTGTCACTGTTCCGCCTTTAAACAAGCCCTTTCATTTTGGTGCCTTGTGCAGGGATTTTTGTTTTGCCTTTGGGTTCCTTTTAACTCTGAATCTTTTCTGAGAGTTTTTATCTCCCTTCTAGATGTCCCACCCACTCAGCATCACTTGAAATGAAAAGATTAGATGTCAACTAGTCTCCAAGTACGGAATAAAAGAGAACAACAAATTCTACCAAGGATCTCTCTCAGACTGTAAAAATAAAAGATCAGTTTGTATTGGCAAAGGCCTCTCTTGATCTGTTAATATCAAGGAAGACAAAATTATCTGTGTTCTTTGTGAAGCAGCAGTTGTTTTAGTGGGGAAGGAAGCCAAGACAGCTGTTAGATAGTTCAGTACAAAATACTGACAGTGACACACCAACAACAACACCAGCAGTGAGGGACTCGGCCAAACCGCCAAAACACCAAATATTATTAATGTTGCTGCTTTTAAAAAGTTTGACAAACTGCGATAATTTACAATTTTCAGAGTGACAGATGACTTTTTAGATCATCTTGGCCTACTGTGCTTAAAGGATGCTGCAGAAAGAGCAGCAAAATCTCCCAGATACAAAAGACACCATTGAGAACAAGGAAGCAGGTCTTGGTCAGCACTCAAGATTAAGCAGGGAAGGAGCCATCCATGTTTAGTTTGGATGCAGGACTTTACTCCTTTGAGGGAGGAGAGGCCATGAGATTTCAGCAGCTTTTGAGGAGTCCTCAGCTTAAGCTACTTGAACAAATGGCTTTGTCCACATGACATGCAGCATACCCAACCTCATGACAAAGGATTATGAAATCATTTTTCCCACTTCCTTCAGGCAGGATGAAATACAGTATGCATTGCGGATGGGAGCAAACCAGAGGTTCCTGACTGGGACCTTGCTCTCACCCTGTCATCTTGCTCTGGTGACTTGACCTCTCCTGCACATAATTTTCTCCATTTGTTCTAACTTCCCAGGAAAGGTTTATTTGCAGATCTTCAAGACTTTCAGATAGAGCTAATAGCTAAATACAAGGAATTTAACTCTCAGTCACCCTTCTCATACACACCACCAGGAGCAAACAGGGTTGCACTCATACAGCTACAGATAAGTAGCATATTAGGCTCAGCAACAGAGATGGTAGGGAGCAAAATGTGGCCCATCAGCATGAGCTCCAGCCACCAGTGCAATGCAAGCTGTTGAAGACTGCAATAAACTTGCACTCTGGCCTTATTTGGAAGGTTTCATGTCCAATTTCTCCCCTTCCAGGCCCCCTGTGTCCTCTGGAAAAGCTTTCTTTTACTTAACTACACCCTTCTACATGGCACTGTACTTTTCTCTCCAGCTGCACCTTCAAAGCTTTGCTAACTCCAGTTACTGTCTAAATTGCATTTACAGAAAAAAAGTAATTTTCTTTGAGTGCAGAATTACATGTTGGCTGTCTTCTTATAGATTTGGATCATAAAAGAACTTACAGAAAAAAATACAAACTTACACCCAGCTTGGCTGTTAGTAACAGCCTTTGTCCCACATCAATGGATATAGTAGAGAACGGAGCATGATACATTTTTATAAGGAACAAGACCCCACAGCTCTGATAGAAATCAAAGTCCTCCACCCCACCAACAGCAGAAAGCTCCCACTGATGATATGGGCCTGTTCCAAAGTGGAGCTCAGCCTTAGATCTCCCAGAACACTCATTGTTTATACTTGTGGAGAAATTATAATGAACACCATTTTCACAGCATCAGTGACTCCTGCAACCTTTCCCCCCCCCTCTCTCTTTTTATAAGGGATGCATCACATCCTAAATTCTGTAACAGATGTTCTTTACAAGGCAAGAATAATTTACAATGAGTGTTTTGTGGATAGGGAACTCATACTTTTCAAAACCCTGGTTTTGCATGTGTATACAGCTTGCCTGCAGCATGCATGGTCAAACTCAGTGAAAATTCCTGAGACCCTCTAACCTGTGAGTGGGAACTTTCCCAAGACAGAAGTGGATTTCACAAGCCAGCAAGTAAAGAGAGATGACTCTTCAAATCTGAAAGTCAGTAGAAATACTTAAATATCCACAGCAAAATTCACTTTCAGTGTATGTTATTTCATATTTCAGTTTTATGCTGTGATTCAGCAAGGTTTTTACTCTGAGAGCAGATCCTTTTTACTCACCAGATGAAGACAAAAGTTCCCATTTGGGAAGTTAAGAAGCTGCCCACTGAATTCACAGAAGATCAAAGTAAAGTTGCAGTTCTAACAGCAACATCACCTGACAAAGTCTTTGGCATTTTATACCTAAAAAACTTTTCTGCAACTTCTCTTAGTATTTTCAACAGCTGGATATTATACAGTATTCATAGGCAGGTCCAAATATACATAGTAGTTTCTCTACTGACCCACATACTTGGCCTATATTCAGAGTCTTTTAAGATGTTTCCATTAGCTGCAGAACAGTGTCAGGTATTCCTCCAATGTAACCTTGTTTATGAGATTCTGTTCCCCAGAACAAAACAGGACTAGATCAGCTGGAGTCAGGCTCTTTGCTCACGGTTGAAAGCCTGTTTTCCTCCTATCCCCCGTGGACACATACCTTTATCCTCAATATCTTTCATGGCTGCATTTTCAGTTCGTATTTCCAGTTCTTACTGTATGTCTGTCTGTCTCCTCTCTGGCTACTCCCCAGTGCTTCTGCTCCCAGGAACACACAGCTTCCCTCAGCAATCCCCTCTGCCCGCACAGCTGAATTTCATCCTAACTAGCAAATGATTGTTTCTCTGGGGGGAATGGCTCCTTTTTTACCTTTTTTCCAAAAAGGACTTGACTGCTTTTTAAATCCATTCTGAATGAAGAAAAGCTGTCAACACCTCTGGATTCAGTGTTACATGAAGGAAAGAAGATTGAAAGAGATGAAAAGCCATAGCTGATGGGGGGAAGCAGGAAAATAAAAATCAAGGAAGGAAGCTAGTAGAAGCTGATTCACATGGCCCCACAATTACTATTTTTTAATATTTTATAACTTCATTTACTGTAGTCTTGACTCATCTGCTCTGTGAAATCTCCAGTCCAGAGAAATCAGAGTAACTGAATTAATCTAAGTACAAAAACCATGGCTCAAATCCTCTGGCCTTTATCTGGGGAAGTCTTTTATTGGAGCTTTCAGCTGGAAAGAGACTGCAAGAATTTGTGGCTGTGGAGCATGCAGTTACAATAAATATATAATTCATCATGGAGAGGTTTGTTAAAACCGTTAGGAATAAAACAAATGTTCTTCTTTCCTATTGAAAAGAGATGTCAGTTTTTCTCTTACGATTACTCAAAGGGCTAGCCAGGCAGAATAAAGGCTTATTACATTAGAAAGCATATAGAGCCCTTTTATGAACTCTGGCTGCAGCCATTCTCTTTGTGAGACTCTTTGTTTCAATTTGTTTTTCAGCAGCTGTATCTGATCTGTATCTTGCACACTTTCATCCTGTGACAAAACACAGCTGCAAAGTGACTAGAAGTTCCTCATCTGTCCATCTCTGCATGTTCTCACAGATGGGACAGGTACCTATGAGAAGCACCAAAACCGACTTATGGGTGTTAAATCTGATAAATAATTTTACACTGAGTCACAGGGTCTATCTCTCTGCTCATCTTTCCTGGAAGTATGAATGACAGCACTGTATCACAAAAGATACTGAAGTTCACCAGTATAAAGTGAAGGCAATTACTGGCATAACAGAGTGACTAGGATTGCCACCACTTGAAAATGGGGTTTTAGGACAGAAACACTTTGTTTTCAAATGCAGAATAGAAAACTAATCACTATGCATTTAATCTAAACCTTCTATTCTGAAAAATCCTTGACACTCAAACAGGAATGGCAAGAGCACAACCGACGTACAACAGCTTCAAGCATCTCCTTGCCTGATTTACAAACACATTATCGTAGCTGAAAATATTACAGAGTCCCACTGAATAAAATATGTATGTTAATGCTTTATTCAAAGCTGCCTGAAGAGAAAATTGTTTTTATGTAAATGCATCCCTATGTCTTCCCTGCCATCCCCTACTCCCTACCATTTCAGGAGTGCCACCCTTCACAAGCTGAGGAGGAGAGGAGACCCAATGACGTTTGTAAGCCTGCTGCGGGAACACAGAACACATGATGCAGGAGCAGGCTGATTTTACACAGCAGGGTTGCAATGAATTCAGTGCATCTTGGACACCAAAGGGAGAGACATGAATATCCTACAATTGCTAGACTTGCCATCTCCCCCAAAGTATTCCCTCTCTTGAAGTTTCCTAGTTTCTTGAAGCACATCCTCTACAACGAGCTGCTCACCACAGATGGGTTACCCCATTCCAACCCTGCAGAAAGACCACCAGGAACAGCCACTTCCAAAACGCTCCCATGGAGCCCTCTCCTTCCCGCCCCAGGTACTGGTCAAGGGCTGCTGAGGAATCCCACAGCTGCCAATTGTGATTTATGAAGAGGGAGCTGAGATGATACACTAATGGCTGCGACTCTTACCACTAACTACCACTTATTCAGGCACTAATGGACTTCATTGGCCAGTGCAAGTCAAATGTAAAAGCCTTTGCAATTTGAAAAGAACCATTTTGATTTATTAAACGCTGTGGGTCTCAGACACTGATAATGGTAAACATGCCCACATTTCTCTCCACAGTTAAAAAAAGGAGTGTACACAGCCACAGTAGCTGGAGCTGCTTGACCTGCCACGTTTGACCTGGACTGCACTTACAAATTCTACTGGTATACTTACTTTGAGTTTAAATACAAACAGCAAACATAGTAGACTGGCAAACATCTTACAGTGGATGCAGTTCTCAGCCATGTTATTTTTTAATCTAAGAATTACTCTCCTCTTCGTGCAGGAAAGCCAGCTGCAAGTTATATGGGGCAACACAAAAACAAATGCATGATGAGCAATCGGGACACCTCGTTACCGAGAGGTAAATCTCCACGACGCTCTGCTGTTGCTCTGTGACGACAGAGATGGTTCTTTGGAGACTCTAGCACTGATGTACAAAACCTGCCCACCCACCCCTCTAGCGCCTGCATCCCGCCTCGCTGCACGCTACCAGCGAGATCAGCCTCTGCTCGCTGCAAGATGTACATAGCAACAATTCCGCCTGCCGAAATATATGGATACAGAAAACAGTCCACCTCCTCATCACCAGGAAAACACATTTCTGCATCATGATATGTTTGGAAAGAACAGTATATTTCCACCCAAAACATACTTACTCCGATGCCTGCTACTGAGGGGCTTAGGCCAGGGACTCCCCTGCCAGAAAGCTCGCTGAAAGAAAGAGGAGTTTCGTACTCCTCAGGAACAGCACAGGCATCAGGAGACAGTACAGAAGGACACACAACATCTTGATCATTTATGATTTTCTTTGGGTTAGACAGTTTCATCCCCTGCTTTGCTTTATTGTTCCAGTGTGCTGCTTTCCTTTTGGTGCATTGTTTGAGATAAAATTTATTGTTAAACTGATTCTAGCAGACACTGGCAGCACTAGAGGGCAAGTCCTGCCGCTTTGATTCACCAGAGGAAGAATTAAAATGCTGGGTGGAAAACAAGCTGAGCCCCGATAGTGTCCATGGGACCCATGAAACAGGACGAGATCAGATAGTGACCCCTATTTCAGATATCATGTTGGGATCACTTTCTATCGCTTTCATCCATCATTTTTATTTGCATCTTTCTAACAGGACTTTGAAGCTGAGGAGGCCTCATGTCCTACAGAACTGCTAGAAGCCTCAAGAGAAATGATGAGATCAGTATGTGAGAAAGTCAGTAACACAGACTTGTTCCCTTCTAGTTTTGCACCCAAGACTAATAAAACCATGCCTTCTTTTGAAGATACCAGTTCAGATCCGGTCATCTTGGTAGTGACTTAAAGGCCTTACTGGGGGTAGCCAAAAAATGGGACTTCTATCCCATGGAAGATTCTGACACTGACATTTGCTTTTCTGCTAAACAGACAGAAAAGCAAAATATCAAATATTTGCAGAATGGAAACTGAGTTATTTTTAGCTGAAAGGATCAAAATTAGTTCATTAAGAATTTCTACCTGATAAACTCAAACCATTCATATCTATAGTTAATTTTTATATTGTAGTAATTTTTAGAAGCTAAAAAGAGCTAAACTCTGAAACAAGGAGTCAAAATGAAAGTCGCTATTTCAATCTCAAGTAATATCAATGTTTCCGTTGAAAACTTCATCAAGATGAACTTCCCCCAAAATTCTAATTCTGCCAAAACAGCATTTTCCAAAAGAAATTTATTCTGTTAAAAAAAACCAAAACAACAAAACCCACAACACAAAACAAAACCCCCAAACCCCAAAACCTGGATGCCTGGTAGCCTCAACCTCTCTAAAAAATAACTAAGCCAAGTCAAATCCACCCACCTTTGCTCTCCATCACAAATGCTACCTCTCACAATTCGATTACAAACCTCAGGACATGCTGTGGTTTTGCTTCAGGCTGCAGGTCCTGGAGTCAGGCTGATTACAGGAATATCCCGTGGCTTGCCTACGCCAGAAAGGATTTTCTCAGAAAGAATTTGTTCAGACAGAAATACCGGTAGATCCATCTTGGCAAACAGCTATGATGGACATCACAGAGCAGAATAAACTCTTTCCCCAAATGGGCTGGTTTGAAGGGAGAAGCCCATTCCCATCACGGCATCTGGCAGCACAGCTGTTACTGAGAGGTATGACTTTTTCACTCTCTTGATGGACGCAGCTGTGCCAGTAGAGCTTTCTAGCGTTCATCATAGCACTCACTGAAGTGAGCAAGTGCTTCTCTTGCTTTCAGGACTGAATTTCAAACCTAGCTACTAACATTTGGGAATCTGAGCTGTGAATTTTTCATTTGTGGGGTTGAGAGAATGCACTAGTTTAATTAAGAAACTGAATGAAATAAAATTAAAAAGGAGCATCATTTCCAGAAACTGACTGAAATACTCTTTTGGAAATCATTAATTATGTATTTAAGTTTAACTTTTTACTTACCGAACACTTCTTTCCATTTCTACACACAAGTAACACTTAGATATTCCTCCACATTTGAGGAACTGAACTTTATCTCATCATTTAGAGTTGTGCAAAATCTTCAAAATTATTTTGATCTGGTAGCTTTTACATTCTCTTTGCACCTGCTTTTCATGGGTGTGATTGACTTTAGTAAGAGGGAAAGCAAGGAAAAAAGGGAGATCTATGTTCCACACCATGTTAGTCTGTAGCAGGAGAGGAAAGACAAGAAGAGAGCACCGGTGTTCTCAGCTGCTATACATTTGCGGGGAGGAGGTCTAGGGGAGGAGAGAAATCAGGTAACCACTCTTTTGAAAAGAAAGGTGTTTCCGGGTCACCAAAAATTCCAGAATTATTCCAAGTTTTCTCCAGTCTTCTTTTCCACTGCAAAGACCAAAACCTGCCCTGTCAGATGCCAACCAAGCTGTTACTTGTTTTGTTTTGCAGGTTGCTAAGAAACAGGGCTGGTTTTGCTTACTTGCCTCCCTTGGGCTATTTCACAACACTTTGTAATATACACTGCTCTTTTTTGTTGCACATCTGGTTTCGATTTTAGGTTTCAGAACCCCCTCTGAAAACTGAGATATTAGTTTTTCATATCTATCATCTAGACAAAGTGCATCAGCCTGTCAAACTGAGTGCACCGGTGGGACACATTTAACCCTCTCAAGTAACTCTCAAGTTACCCTCCAAAAAGCTATTTTCATTTGTTGTCGAGTTCAGACGGTGGAAGTAGCTCAAGTATTTTGTCTAATTTGCTGTGTGAAATTAGCTGCAACCACCATTAAATTTTAGGTATGAAATAAAACTACCCATTTCTTCAAAACATTACATTGGATAGGAAACCCTCATGTCTCGCAAACGCTAGCAAAGAAAGAGACGTGCAGTGGATTAATTGATCATCACCCCAGCAGATGCTCGACAACTTCTCCCAAAGCTTCTAGTCTTTCATTTTCATTGGAAGCAACTACTCACAGAAAAGCAGCTAACTAGCACGGAGAGGGGTTCTCCTGTGTCTTTGAAAAATGGTGTTGCTGGATGGCAGAACAACCCAGCTTGTACTTTGGGACAGCTGCAAACATATCCTTCAGTCCCAGCACTGCAGCTGGCCAGGCTGAGGTACCAGTGCCTCCAGCTTCAGGTAGGTCAGACCCAGGCCTCACACCCAGCATCGTGGTCCACGGGGCTCATTACGAGCTTTTCCACAGCACCGATCCACATACAAACAAACTGATGGGGACGACGTGTACTCCTGCTCTGCTGATATCCCTAAACCAAATGAGCCTTACCTAAGTCCTCTCCCAAAGCCGTTCTCCATACTCTGCAAGCAAAGCTCTGACAGAGAGGAGGTGGGCAGAGCTAACAGTGTTTCTTTAGTCTTCACCCATCTGGTCCCAGCGTCATTTAAAGTTGCAATTAAAATTTATATCACTAGGCTAAGGTCACTCAGAAAACTTATGCCAAGAACTACATACATTTGACACCCTGCAGAGAAAAGAAACTGCCTCTGCTTTATCCTAATAGTTTTGCTCCCCCCACCACCCCAAGGATTTGTCTCCGTGCCCTTCTTAAGCCACTCTGGTGACTATCTGATCCTATAAAATTGTAGCTCTACAACTAAAGACCATGTTTTTCTTCATTTTTGGAAGGGATGAAGTCTGTTCTAATCAAATAATTCTAATCAAATTAAGCTAAGCTGGACCTCAGGCTTTCAAGTTGAAAAACCATATAAGCTTTGTACGTCATTTCTCGTCTCTGTACAGGTCTAAACATACGGCCAGCATTCAGAAACAACGCGTATAAAGCCCTGCTCCCTCTCTGGGCCTTCAAACACATCCATATTGGTTCCCCCTCCCACTTGGTTGTTAACTTCCTCTCATGCTTTCTCAAGAACTGTTTTACAGTCCTCTTCCCCCACTTTTCATGTACAAATACTCCAGGGAATCCTCCTTTCTCAGCAGGACACAGGGTCCAGCAGGTTTCACAGCTCCTGCGCAAGGCCAGGGCGATTCGCTCTTCTGGCCCTGCAGGTTCTGGCATGTGGTCCTGCCCGGCAGAACGAGTACCGGGGAAGTCTTGTAGCGAAGCAGGTTTGAATGACGTGAGTCTTTCTGAGCATCACCAAAACTATCATTTAGAACAAAATACCACCCAGGAGAGCCAGGGCTGGCACCTGCGCTTTGTGCTGGATGAGGGGCAGGCTGCCGCAGCCTGACTACTGCAGAGCTGGGGCTACCAGGGCAGGACTCGCAGGTGGGAAGAGCAAGGTCTTCCATGGGGAATCCACCTTCTTCAGCAACACCAGACCAAACCTAAATCCATAAGCTTCACCTTAAAAAAACTTAAATGAATATATAATTTAAAGTCTGATTTTCACCCTTCTCCTAAGACCTATCCCAGCAGTGCTAAACATCCACTCTGAGAAAATAATCGATGCCACAGAGGGTCATACCATTAAAAAAGAAATTTGGAGACTCCCAAATTTTTGTCTGATGAACAGACTGTCCTTTCCT
This sequence comes from Aquila chrysaetos chrysaetos, assembly GCF_900496995.4. Classification (NCBI taxonomy): domain Eukaryota; kingdom Metazoa; phylum Chordata; class Aves; order Accipitriformes; family Accipitridae; genus Aquila; species Aquila chrysaetos. The sequence goes on along the minus strand of NC_044015.1, from coordinate 38,742,020 downwards.
AAACAGAAGAGTACAGGAGGACTATACCAGAGGACCACTCCACCGTGGAGCGGCTGCAGGTTTTTAAGACTGCACAGACTCCAAATCTCACGAATTTGGGAGACCTGCTGCGTTCTGGACATGGTGCCAGTGGCTGCACCTCAAGGGAATGTCCCAGTGCTGCACAGCTTCCTTCCTGACAAGGCACTGAAAGCAGCTCAGGGGACAAAAGGAGATGCCTGAAGGACAACTGCTCAGTGTAACATGGGATCTTCCCTACCCCATGCTCTCCCAGACAGAGCAGAAGTCAGCAGAGCACGGAGCTCCTCTCAGGACAGTGCGTGGCGAGCCCGGGGCCTGGCAGCAAGTCCTCCTCCTATATGGGACTCGCAGGAGTTGGGCTAGGACTAATTGCTACAGGGTCTCTGTGATCCACATAACCACAGGCGTTGTGGTCCTGCGGCTCAGCAGAGATTGAGAGCATATGGGACAAAAAGCCTGAGGAAAAACCTCATGATAAAGCGTACAGTTGGTCTTATTGTTACCCTGTCATAGCTTTTTGGATGCTCCGGGGGCAAAAAACGAAACAAAGGTATTAATAGTGGTAAACCACATCTTTCCATCTCTTTGCATCAAATCTAAGCCAACCCAACGCTTGGAGCCCTTATATCCAATTCTCCCCCCCACCCCTTTTCCTTTTGGTGTGGTCAGGCTTTCCCCTCTGCGCAGCCTCTTGCCAGTTCAGCCCTGGAACGATTCAGGCAGCTCCCTCCACCCAGCAAGAGTCCTGCCCAAAACGCTGTCCTCCTGCCGGCGTGAGCTCACCGTGACCTTTCAGCAAAGCACAGCCCTTCGTTCCTCCTCGTGTTTAGAGAGGCTTGTGGAGCAGTGCTTTATTTTCAGCTTGCGCGCTTCACACTTAACCAGTTAATATCTCTTCCCACAAGGCAAAACAGCGCTGGGCGCTGTACCGGGTTCGGGCAAGTGGCTCGTCCTGATTGATGGATGGTAGGTGAGGAGAGGGTTAAGAATATCGTGGAGCAGTGGGGGCATAAGAGAGCTTAGTCTGGAAGTAGTTTAAGTAACCTAAGGAGAATCTGATACAGACCAAAGACACACAAGTACAGATGCATTTAATAGAAGCCTCTCTCTGCTCGAGATCTACAGCTGAGACTCATGCAGCAAAATTTGCTGTTTGGAACATACTGTGCTCCAACCACGATGGCTACGGGAGGAATCGGAGCCAGTATTATGTGCTGGTGCTCTTAGGGACTGAATGTTCACTTAGCACACACGTTTGGGGAACGTATATTTATGCATGCATTTTGGGATGCAGCACATCCCATTGCGAACTTGGACAGCAGCTTGCTCTTCGATCTAAGAATTCGTCTTATTAAGAAATCCCAGGATTGTGTAAGTAAGGGCACAGCCTGATGCGCTGTTCCAGCAGCAGCTGGGCCAGGTTAAGAGGTTACCACCTCCAGCCTGCCCACAGCTGTTTAGCCACTGCCCCCCATTAGGGGTTACCACCCTTTTCCATGAGCCACATAACCACATGTGCAGACACTCCCAAATTTGGCTCTGTCAGAATGATCCAGATTAGCTTAAATACTTTTTAGTAGGTTTATTGTTTGGGCTTTTTTTGTTGTTGTTGTTCTGAGCTAGTTCATCTTGAGAGTGATAGTTTCTTGACTCGGTTCAGCTGCAACTGGAATAGCATCTCTGACCACGCTCCAATAAAATTGTTGCAAAATTGCATCTGTCAGTCTCTTCAGTCAAAGCCTGTAAGACTCATCTAAAGATAATGTATTTAATATTAATTCCCTAAACATTTTTTTGTTCACTATCTCACTGTTTCCTAGGTATTACTGGAAATTTAAATATCTCACAGTGAACTGATCACTTTTGTTTGCAGGAGTCTGTATTCTCTACCACCTTATTTAAGGAGATCTAAGATAATCAACGCTCCAAAGAAACGATGACAAAAAACCCCTCCAGTGCCTCCCTCTTCCAGAGAATTTATAGTTTCCCTTAGGTGCAGAACTGCAAAAATCCAGTAAGTCACTGGGGAACTTTAACAGAGACCATTGATGCATTTACACTATTAGTATTAATACTTTATTTCATTTTCAATTCTTGGCACTTGGGACTTAGAAGACTTGTCAAGCTAGGGCCTCACATAGCTGTGCCAGGAGGCAAGAAAGGTAGTTTGGGGAGACAAAAATATTTGCATCTCTGACCTCTGCGTTTGGCTCCTAACTAGGTTTGATTTGTATTCACGGCCATGCATGTCCTCTCAGGGAACACACATAACTCAGGCCAATTGTATGAGATTGGAGTACAAAGAGAAGCCCTACTTAGGCTCTGACATTTAGCAAGCCAAGAGGCTTGAAAATGGAGCCAAGTCAATTGCCTGGCTTGGCTGTATGAACCAAAACACAAGCCTCGCCACTGGAATTGATTATATACACATGAAAAGAAAATGCATAAAATGATACATAAGGTTCTTGTAACCTCCAAGAGCTGATGCCAGAATACGCTCATTGGCTTGGTCCTTCCCTGGCTCAATACCACAACTGAGCACAGAGCTCAGCCGAGGCCGTGCTCAAGTTTTCATCAGATTAACTCTTCAGCTCAGGTCAAAGCACCCTTTTTCGCGTGCTCTAAGATCTAAGTTTTCCCTCGAGCCCCCAGGGAAAGTAGTAGCTGACTATATGAATGCAGGATTTATAGCCCTTAAAGCTGGTGTAAAAGGTGCTATAGCTGCCCACAAGAGGAAAGTAAATTGAATTAAATGAGATTAGCAATCTACACAACAGAGTAGCCAGGAGACTGTTTATGCTAAATGCAAAATACTTCATGAGCCAGCCTTGCATAAAGTGTATTTTTCCTCTGCTACAGATCCTATTTATCTCTCAACACAAATTGAGGTCTTTGGCTATGCATTTCTTAGTTTAATTACACTTCATCATTTAGTTAGGAAGCTTAACCCATACAGACTACTACATTGATTTAAACAACGAAACCCAGCAGGCACTGAAATGTTACATTTCTTGGAAGAATATGAGTTACTAATAATATTCTTTCCAATGCAAATATTTGTGCCTTTCTGTAGTGTCTCACTATTCTCCAGAAAGATACTTTTTTCTCAGTTTGAAGTATTTGATGTGATTATTTGACATGATTAACTACCGAAGCAACACATAACACTTTCAGGCAGGGCTCAAAAGCAGACGTTATTTTACCAAATTTTACTACAATAACAGGGAGACTCAACATTTCCCTGGACGTGAGCAGAGCTAACAAGATGTTAAGTGTTCTCCAGTAACCCTTGTGCCAGGTGCTATTGGAAGCTTTCTGAAATGATCACTAAAGAGATCCTCTGAAAAAGGAATCAAGCCTTTATCCAAAGACCTCAAAAACTGAGTTACCTCAGCTAGGTTCGCTTGTGGACAAGCGCCTTTCCTTTCTGAAACACCAAACCCAAGGGCTTGAAGCAAATAAAATTTTCCTGGAGGACAGAGAGAAGCAAAGGGTAACATTGCAAGAGCCAGTAATCAGTATGCTACCTGTTGGATAGGTTTCTAATCCCCAGAGTTTCTCGGCAGCAGTCTTAGCCTTAGCATCTCTCTAGCAGGAGTGATAATACATGGTCATGTTGGCCATGAAGAGCCTGTAAAACAGAAAGTTTGCTTTCTGGAATAGTGGAGTCCAATATTCAGGTATATCTTATCTTCTTCCAAGCAACATGCTGTTCTCGTGCCAGCTAATACAGGTTAAATGGTCTCATCTTTAGGATTAGACAAAGTAAAGACTCTCATTATAGTCTCGCAGCTGGTACTCTTGTGTGCCTTCAGCCCGAGCTTGCTACTTTTTCTCAGATGTGTCTGCTGGCCACATCACTCTTCAGCCATGAATCAGTGATACAGCAACCTGCCATGCCCCTGCAAAACACTCTTGCACTCTCCCAACCGCTCTGACTATGGTTTTGTTGAGGCTGACTTCTCATTCCAAACTAATTACATACATTTTTATTATCTGACAAGGTAAAGTTCTCATTCACCCCCCCAATTAAAACTTAACCTGCATTTTAACTAGAAAACTGTGACACATGATGGGGGAAGGTATCACTTACATGGGATGTATCTCCTAGGCCAATTCCAGGCTGTGGAAGGCTACATAAGTTATTCTAGGAAATCTCAACCAGCTCTGGGATACTCTGCCCACAAAAAATGATCTCAGTGAGTAACAAACCCCACTGGGACTGTAAGCCATAGGTCTTCCATCCACCCAGGTATTTCATAGTTGATCGCTTTACGCATTTCCATTCAAAATACCTCACTGGAATTCATGACAAAATGGACCAAAAAACCCCACCAAACTTTGATGAAATAAAGGAGAACTGTGAGAAAACCAGTCATTGCAGAGACAAGCTACATCCAACACAGCATCCAGGCTGTTTCTCTGTTTCTCTTCCTTCAGACACCTCCTTACATTTCAAAAGCAAAGCCAACAGAAGGAGAACCTCCTCTCCACAGCTGTTAAACCACATCCAGGTTGTACTCTCTGGTAGAGTAGCCATGTGATATTCTTGTTACGGCCCTCCCTCTCTCAGACTACTCTGAACACCATTAATGAGTTTACAAGAAACTCAAACCTCTCGGCATACTCTTCTCAGCCTACAAAGCGTGCGGGGCCAGACAGAAGTTGCAAACAAAAGCCAAAACACATCCCACCCCACCTCTACAGCCACAAAACAGGACAAGCCACAGAAAGTGGCTTAATTGATGTCAGCTGTAGGCTAAGTAGGTTTTGAGGGCCCAGGGGCTGCAGGTACCGCTGCACATGCCTTATTTAAGTGCACCCATAGCCCATATCCTGCAGACAATGAAAGAGTCAGTGGCTTGTAAAACTAGTTTTGAGAGCTACCTGCAGAAATGCTCTAATGTCATGGTACAGGGTGCGGACTGGCTCCCTGCTACTCCATCCAAATCCTTTGCTCCTGCCATCTGCATTGCTCCTTGCATGTTTCAGATGAACTACTGCATTCCCAGGGAAGCGTTGAGACCTGATCGTCAGCTACATGCAAACCGGCAGGCCACCACTGAAGTTACAACTAATTGATACCGGGGTTTGCTTCCCCAGGTCTACTCACATGGGCAAAGAAATAGATAATATGTTTAATGGAGCCTGTCTTCAGATTGGAGCTTCTTCCAAAAGAGGAAACTCACTTCAGCCAGCTTCACTGGCTTCTCTAACACTCTTAGCACACACGTTTATTGCTCCAAACCTACAGTAATTTACTACCACTACAGTTACTCCTATATCAATTTCTCTTCAGATTTCAGAAACTCCTGTATTCTGCTAACAGAAAGCAGGAGGAGTTCAATAGTGCGTTCAAACTCTCCTATTTAATTTGAGCTTTAGTCTTTTCCAATTCAAAGACATTTCACTTGAAAGTGTTCTTGCCTAATAATAAACAGATAATAAACAGATTCTGGGTTTCCTACAATAAAAAGAGAAAAGACTGTAAACTTCAAAATTTTAAAAGGGCACACGGGACTATTCTTTAATTTTACTCTTTGGCTGTGGAATCTGTCCTCATTAAAAGTGAAAAGTTGGGATCTGATCACTATTTGTGCTTTTAAAGTTTGTATTTCTACCCCCCAAATGAAAGGCAAAATGGGCTGATGTGCTTTCACTTTCCATTTTTAGACTTTTTTACTTCCTGTTGCAATGTGGCACCAAAATGCGAAGTTTGGATTTCCTAGAGTGCAAAGAAGCAAGCAAGTAACTCCATGTATTTCCCTTCAGAAAAATTCTTTACAACAGTGTTACATTAAAGATGTGAAATATTTTCAATATTTTATAAACTACAAATTTTGGCTACTAAGTGGTAGAAAGGGTAGTAAAATGGACCAACTCTTTCCTTGCTATGAATCATCCTGATGTGCTGCTGATGATGCAAATATGTAATTCCTTCCCTGTTTTGCTGTATTTTTCCACACAAGCATAATATAAATTAATAACAAAAAATAATATCCTTGAGTTACAGGCATAAATGGAGATTGGATTCCTAACAGCTAGCATGACATGGCTAATAATCTAACCTGATGGGATGGGAAAGGGCAAGAAACAACAAAGTTTTCATCTCCTCATTTTACTGTTGGAAATGGCAACATGACATGGTATATAAGGCCATATTTTCGAAGATGCTAAGCTTCTGTACATCCTGTTGTTGCGCTATAGTAACGAGTATTCCAAACGTCTTAAAAATAGGATTTTATTCGAAGATAGGAAAGGGGTAGCAGAACCAGGATCCGCAGCTCGGGGATGAGCAGCTTTCTGGATCTCACTGCAGATGTAACCGTATCCGTGCAGCATCTCCCTGCTGCACCCCAGGCCCAGATGTAGCTGCTGGCCCTGCCCAAGCAGGGGCACACCCTCGCTCCCGCCACGGTTTGCCAAGTTTGAAATGTCGAGCTGTCTGTCCACAGCAAAGCAAAATAAAGCTTCGCAGTCCATGTGCAAATCAACAGCACATGTACGAGTTTTCCCTACATGACCCCCGTGACTTTCATTCGGTTTGACTGTAGAGGTCAGAACGTTCCGTGCTTTAAAGGGTGTTTGGGAACTCTGCTTTCTCCTACAGCTCGGAAAAAAACTTAAATTACTGTTTCATTAGAAGCTGTTACTTCAAAACTTGTTTTCATTCCTAAACAGAGCCATAAAGATCCAGCCAATACTCTCAATGCAAACACTTTTAGCACAAAATAGTTTTTAGAACAAACCATACATTTCAAGACTTCCTGGCAATATACGTTGCTGTTAAAGCAAATATTTTTCCATAGGTTTTGAGTCCATGTTATCAGGGTTGCGATCAACAGAAAAAGATGTTAAAAATAGACAGGCATTATGTGTCAAGTGAATTATTTCCGTTGGATCAAATGAATCCATCTCATCCTGATTTCCGACCTTAATTCTAAACAATTCTTGAAGGAACCGAAAAATATGTAAATATGAACCATCACTTGAATTAAAAATATGCAGTGTACGTTCTGAAAATATTGACATGAAATGATTGACATTATCAAAGGATCTCTTTGCCTCAAAATATCTAAATGGAACTAGATTGCTTCTGACAAGTTCCTGAAGAAATTTTTAGTTCAAATGAAACTGTATTTTCAAAGAAAAACATTTCTGAGAAAAATCTGTGTCTCACCCATTATAGTGCAGAGTCCCTGTGCGACTCATTAACAGAGGGGAGCTGTTTGCCATGCCATAACTTTCATTCTGAATTTGCCTATTTTTAGTGCCCTGTGCCAGAACTCGGTGACAATTTGGGGATTTTGCCTTCTCTTTTTTTTTTGTTTTTGGTTTTGTCTCAATATGAGTAATTTGTGCTGTACGTTGATGTTACTGCTGTTTGTAAACAGTGGATTATGAGCTGTTCCTAAAAACTAGAACAGGTTTTACCAGAAGGGTGCCCAGCTACTGCCTTTCCTTTAGTTTTTCTTTCTCCTATTCTGTGTGCAGTTAGCTACAGACTCAATTCCACGTATTCTTGTAAATGTAAGAGCAGAATAAATTTAGGAACCACAGCTCTTTCAGCTGTCCCACCTCATTCTCACACCAGAGGTTTCTAAACTACTCCTTACAGTCAGCTACTACAGATATGCATGAGCAGCAAACCACCACTGCCTCCAAGGCACGTCTTGTCTCCACGCTTATTTGCAGCAGTTTTCTCAGGACGAGTCGCATGGGGTAGATTCTGAGGCTGTTACTTCTTTTTGCAACATGGGTGTACTGAAATCAGGAAAATTCAAAATAGTGTCTGATCAATAGAAACAGAAATGAAAAGCCAAATCAGTTTCACACAGAAATTCAATAGTGTAAATGTTTTTTGGGTCGGGATGTCCAGTCTTCTCAGCCCTAGGGTCAGTGGCTAGTTTTGGCAGCCCTTGCGGGTCGTATGGATCAAGTGGCCCAGGCAGATAAAGCATCTGGCTGGATGTAAACCCTGCAGATGGAGTTCAACTTACAGACTTTCTAAGCTCTCCTTTAAATATTCCCCCTCTTCTCCAAGACAAAAGGCTGGTAAAAAATCATGGAAGAGGCCTTGTAATACTTCCAGTAAGACTCTAGCAGCCATACTGCATGTTGAGCCTCTCTCGTGCTGTATCAGCATTTCTGCTTCCATGCTAAAAACTGGAAGTGAAAAGCCATCTTGTTAGAATAACCCAGAATCAAGAAGAAGTATGGAGCCAGGTTGCAAAACCAGGAAAAAAATCAGAGGGAAGTAGGTGACCAAAAAGGAGGAAGAAGATGGTTTCTAAATAATGCTTGTATTTGCCTAACTGGGTAGCAGACTTACCAATGAACCGATCTAATAAAAGGAAATCTGCATTTTAACCCTATTTCTTATGGCAATGCACGGAAACATCTCCTGTTCGAGTCACTTCTATCCCTCACTTTTTCTCTCCCCAAAGGTATCCATACCCATCTCATAAGAATGCTGTGAAATTCAACTGGTAAATTTTTGTCATATAAAGGCGAGAGCTAAAGAAATGCAAGATTATTTCATAACAGTTTCTCAATAGCAAGGTTTTTGATCTTCATAACATTATCCAGAAATAAGACAGATATTTCTGCTCAGCTGAACCCAGCTGGCTGTGTGGAAAACATTTCAAAATCTGCCAATTTTTTTTTTCCTGATGTCTGTTAATTTAGTTAAAACAAATCAATTAAATGTCCTAATTACAACTGAAATATATAATTATATTGTGCACTCGGTTCAGTGCATACTAATGAAGCAATCACCACCTTCATATTAGTCACTCTTGAAAACTAAACCCAAGTGGGAGCTGAAAAATGTTTTTCTGTATCTTCAAACAAGGCACTTGATCCATTCTTCACTTGTTTCTCGACTTGAAACTTGAGCAAAACAGGCAGAGAAATATAAAGGACCATTATATATTATTTTTTTTCCTATAGTAAAAATTCAAGAGGAATTATCATCAACTAAGGTGGATCAGCTCACTTATAAATTAGACACTATTTTTAACATATACGTTAATCTTTTGCCAAAAACTTCTAGTAAAATCAGCACAAACTCAAAAACACAGTACACAGCTCTTTTAAAATTACTTTGCTATAATGTCTACCCCCAGGTAGGCTCCTAAACAGGTAGGGCTTGATTTTAAAAAATTGTAGACATAGTCTACTGCTGTGTATTGACATTTATTGGAGGTGAGACTGCTCAAAGTACTGATCCTCATACCTGCTACCATGTTGTAGGTAAATCTTCTCTCAGCTACATATACATAAGCCACATGAAACCTACAGATCTACCTAGCTGGAGGAAGAACAGTTCAAAACAAAATTTGCATAATTTACTACAGAAAATAGTTGATGAAACACTTTACCGAAGGATCCTCATCTTAATACCAGTGCAGCTTTGTCTACCTCCTCTCCTATTAACAGCCAAAGCCCAACATGCCAAGACCATTAGCAGAGGCGGGTGCAGACCGCTGTGGTCTGTGGCCTCCTCCGCTCCACCGCGGCAGTGGATGGAGACGGGGCAGAGTCCCGTCCACCTGCGTCACACCGCCACGGACCAGCTCTCCTTGTCCAGCCACCCCTAACGCCACCAGCCGCCGGGGCACAGAGATGGGGGCCCCGCACAAATCCTTTCTTTCCCTCCTCAAGCCGCTGCAGCCGCGGTTATTGCCGCGGTATTTCGGGCTGGACAGGCACCTACAGCAGCGAGGACGCAGTGGGGAGCTGGGTGGGGAGGCACCCAGCAGCCGGGAAGAACAAAAGGAGCTGGCGGCGTCTACAGCCCGCAAAAGGCGACATGTGGCATCGTGACACAAAACACGGCAGCCTTAATTCACCCCTACCTTGAATGCTGTACGGCCATATTCAGCTGCATAAAGTGGCCATGCATCTTTAGGACATCAACTCATAGGGGGAAAAGTTATCTTCTGAATTTGTTACGGCACGCCGTGCAATGGAGCCATGCTTTCTCAGCGTGACAGCAACACATGATAGATTGATAATAATTTGGACAAGGTACCATTTAGACCCACTTGCATCACAAGCGTGCAGCAGAGAAGGATTTGCCCAGTAGGCTAAGAACCTGAGACCCCCCCCCCAATATGTTTCTGCAAGGCTCAATATTGTTTCATATCAGAAACGAGCAGCTCTGCACTCTTTATAGCTTGGATAAGTCCTCTGTTTTGCGATTACTTGAATACTTCATCCCAAATCTAATTTAGATGAAAAGTATTTTGGTGAGTGTGCTTTGCCTGCCTAAACAGAAATATTATAGCAGCTACTTAAGTGGTAATTGATAAATGCATAAAATTACTAGCATTCAAACTGCAAATCAGTTAGCAAAATTCAATGAAAGTTTAAACATTTCATTGCATTAATGATATAAATGCATAAATTTACGGAGAACAGCATCCAGGCATTTGGCAGTCTTCCACTGTATTTACTTAAAGGTGATAATGCATTTAAAAAGCACTTGAAGCAGAATATGTATTAAGCGCTACTAAACTTGCATAGATTTATTAGCACAAGCTTTTAGACTGTCTCTGCCCTGAAGCAAACTCGTTTTTATTTCTGGAAATTAAAAAAAATACAGCAATAAATCATTTTAAGAAACATCAGAGAGGTCGGTATGGTAGTTATCTTAAAATACTGTATTTCTTCATGACAAGTGTAGTTCTGTAGCCTTTGGCTTGTATGTGACTGAATGATAGGACTGCCTAAGAAATGTTGATAATATCCACAGGATGTTTCATTTACACATTAGTGAAAAAATGGTAGCTTGGAAAATTCTCCAGCATCTCCAGAGACTAATGATCTGACACTTCTAGCACCTTAAAGTGCCCTGATTTTTCAGACAGTGCTGAAATCCTGTCCATCTAGAAGAAAAATCAGATGCCTTTAATGGACCTGCTAGCCAGGCATTTCAAATTCTTTTGGGAACTTCAGCTGATGAACATTATTAATTCTCATAACAGATGTGGGCAAAGACAGCAAGAGAATATTTGCAGGTATTTAATGGTATTTGCAGAAGTGTTCTATTAGAATTTGCAGGATAGAGTGCATGCAAAAAGAAATATCCTACATACTAAGTAAGTATCTCAGGATAAACCCACAAGCTGGATATGCACCTGCATCATTACCTTCACTGAAGAGAGATCAGCAGAAGATGTTGAAAAGTAAGCGAGAGGCAGGGCTGAGGACTTCTCTCTGAGTTGGAATAAAATAATGTGATTTAGATGGTGGGTGAAACAACTCTGGGAATTGTGTGTGCTGTGTGTCACGGAAGCTTGTGATGGCCTCCCATCTCTTCATTTCAGGAACAGTATAGCAAACAATATTTGTGGCTGAAGAATTAAATTGGAGTAAACCCACCCACTGCGAAGAGTTCACAGGCTCGGTTCCCATATGTCAAGGCTCCTAAATGCACCTGGACCTTAAACACCAAGGTCAGTGCCTTTACTTTTCTATAGAGGACATGGAGGAAGGGTGGCATTTCTTGTCACCCAGCAGCAATGCAAGGCACAGCATTCATGTCCCCCGAGTCCTGTGTCAGGGCTCTCTCCAAAGGCCACCATGCCTTCCTAATTAGTGTTCTTATCACTGTAAGAAACAACATAAATTAGTGAAGATTTGCCGCACGAACCTTCCCGCTTCCCTTCGAGGTCAGAGATGCTGGCACTGTATGGCCTGCATCCTGAAGCCAGCACGACTACTTCAGGCTGCCACGGTAAGATTCCCCACTGTCTCATGTCTCATACAGTCAGCGACACAAGAGTGCGTGTGTAAATCTGGCCCTTCCAATCTCCTGCAGATACACACGTCCTGCACTTGCGTTTTTGTGTCTATACTTACAGGGTAGGCACCCTTCTCTTGGCTGGTACAGGTTCTGAATAGGTGAGCTGGAATGAGTAGATGACAGAGATTTCTCTCCATTTCAATGCTTTTCTGGCCAAAATCCTCTCTAGGATTCAACTCAGCAAGATCTTTAAATACAACTGAGAGCAGAATTTGGCTCAGGGAGTGCTTCCCCGTTTTATTCCCTACAGCTTTTCATCACCACCTTCTAAATCCGTAACAAAATCAGGAGTGTTTTTACGGTGCTCTGTATTAGAGCGTTGCTAATAAGTAGCTCCATTAAAAATAGTAAACATAAATCATTTATTCATTTTATGCATTTCTAAGTCCACTTGAGAATATTTCTGGCTCAGCCAAGACACAAGTAAGGGTGTTAATTATTATCTTACTACAGCAATCAGTTAATAAGGCAGTTATGAGAGATGTTTGTTAGGAGGTTCTGGGGTGCCCGGAGGCTACTGAAGTCATTGTCTGGGGAAGAACACCACCGCCGGAGCTAGCAGGAGTCTGATGGCACCAAACCAAACCCCTCGAGGCCTCTGTCTGCCAATTAGCTGAAAGGAGAGAGCAGACATCAGGTCTGAGCCGAGGAACTGTAAACAAGCGAGCAGGTAGGAACTCCCAGCGCAGGCTCTCGCACAGCGGAGAAGCGTCTGGGGCCCCCTTCGAGGAGGCTGGCAGGGCTCAGGCGATGGGGAGGAGGGTGGGAGAAGGACAGGCAAGCGGTTTCGGTTTCTTTCTGCTCCCCCCAAAACGGCAGCAGCTTTTTCTGGGCTCCTCAGGCCAAAGGACACGGCTCTGCACCTCTGCAGCTGGGGGTCTCTCATCGCTCCCCTTGCCAGCTCCCAGTCCCCTCCATGGGCAAGTAAATGCAGTACCTTACAAAGCTGAGCACCTTGACGCAGCTCTGCTTTCTCTGCTAGCCCATCCGTCTGGTGTGCGGCCCCCCAAACGCTTTCAGTCTCATTCAGGAGGCAACAGCTCCTTTACTCCCTCTCCTGCTGCACCAGCAACGGATCGACACCCAGACCGGTGTGGTAATGACCAAAAGCCATCGACTGCCTGACCACGGCCAGACGGCCTGCGCTTCCACCATATTTCCAGAGAGGTCGATACGACAAAAACCACTCTCGTAACTGGCACCTTCAATCCAAAGGCCAAGGACAGAATGTATTTTGAGATTAAATACTAAAGCTAGGGTTCAAGGAGAGCAGTACATAGGGGCATCTTGCTCTTCTGCCTGATTTCTGTCTGTTCAGTGCTCAGTAACTTCTATTTTCCATTCACCATTGCAGCAGCAGGGGTGACAAGAGCTAAATACCTCCATTAGTGACTTGCAGAAGGAAGGTTAACCCAGTCCCCTGAAGCCGAAGGAAAACCACAGCTGTCTGCCCTCAGCCTAGGGTGTGTCAAGAAACCTGTCCATAAGGGAAGTGTTTCTGGTTATGAATTATATACTACAAAATCCCCACGGCCCTATTAGAGATGCACTTCGAGGTGCTCCAGGGGTAGCCTGTACTAGAAGCTAAATTCTCCCTGTGGGAAGGAAGAAATATTATAGTAGTTGCCGGAGAAGGGAGGGGAAGAAGCCGCTTTCTGATGTACTTCAAAGCCAAATAATCTGACTCCTTCTGTCCAACATCAACAGGGCATGATCTTATGTAACTTCAAAACTCTTAAACTGCTTTGCAGCATAGAAATCATTTAAAAAATGCAGGCCCTTTTACTTGTCCTCCCTAATCCAGCTAGCCCTCAAAATATGACTGTATGAGAGAGATCCCATTTAACTTGCACATGGGATACCCTATTTACTTGAGACAAAACAGTCCGAGAATATATCCCAGATCTATCCTACAGTTTAGAATAGCACCTGAGAAGAGGACTGTTCCTTGTCAGTGAGGGAAATATTGTCATTCCCATTTTGCAGATGGTAAATTGAGAAAGAACGGGGTTGAAGAGCCAATCCAAGGACACAGGAAAATCTGTAGTCAGGCTGAAAAGCGAACCAAGATCTCCTGACTTCATCCAGTGGGATTGTTTTCAGGCAGATTATTTTTTTCTCTCAGGAGATTCAGTAAAGCTTTCAACAAATTTAGCATGAATGGCCCAGAGCTGACACTGTCTCAGGGAGCTCTTCCTCCACTGGAAGAACGTAGATGGAAAATAAATATGAGATACGTCCAATTCATTATTTAATAATCTATCAGGTTTTATGCTGGAACGGCTTGCTCAGAAGTAGAAGCAGATTTCTGTTTGAATGAGGACGGCAGGACTGGAGCCTTGGTATCTGATCTCACTGCTGGAATTCATCTGGCAGAAGGAGAGCTCTGTCTGCATATATTGCAATTTTTTACTAATCCTTTGACTCTTCTAACCTGTCTCTGTCTGGAGTGTTAACCTTTGGCGCAGAGGCTGTGCTCTCCTTCATACCTCTTCAACACCTAGCATCATGAGACCTGATTTCAGATGGGAGCTGCTCTAAAACCAATATAACAAGAAGAATGACAGTAAATTTCATTTGCTGCCAGAGGGAGATCTGAAGAGCATCCCTCCTTGGACAATCAGAGCCCTGACAGAGAATCTGTCTGCCTAGAGAAACTCCTCCTTAATATGGACAGTGAGACATTTCAGAACCATTATACAAAGCAGTTGACCCTTTACAAGACGACTTCACTTTTAAAGAGATTAAGTTGATTCCTTCCCATAAATTCAGTAGCCACCCCAACTATGCCTCACTGAGAAAACTTCATCTGACAAGAATCATGAATTATAACCAGGATAAAATGTTTCATTAAAATACAGATAGGGTAACTTAGGAAGCATGTTTTTTGTATGGATAAGACCAATTTTGCTTCAAAAGCAAATACTTAGCCATTTTTCAGGTCAGTAAGTGGAAGTCTGGGTGTTATAAATCCATCATCAATGTTTTCTTACAGCTATAGTAGCTGACACATCTGAATCACTGGGAGCTAAAAGCATGCCAGAAGAAATGAGCACCATCAAAACACATCAGAAAGAGACGTAGAGCAATTGCTTTTCTAATGTACCTGACTGCTGACGGAACAATATTAGCTTGCTTTCTCTGAGAGTGGTCGTGCGTAAAAACGAGTTCATAATGAACAAATGTCTGTCCATGAAGGAATTGATTTAAGTGTATCAATTAAAAATTAGCCCCAGTATCACTAGAGGCTTTAAGCATAATTAATGCAAAAAGCTTAATAGCATTCTTCTTGAGGTTCAATCAAGTATCTCTGATGATGGTGCATATGCACCACTCCCCACTTCCAGGAGAGTGTAAATGACTCCCTCTTGTACTGATCCATTTAAGTAGTTGTAAAATCTTGATTATATCCATGTTGGATGGGTTTAGTTCAGAATAGAACTGCCCAGAAAATTATTCCTCCCTCCCCCACAAAACATTACCATTTCATTAAAAAAAGATGTTGATGATTAAGCAAACAATTGTGGATAAGATCATCTCCAAGTTCTTGTTTTTCTGGTGGAAAATGCATGTGAAAAAGGAGCTTCTTCCTCAAAAAGTTCACAGGTCATGTTTATGTGACTTAGATTCAAGTAAACAACAAATTTGTCGGTAACATTTTGATCTAGAGCATTATTTGCCTTAGATGATAATACAAGTTAATTCACAACCAAAATGAGGTTATAACTTCAATCTGTGAAGGAAGAAAGTCCTAGGGATTACTCCTGTACTATCATTAAGTGTAGGACACTTCTGCAAAAATACATGTTAGGGACAAGAGTTTCAAATGTGTCTAGTTAGCTAAAATACCCTAAAATGGAGGTACCCAGATCTTTTGGGTTTGAAACTGGTTTTGTCTCATACAGCCATAGTGCTTGACATTTTTGTCCCTTTCTGCTCTGAGGCAAGAAGGTTGTTCTTACATGCTGCCGTCTGCAGTAGACGCGTATGATCTCATGATAAGGAAGGGCACGTGAGGCTCTCCAGAAAGAGGAGAGCTTGGGGTCAGCTGTGGGGCATCAGAATAAATCATCATGGTAACTCACTGCCCAAGTCAGAGAAGTCCCCAGGAAAAAGCATGGCAAAGCGTGAGCTGGGGGCTACGAGAATTGCTCTGGCACGCGGTATTTCAGATCTCTCTTACCTCTGTCCCAAAGAACTAATTTTGCTCTTTCTTTCCAGAATTTTGTGATACTGGCATGTAAATAATGAAGTCAGAAGAAGTTGTGTCAATGACTTCTATAGGAAAGACTAAAATTCAGTATTTCTTTTCATTTTTTTATATAATCTGGACAGACCTGTAGGAATCCTGTGGAATTCAGGGCTTCAAAATATAGATTTTACAGTATCTGTTTGGAAGCATTTATAATACAAAAAACCATGAGGACATTCTGCCACTCTAAATGCAATTGTATTTCAGGTATATGATACCACCACAGTTTCGAAAACAAACATCTGAAGAAATGTTTTTTTTAAAAAGAAGATATTTGTGGCTTAATGTTAAATGATGATGTTTGAAGAAATCTGGAATGGTATTAATCATTTAAACTACTCATTGATTTCAAATGTACTGACAGATGAATACACATCTACTGGTCACATTAACCTGCCTTCACCAAAAAAGATATTTCATGTGATACAATGAAATGCTGCAAAAATGAGTCATTACCTTCTAAATCTAAACTAAGACTTTTAAAAACCTGAAAGGATGGAAGGCTTTTAAAAGCTATGTTTCCATATTTTTGGAATACCATGCCTCCATTTTTAAGGCCTGATTTCTTTAAGTATTTAGAAATCCCCTTCCCACACCCATTCAAAAGAATACTGAAAAGTCAGTGCCTGATTACTCAGTTCTTCGTGACTCGAGACCTCAAAGCCCTATGCAGCATGAGTGACTGTCACATCAGGAAATACGAGCGTGAATTCGCAATGCTTTTGCTCAGTACACCGGAACTAAACCAATCTTCAGTGGAAGAGGACAAGGCTTGGGGATCGGTTCTGTACTTCTCAGTCTACAAACCTGGAACAGGAGTAGTGGGAGGGATACAGAGGCTTCTTCAGGCTTTCAGTATTCTCCTTGGTTGCTGCATCAGTTTAAACAGCTATAATTTATATCATGTTCATAGGAGGAATAGGAAGCAGTAATCTGCTTTGTAGCCACAGCTCTTATTTCACATGTTCCACCCAATGCCATTATTTAAAGAGTGGCTTGTGCAACTTCTCTATTTATTACGGGTTTGTTTTTCCTTTTGTTGCAAGAATCAAGCTGACAGCTAAACACGTGTACCTACAATATGAAATCATGCTCAACAAGAAAAAACTAATTAAGATGTTATACTCTTGGCCCATGCCCTGAACACTGACAGAAATGCACCACAACTGCACTGCCCTGAGAATGACAAAGATGCAACAGCAGAATTGCAAGGTATGGGTACTTGTGCTCCAAGAAGCAATCCATGGGAGCCAGGGTTCAGGATGCAGTAGCAGCTGTGGAAGACAAGTTCAGGCAGATGATAGGATGACAGATGGTAAGGCAATGATGAATCTGGGGAATAGACAGATCTTTAGCTACCAAAGGGACCTTGTTAATACCTCTGACCATGCCTTTTTGGTTAATCCTGGCATGAATCATTACATGCCAAGAGAGGCAAGTGCCTTTCTATCCCATATATTGCAAGAGAGTGTTCCTGGTATGGTCAGAGCCACCACCACAGCCTCTCTTCCCAAAATGCAGTCTGCACTTGATAGGGAGAACAGAAACACACTGCTTCCCATACGGCTTTTTTAACAAAACAACTCCAAGAGCATAGTGACAGAAATTCTGGTATCAGACTGCTTAAATTCAGCTGGTCACACGCTGACCCTTCCTTCGGACTTCTTAGTCTCAAAGTTTAGGGTTTTGTACACCAAAGGCAAAGTCAGTCTCCTTCATATCCTGGGTGGGTTGATAGGTGACTTGTATCACAGACAGGCAGCAGGACTGAACGGTGTCTTTCTGCAAGTTTCCAGCTCTCCCCAGGAAGGTGTCTCAGCTGAAGGACTCAGAACCCACCACATTATCACAAGAGGATTACATTATTCCTGATGCAGTAGGAACAAAAAACATTCTGTACTTTAATATGAACACAGTGTAGCCTTTTTTGCACAGCAAAAGCCTCCAGCCACAACAGCAGCAAGAATTAAAACCATACTTACAAGTTGTCCAGATATAGTATATGTTTTATCATTATTCTGCAGACATATGTTTTGTGTGACTTGGTTCATTTATTTCCTTTTTGTTTTCAAAAGCTAACACATGGCCCTGAACAAAAATTACACTTAATGTTTTATTTGTTCAACTCAGTTAAAATCACAGCACTTGTTTTGTAGAGTTTTACATAACGTTGTGCTGTTTTGTATGACTTTTATGTAATTTAATTTCAGTAAACTAGCCTGAAATAATTTAGAAAGTCTACAGAGATTTTGCAAATTCAGTGTTAGGGACTTGCATTTTACATATTTACTCATGTCAGACTTAAAATTTGATCTGAGTGTGGGAGTTAGTTGCTTCCCTGTCCCTATGTGGAGATAAAACCCACACCGTGCGACAGGATAAATTCTTCCATCTTATCCAGGACTAGAAGGGAGGGCTGCTAAACTCTGACGCTCATCTATTCAAATGGAGGACTACTGGGAAAAAAAGAGATAGTTACCATTCAGGAAAATTATTTTTCAAGTGCAGACTTCAAAGAGGTGGGAACTAATTGTCTAGTGGAAGGCTGGGATTGCCTGATAGCACTGATGGACAGACCTGATGAAGGACATATGTGACAAAGGAGATGAGAGATGACAGTCCCTCACCGATCAGTCTGGAAAAAGAACAACAAAATGTTGGCAGGAGTAAGAGAGACTGTATAACCTGGGGGAGAAGCCATGAGCTGAGGGAAACTTGGACATCTCAAAGATGCTGACCAAGACCCACAATACACCGTAGAGCAGTGAGGAAACCAGTGCAGGTTTCCTCGTTTATTGTTTTGTCTAGGTCTGTTGTTAATAGTTTTAGACAAACCTAAAGGACCTCTTTTGAATAGATACCCTCCTGCTGAACAAGGCTGGACCTCTGGGAAAGAGTGTGCTTGAGCGAGGGGAAATGAAGGGATTAACACAGGCTTTGAGGGTGAGGTCCTTCTTTTGTGGAAGGGTCGCACATGTGGCTGGCGTTCCTGAAAATCAGGGAAAATGCTAGTGAGGCCGCATAGTAAGGAGAGTTTAAGACAGAAATGACCCTGAGTGATGGGGCCAAACACATTGGTCAAGCTGGGGTCAAACTAAGGGAGCCTCCCCGGGTGCTTGGACGTGGCTCCGCTGTAGCAGTGAATCAGAAATGAGACAGAAGTGACTCACAAAGGGTGAAAAAATTTACCACGGGCACCCAAGGTGGCAGGAGGCTACACAGCTCTGTAAACCCCACTGTGTATCTAACTGCAGCGGTAAGTACCCAAATGACATTAAGAAGTTGGTGCTAGATCACTTCTGAAAATGGCAGCTGAGTCTTTCTGAAATTGTTCCCCAAAACCGACTGTTTCTCCTGAGGAAGCCCTGGAAAACAAACAAAGCAGTCAGATTTGTAACACTCAAGGCTGCATTTCTTGTTCTCATCCTCCTCCATCTACTTTCCTTCCTCTTTTTTCGCCTCTTCTGCTTTTGTATGGACAACGTATTGAGCAGTGGGATTTTGACATCAGAGGAGAAACTGGTTGCGACAGCGCGAAGCATGATGAGCAGAGAAAGAGGAAAGAGGGCAGCACGCAGACGCTAACAAGCTTGTCACATATTCGGCACTGCTCGTCAGCTGTGACTGCACACTGCGCTCGTAATTTTGATACAACTGCCACAAAGGACTGTGTACCTTCATTCTTGCATCAGCTGAAGCTACGCCGCAGTTACAAAGGTTCAGAAATGCTCAGCATGCATGTTTTAAATTACAGATAATTCATTTTGATACGCCGTTTTCTTGGATCCATAGATAAAATGACTGCAGCAGGGTTTGAAAAAATCAAAGGCAGGTTTCCCTGGGAGATACACATCAAGCTATGCCTGTGTCTCTGGAGTGTTGCAGTACAGCTCATAGCAACCAGGGTGAAATCAGTTCTCCTTTCCATGGCAAGGGTTTGAAAAACAAAACAATTTCTTGTATCTTAAGAAAAATAGCTTCAGCGGATTGGTTAAGAAGATTTCCTCTGTATTTTTGAGGACTGACCAACATCAGGACCACAACTCCAACAAAGTCAAGATTAAGTCCGTTGCCTAAAGAGATTGTTATTATACTCAGATTTCTATTAAGGTTTCAAGGTAGCATAGCACTAAAGTGCCAGCAAGAGGAGGGGGTCAGGGGGAAAGTAATGAAGTTACACTCCTTTATTGTACAAATGCAACTTGAGACTTTTTTTAGGATGTTATCTATCAGCCTGTCTGGCAAATGTCTGTCTGGTAATAATGTATCCGTCTGCTGAAACAAGCCTAAATAATGCAACGTTATATCAATAATTAATAGGCACATAGGTCAACAAGTTCAAGATTGGAGATCTGAAGGAAATGGTTCGTTTTCAGGCAGCTGCCAGGCCGGCCCGACACGGCAAGCGCAGCTTTGCAGGAAAATGAAGGCAGGAGTGTTTGCAGCGCAAATGCCAGGGCACAGCGCGCAGGGGACACGACTCTCCACACCGACGGCTGCTCCGTCCCCACATACTCACTCATGGAAAACAGGAACGCCCCAGAGTGGCACTTCCCAGGGAATAGGGGATCGCTCCGTTTGAGGAAGAGGGGCAGAACCCGCCCTTTGATTCATACCTTCACTGAAGCTCCCAGAAATGCTATGTTCACCACTGAAAGAAGGAGGAAACAGCTCTAAAGGTTGCTGTTTCCACCACTGGATGTAGAAATCCGGCACACAAGATCATTTTTGTTCCTCTAAATAAAAGGGAGGCTTTACCTCATCTACCTTTACCTGTCTGCCAGTTAGGTGCCAGAGACTAGCTGAGGCTTTCCCTAGAGTCAGACGTGTTCAGATGACGACTCACGTCACCCCAAGGAAAGGTTTCTAAGAGGGATGGGAGAAGCACCCTCCGAAGGTGCCCCTCTCCAGAGGGAGGCCAGACAACTACCTTGGACTAGACAGTTCTCAGGTGGCTAAACGTGGTCAAACGAACGAACACCATGCAAAATGTCGAACTCTGCAGCCTTCCCACGACCGAGTGGTCCAGGGAACGCCAGCGAGATCCCATCTCCCGGAACGGCGGCAGCAGCACCGACGGCAGGTTGATCTCCGAGGCTCCAGAGATGAGTACACAGCTCCAGTGAGCTCTGAGGCACTGCGGCACACCCAGACAGAAACAGAAGTTAGCTCACAGAAGTAAAAGGCAATTAGAGTATCCCGTGCTCTTGATTTGGGAATCTAACTTCTCTAAGTGCGTTTAGTAGCCCAGACGAAATGCGAGCAAAATAGGTATTGCTGATTTCAGGACAAGCTGATGGTAACAATAGCTGAGGTCACCTACCGACTGAGAAAATTTGTGCCTGAAGCAACCTGAGGTATTTTAAAATGGAAAGAGAAAAGAATCAAATTTACCATATGAAAATGAAATCAAAATCAGAGGAGACATCAAAATAGAAATACGGAGAATGAGGTATTAAAATAATAATATCTCTCTTCTGAGAAGAGTGCAGAAGGTCACGGTATTTTGCTAATTGTAATTCCTCACCAGCAGGAGGGTGGGCTCCCGTCCAGTACAGAAGCCTCCTGACACTACTCAGGGTCCAGGGACGTAAATGCAAGATTGAGGTTGCTATTTGTAAAACAAACAAAGGAGGCAGACTATGATTGTGAAGACTTCATCACCTGCAGTTATGGTCAAGTCCTCACATATCACGTGTTCAAGCTGATCTCTGCACGCACACGCCCTACACAATGGGACCCCTTAACAATAAAAATGTTACTAAAAAAATCTCAAAATATGCACAAGTATGGTGTGGTGTGAACACAGTATCTTTGTGAAGCAATTACACTGTGTATGTAAAACTTGTCTTAATAATAGTAACTTAAATGCGTGGGGGAAAGAATTAGATTTGGGCTAGGGTTTTTTTTTGGTTGGTCATTTGGGTTTTGTCTTTTTTTAAAACACAGGTCTTGTATAAGAAAATACAGCAAACATCACAGCTACATTTTCAGAAAACCACAGCCTACTTACAACCAAGGCAGTACAGAAGGGAAACTGAAAGTAGAAAAGAGAATCACAAGCTGCAAAGGCAGTTCTAGTAACAAGTCATTTTAAAAGGCAGATGACCAAGATAGAAAAATCCCAAATTAATATTTACAGTAAACTTTGCTTTTAAAGTTGTGTGATAAGTTAGTTACTGAAGATTCTGTCAAAGGGATTTTCTCCAGAGTGAAAGTTCTAGAGTACATGGAGGCTGTCTTGTCCTCTAGCCTGCTTCTAAACAGAAAACACCAATTCTGCTCGCTCAAGGAATTCCACCAAGCTCAGAGGAGTGACACCAACAACAAGTGAGGTCGATATGTGATCCATTTCTGAACTAAGATGAATTCATAATGGGAAAGTCATGGAGTCCCACAGTTCATATATCAAGGCTCTTGAGAATGCATTATGAAGCTTTTCTGTTTTCTTCTTTTAACAGAGCACATGGCTTTGGGGTTCAAGTGTGCAAAAGCACCAGAGGACTGGTATGCATCACTTCATATTCAAGAGACCTAAGGACTTGGGAGTTGATTCTACAGAAATTAGTTCTTAAATGCTGAGGCCACTTTTTCTCTCAAACTCTCTGCCCAGATAATGGTGTGCTGCTTTCTTGGGAGTTTCTGACCCACGGAGGACTCCACCTGTGGCAGTGGTTAAGTGGGGCTGTACTCAGTCACAGCATACACCCACCGAATTATGGAAATCTGCATTTAGCCTTATGACTGTAAGCTTTTACAATAAATACCAACGCAATTTATTTCTGTAACTTACCCAGGACAGAGGTACACTTTGCCTAGGGAGGATGGGCCCTGGAAAATGCAAGGCGTCCTGGATCCCTGGGCAGTGACAGAGGAGCAGGAATGCAGCACCCTGCTCCTAGTAAGGGCAACATCTCCATCCCCTCCTGGTCCCCTCCCAGTGGGAGTAAAACCACCTGCTTATGAGCCCCATTTATACGTCTGAAATCCTGCGGATGATCCTGGATGTGGCTGCTAAAGAGGGAAATGTACCTCTGAGGGCACCTGCAAGTGCTTCCAAGATGCAAGACATTGAATAGGAAAAGGAAGTATCTGCCACCTACACTTAGGTGGAGTGTAAATTTTCCAAATTAAAGACACTACAGTTCCACAGAAATGATGAGATGAGAGGACTCCTAGCAAGACGTGTAGTATGTAATTTTATAAAGAGCCTTAGGGACGTAGACACCCAATTCCCTTTCATTCTGAGTGGCTAATTCCCTCGTCCTCCTTT
The DNA here is from genome assembly GCF_900496995.4 of Aquila chrysaetos chrysaetos. NCBI lineage: Eukaryota > Metazoa > Chordata > Aves > Accipitriformes > Accipitridae > Aquila > Aquila chrysaetos. The sequence continues at coordinate 38,718,662 of NC_044015.1, read as the reverse complement.
GAACATCCACCTAGGTTATGTGGGATGTCATTAGGTTCCCTGCTTCTCTCCTTAGGGTAAAACAATGAAGGCCATTTTTTTCCAGTGTAGAGAACTGGATTTCCAAGGTTCACTTCTGGAGTAAGAGCAACCACCTCATAGTTCAAAAGTAAGTACTTTTTTATCATAAAGACACCTTTCCCTCAACTTAGTTGTCCTGAAATCAGAAAGCACCTTCTATCGGTACACATGGTCCTCACCATCTTCTGACTCTTGTACAGTTCTATTTCTGTGACCTCTCTTTACGCCAGCTCCATTTTTATTGTATGAAGTTCCTCTGTTCTATAATGCAAAATGCTTTTTAGCAATTTAAACAAAAGAACTGAACTTCAAGAGGTACTGTGTTCTCACAGCAGAAGTTTGGTAGTCAGCAAATTCACATGGTTCGTTTTGTATGTCCAGTTACTTGATCCCAACTCCTTTCTCACCCATATAGTAGGAAGGATTATTCTTCTATTCATGCCTCACAGTCTTTTAATGGATTTAGGGCACAGCTCTTAAAAATGTATAAGAGAGACAGGCATCGCATGATTTTGCTATGGATATTTTATGAGCAAGTCTGGGTGCATGCTGTGTGCTTGAAACAAAAGACTGCACAATTTGCTACCAGAGCAGGATCTGTGTTATTATGTCTGGCATTCAAGGCTTCTGAGAAGTCTTGGGCAAGAAAAACAACAAAACAAAGGCATGGGAGAGACACCATGATCTAGTAAATGGGTCAAGACAGGACCAATATGCTGCATTCATTGTTTTTAAGACCTGTAATTCAGTCATTTGTCAGAGAACAAATCCGATTTAGGAAGCAGCAGCCTGGCCCCTCCTTTTTTATTGGCTGTTATTTGGGGGTTGCATTTGTCAGTTAATTGACTTAAACTACTACCTTGAAAAGATGATACTAGTACCTAGGCGTTTTTTACTTCTGCACCTGCAGCAGCCATCATAAGATGTTTTGGTACCAAGAACCACTTCAGCAATTATTTATCAATGGAGTGATTAATTTACATCTGGGGCATAGACTTCCACTGTTCCTGGACCAATTAAAGGCTTTGGTTAACATTTTTCAAAGCATTCAACTGACAAAGAAGACACCAATGATGCTCGGGCATCTGAATCTTTCAGGTGTGTTTTCAAAGAAACATACCTAAGGGAATCTGCTTTCCTGAGGAAGTCGGGATGTGCTCAGTACTCAGTACCTTCCCATTTCCAGCTTGACTATAATTCCTTTGACACATCTTTAGGGTAAGATAATACTCACTGAGGCCTAGGTCCACCAACGGTTACTAAATGCAGCAGGTTGGATGCAACCTCCAGCCCAGCAAGTCCTGAAAACGGCTGACTGCCAGACACTGGGACGGCATCCCAGGAAGTAAAACTACATTCATGGTATCTTACCTTCTTTCCCTAAGTACCTGTGATGACTGATCCCCTCGAGACAGGACATGGGTAGGGTGGCCCCTTCTCCTAATCCAGTACCAAATTCTCCTCTTTCATGTTCTAATTACTGTGGTCTCCGTGAGCAAGAGTGTGATGAATCAGGACATGATACCAGATCTGGACTTTCTCCCCTAGGGAGAGTTTCCACTGCATACAACAGCGATAACCCAAATTCTCTATCATCAACTTCAGCTTGAGCTTGCAGACACTGGCAGGTGGTGTTTTTTTCTGTGGGTTGTAATCTCATTTATCATGGTGGGCCTATATACGAGAAATGAAGCTCTTGCAATGCTTAATCTATTCCTTGAAAAAGATCGACACAGGATGGAAGTAGGGATACAGCACACAATCCGCTGCTCATCAGCGTTTCCAAATCTACTTCTCTCACCACTATTGCAAATACAGAAAATGCTATTTATATTTTCTTTATTCTATTTATACTGTTTTCACTAATAGATAACTATAGAGCAAGACGCTCATGTGGTGCATTACAACTGGAGAGCTGAAGGAAACTGCAAAGCTAAGTACCAGTAACAAATACCCAAATTCTAACTGCAAGCACATGCATATACGGGCAACACCCCATCTACAGCTAAAAATGTCAGTAATTTTCTTTTAACCTTACTCAGAAATTAGCTTTTAAAGAATCAGGTTTGCCAGAGATATTAGATTCAATCTTCTGTTTCAGTGCAGATTCATCACCAGGGAGGGCACGGAGGAATTCTTACACATTACTTTTACACGTCATATCTCATTTTCCCTATGGAGAGATTTGAGTCTCACAATATATTCAGTGGCTACAGCAAGCCCATAATAATACTTAGAACATACACAGTCTTTTGTAAATATTATCTTATTATACCAAATGTAACAACTTCTATTTGCTATTTATGGAAATGCTCTTTCTCAAGATGCTTCATAGAAGAGAAATGTAAATACCTCTGAAGTGGTAGTTTCTATAGAAACTTATTTTTCCAGTGAATTGTAGAATAAACAGTCTAATTTTCTACTTGGCTTTAAATCTCTCAGAAACCTGAAGCATCTTTCCAAAGTGGCAGGTAATAATACTTTGCAACTCTGTAGACATTCATGTCTTTGAAGCTTGCTGTAAATACGAACTACTTATGCCTTCAGGAGTATCCTTAGGTAATATCATTAGTCTCAGTAAGAAGGGGAGGTAAAACAGGAGGTAGAAGACTTTATACAGAGTAGGGTGTCACTGCCCAACAGCTTGATGTGCACTCACAACTTTATTGCTGGGTCTACAACAGTTCATCTTATCCCAACCTCAGAAACCATCAGTTTCACTCCCATCAAGAAAAGGTCTCTCTCAGTAGTAGCTCTAGAGTGAGGGCTGAATACAACCCCAAAACAGACAGCAAAAGAAGTAGTATTTTTCGGAAGCTTAGCTGGTTTTGGCCAATGGATGTGTGAGGAGTCAGCAAGTTCATCTCAGGGTTGTCAGTGCCACTGCACAGCAAAGCAGAGCAAGGAACAACACTGGTCTCGTGCTGGTTTGTCTACAAGACTTCTAGCTTTCAAGAAAGCTAATACCGGGAACCCTTTTTTCCTGGCATTGACACAGCCTGAAGAACCTCCCAGGAGAGTGGCCATGAGGAATTTCTGTTGTCCCCTCAGCCTGTTAGGGAACACTGTGCCCATCAGGTTAGTTGAGGAAGGAAACTGAAACTCAGTTGGGCTGAGCAACCACTTCTGATTTTTTCGTTACGACACTCTTTTCCAGGGAACAAGCACAACAACACTTAAAACACAGTGTGAGTGCAGAGCCCCACTTGCCCATGAACGATGCTTTCCAGTCAGGAACAGAGATGTGTGTCCCCAGACCCCTTCCCACTACCCTGGGGCTGTTTCTGCTCCTTAGGCTGCTATGGAAAGCTGCCTGGCCATCAGGCACTTCATCCCCCAAGGTGTTTAGATGCCAGATATTCATGTGGCTAATTGTGCTGCACATCCCTGTTACCGCCGTCCCCAGCCCTGCACAGATGCTGTACGTTAGTGCTGAGATCAGAACTGTAGGAGTTGGCCCTCCTCCACACACCAGATGGCTCGCTCTTCTGCGTTTGTTTTTAGTGCTTACCTATCTGCTCCTCAACTTCTGAGAGTCATGTGAATTTGAGAAGGGAAAAAAGAAAAGACTTCCCCAACAACTAACAGAAAAAAAAATATTAAGATGTTTCCTTTTCACATATTATCTCAAAACACAAAGAATATACTCAAGAAGTGTTCTGAACCTTCTCAGAAAGGAGAGAAATCAAGAACTAGGTGCAGTCAGATATGTGGAAAGTTCCTTAGTATCCAAACAGTGTGGACAGCTCGGTCAGTGCTCCCTCTGCTCCAGAGACAAGAGGAGACACACTTCAGACCAGATTGCCCAACATTTTGGCTGGCTTCCAGTTTCACTGCATAATGAAGAGCAGGTATTTTCCACTTTAACCTTGTCCTTCCTAAACCAGTGGTATTTAAAAGATGGTAAATCTGTTTAAATTTAGCAATCAGAGTCTATCCGATTTCACTCTCTCACTTTTAGGAATGGACATGTTTTGATTTTATCTAAACAAAACAGCTTGTACTTCTGCACTACCATTGCAGTAAATAAACATGTAAATATATAAATAAATAGAAACTAGTGCAAGTGAGGCATTTTACAAATGTGTGATATTTCCTCTCTGGACTTTTCCAATCCGGTACAGCACTACTAAATGTTGTGGTTTATTCTGCAAGTTGAAAGACATCCAGCTCCTGGGATATAATTATGTCTAAAAAAATTTTCTCAAACTTGATTGCATGAAGAAGCCTTAAAGTGCGACCCATCTGCATTTTCAAGACTTGCAAACAAGAAGGCAAATGGGGAGTGCTCTAAATGAATTTTTAAAAAAGCATCTTAGGAACATCTTACAAAAGCCTATCTCAGATTTGTGGATACCTGATGTAGACAAGTGTGGTAATGCTTACGTGCTAAAATAAAAGATAGGTCATTTTATCCCTAGAGCCTGGGATCATGTCACGATAGCATTTGTGCTGGTGGCCTTCCATACCACAGAACCCATTCTCCCCATCAGTGGTTTCATTTCCTCCCCTATTTCACCCAGCACTCCCTCTCTAGTAACCCTCACTTAGAATGATAAGCAGGTCAGGAGCAAATCCAAAACATGATGGGGTCAAAATAGCATCTTGTAATCAAGTTGTAGTGAAGGCAATCTTCAAGTGAAAGCAATAGGAGGCAATAGCTCAGTTCACAGCAAAAGAGATATAGCAAGGTATCCATTAAAAATAGGTAGCTCTATAACGAAAACACCCTCAACCAACTCTGCAAGCAGAGCTACTTTCCCCTGATCCTTCCTTTCCTGTTGGAGATCTCTCCCACCTCCTGCTTTGGGCTTCTCAGCTTTACAGTCAGTGCAACCAAAGAGCACGCGGAGGGGTGCTGTGGGCCAGGTGCCACCACTGGTTCCCGCTTCCTGCAGTGAACTAAAAGGGTGTCCAGCAACTCACGGAGGTGATGGCAGGGCTAATACCATTGCTGTGGCCTGCATGGATATGGCCAGCAGTGCATCACCTCTTCCAGACAGGGGTATCAGTTTTGGAATGAACCAGAAAGACAAGTGTTACCTCAAATAGGCAAGCTGGGTATCCTCATGGAAAAAGCCAGGCGCTTTTTTTTCCCCATCACTGTATTGTCCTCCACTTTCTTCCTATGGCTAGGGCTTGATGAACATCCATTTTCCTTTTCCCCACTGCTAATGTCTGTTGCTCTCACATCGTGGTCCCGCTTAACTACATCCATATCCCTCCATACCACAGAACCCATTCTCCCCATCAGTGGTTTCATCTCCTCCCCTATTTCTCCCATTACCAGAAGCCCTATCACCTCCTCCTATTCCCAGCTGAGAGTGCTTTGCTCCCCATCTGATTTGAATTCCTCCCTCCTTACGTGGGCGATGAATCATTCAGAGTAATGGCATTTTAAAAACTCTACAGAGAAGGTAGGTAGACTCAAACCTGAGTGGGAGTGCATATAAAGTACAATGTACAATGCTAGTGGGTGCCTTCAACCCCAAGACCAGAAATTCCCAAACTTCCCAGTGCCTGAGGGCTGGATGCTTCCTCCTGAACATAGGTGTTGATGGCAACTACCACAGCCAAAACCAGTGCCATGTTATAGATATGAATATATAACATTTATTTATCATTTATCATTATTATATCATATCATTAACATATCATAGATCACGGACGATTCAGAAAGAAGTTAGCTAGATTATCTAGAAGAAGAAAATATAAAAATTTAAAAAGTGTGTTTCTCTTCAATTTTAACATTTGGGGGGGTAGACTTCTTAGCATGAAATGCTTTTATGTCATTAACAGTGCCTTTTCTAAGAAGAACCACTGAAGGTAATGGTTTTCAACTCATGGCTTATCAACTACTCTCTTTTCTGATGAAAGCAGAGTTTAATTCTTGTCTTAGTCCTGCAGAGATTATTTTAGCTCATGCAACACCAACAAAAAACCCTTCTAATTACAGGGTGATTGGAAACAGTGGTCATATATTCTCACTCTAGGCCATGTCTCAGTGACATCTTCAGTCTGAGTCATAATTTGATTCAAGGCAAGAAATAAAATTTTTACTGATGGAAGTTCTGCACTATTCTTTATCACCTGAGCACACGAAACAGAAAAGCTGCAGTATGAATTTGTCCAGAACTTGATGTGCTTAACAAATAGCATGTTGTTTAATGACTTTATTCAGAACACCTACATGTTTTGTTCCTGTTACTTGTACAGCTCTTACATGTGACAAAGAAAGAGACTGATTTTTCAACAGAGGAGGGAGAAGGAGAGGGAACAGCTTATGGACTTTTAAGCATGTCTTTTTTCTGAGAGGCGAATATAATAGCAATATGGGGCTCCATACCAGCTATGTCTCAGTGTCTTCTTTTAAACTTGTTTAGCCTATAATTGAAGGATAATTTTTCTTATTGCCAACTCTGCCAGCTCACACTGACATCAGAAAACCCAACAGTGTTCTTTCTGGCTTACACTTCATCACCAGTAAAGAATTCTGAAAACTAAATTTTCCTCTGTATGCATGAGTAGAATCCTTAAAATTACGGCCTTGGTTATATTTGCGCAATACCCCGTACCCTGCAAAAACTCTGCTGTGCATGCGCACCGCACCAGTCACTATATCCACTAGTGTGTCCTGCTTTCTGCTCCAGCCATGAAGCTACAGCTTTGCCACCACTGAAGTTCCCCAGCTTGTTAGCTCAACTGTGATTGACGTTTGACGTTCAGAGCTCTCCAGCGCATCCCATAGAGTCAGCTCTCATGTAGCTGCTTGTGGCTCTGGGATTTCAGTGGATATGACCTATGCCTGCCTGATGTGAGCATCTTTTGCTCAGGGAAAGGTGCATCACGCATCTGCACTGCCATACAACTTCCATGGGTACAGAGCTGTTCCAACCACCTTTTATGTGCTTCCTGCCTGATCAGGATGAACAGGGACAGAAATAAGGAACTACAGAGTTAAAACCTCAAGTCCCTAACGAGCTATTACAGACCTGTGTTCTCTATACACCCCAAACAGTGCATTATAAACAGCCAGAAAAGAGCTCAGGCTGACATAAAAATCCTACAGTCTGTTACAGGACTGAGAGAAAACTTAGCAGACAGAAGGACGTCGTGTTGCCTTTCTGGAAGAGTCACCTCTTACGCTGAAAAATCTATTTAAAGCCAATAAAACTTCTGTTTTCCTTTGGTCATGCTTTTTCTGTGTCTGATCCTGCCACAGTTCAGATTCCCATGGTGTAATTAAAGAGACCACAAGTGACAGAGAAAACAAAGTATGTGCAAGTGTTACATATAAAAGTATTGAGGATAAAAATTCTTCTAAAAACTAATTTTTGAGCAAACTGACATTGCAGGTTTTTTCACTTGGATTTCAGACAGAGGCTAGCAAAATTTACAGTAACAAACATGTTAATTCTCACTCAAATCAGAGTGACTCAGCACTGCAAGGAAAAGCAAGACTAAATGTTGTGAAGTTTTGACAAACCCAGACAAGGAATGAGCAAGCAGGAGTCCAACTTGGAAGCAGGCACAGAGTTTGTATCTGAGGAAAACTTTGCTGATTATATTTTGGAGGGGGATTGTTACAGGGCAGTCTCACTGCAACGTCAAATCCCACGTGCCAAATAATTCCCTTCTGGGTATAAAACTGGTCGAAGAATTCCAGGAAGCCCTTCCTTACCGAGGAAGCTAATTCAAAGTCCCCAAACACATACCAAAAAAATAACTTTCTTTCCCTGTTTCTCAATCTCAGGCACCTCTTTCTGGCTTCAGGGCGACTCTACCACTATTTTCAGACTTCTCATCTTTCACCCGTATACACAAGACAGCTGGCTCTGCTGAACTCACCAGCCCAGCCTCTACTTGTCTCCGTCTTGGGATAACTTGTACTGCTTACAGATACTGTTTCTTGAGAGCAACCCCTTAGATAACCCACACACTCAGATAACCCCTGGTTCCCTTCCTGCATCTCCTGACAGATCTGTCGATTTGTCCAGCTTCTGGAGGAGACACTCTGAAACCAGGAACGGAGGGGTCAGATGAGGGGTATCGGAGATAAGGAAGATGGAGGGGGGCAGCAGGGGGAAAGGGAGGAGGTTACACAGGACCAGAGGCTGGAGCTGAATCATAGTGTAAGATGCTCTGGGGAGAACTTGCAGTGTGGCCTGCAAACCTCTGTGACCAACACAGCTGGCAAATCTCAGTGTGAATCTCTAGTTTCTACACTTCATGTACAAAAAGAGCATAAACATTTTTCTTCCTCTGGCTAATTCTTATGCAAATAGAGGCAAGGTCCAGTTATAAGAAGCTGCTCCTCCCCTGTCCAGGTTCGCATCAAGTCTCTGCTTCACAGACACCAAAACGTGAACACGTCACAGCTGGGAAGAAATGCTTCGTTCCAGATCCAGGCTGGAACAACAGATGAAAGCTGGCGGTCGGAGCAGCAGCTGGCATAACCTCAAATCTTCAGGAGAAGCCATCAAGGGACACTAAGACTGATCTCTTCCTCTGCCTATTGCAACATATCTGCTTGGGCTGGGATTCCAGGCGATTCTGGAATGGAATTCAGTTTGCTATACTGACAAACGTCAGCAAGCAGCGTGTGCTTTTGAAGGCTATTACATCTGTGTCCTACTCACGCTCACTCCAGTGGTTCTTGTTTCATATCCTGTTCTGATTGCTCTACATTTATCATGTAAATAAGTTTCAAGTACACACAGAGGGAAAAAAAATGTTGGTATGCATAAAGATTATAAAATCTGAGAATTTGTTAGGGGTTATAATAAAGCTTGGTGTTAAAACCACATACCCACTACACAAATACACACGGACACTAGGCACCATGGGTTCTATTTCAGATGAAAGTTAAGGCGCAAATATAAGTCATTTGGTTTCCAGCAACCTTCTAACATGCACCTTCAGAGACCTCCTAACTTTCAGAGTCCTTACAAACATCACAAACTGAATGCTAGAGCCAGCAACTCTTACTCATCTCAATAAATTGCACTGATATATAGTAAGTCCTTCAGAGGCAGTGGATCTCTGTGAGACAGGAACAGTAAATGGCAACAGATACATGTGCTGGCTTAATGAATTTGGAGGGTAACATTTCTCTCAAACAGTCGGAACACATTGCAGAACTTTGGAAATGTGTTTCTTACCTGTTGGAAAGAAATGTTTTAATTTCTAATAAACAGACCTTTCTGTATCTGAAGGCCATAGCACTGTGCGGACATTGCTCTGACAGGGCAGACTACCACAGCTCTTTTTGACATCAGAGAGCTCCTGAAGGCTGTGCTGCTATTCTTGAAAGCAGAGATGGGATTACAGGCTTCTGTGGGGCGTCCTCAACTCACATCCACAGAGACCCAACATGCAGTTCTCTGCCAACGTGATTTTTCCTACCATCTACTCTTGTGCTGGGCTCTAATCCAGGGAAGTTAAAAAACCCTCCCCCATAACACCCACTCAGCACTATAGTATCTGTTTCCCAATCCTTCTGATAAGTGTCCCTGTTACTCTGTTCTAATATTGTCCCAAACAAAACAGTATGCCCCTAAATTAAACAGCAAAGGAGGGTAATTCAAACTAAGCATTTACCTGCAAACAGTTTTCCAACAAAAGGGGTAAAAAGACATCCTAGCCCAAATCCAACAGAGCATCACAGCTACTGTCTCTAGTGCCTGTGATCCTCTAACAATGACCATGCCAGGACATCGAGGGCTACTTCAGCAATCAGACTTGAAATATTTCATGCAATAAAACACCAAGTGCAAGTTGTTTGGCTCTGGTTTTCAGGCTATAGGTTACAAATGTTTTGGCAAATTTATCTGACTTGCAATCAGTAAATAAGCAAGTCCTAAGACACTTGATGTGGGAACTGTATTTCCCTGATAGAAATACATTCCCATACCATCTCCAAAGGGAGTGTAAGTCTTCACTGAGTAATACAATAGGCCTACTCCTATAGCCTACTCACATTGTCTCTGAGATCACGTATATCCACCAAGAACTGCAACACGCAGTTACTGCTTGTTTTTAGTAAGATCTGAGAACAGACCAAACTCTCTGAGTTACTTGGTTAACGCTATAGCTTACTGTGCTAAGGGCGTGCTCCTATGAGCAATGCTTAAACCTTCTGCCAGCTCTAAAGGTGCAAGAGGTAGAGTATATCCATTTAAAAGACATGGTACTAGTTCCTATTTCAAGCTAATCTTCATTCACAAACAGCATTTATTTAGAAGCTGGGGTTTAGGATTCGCATGCATTTCCTCTCAGTCTCTCCGAGACAACACGAAGATCTTTTTTCTTCCAACTCCCAATATGAGATGTGCCCTAAAAAAATCTCCTGGATTGTTTAAATACCAACATAAGGATTTTCCCAACTGAGGGAGAGAAAGAGGGAGGTATATACCACATGAAAAAAAGGATTCCTCCTGCATCATCTGTTCTCCTTAGAAACTTAGAGGAGGCTGTTTTGTGTACACAACAACACTGTCTCTGTTACAGACTTCTTTAAAGTCTGAAGAAAGGGATGTTGCGAAAGGGAACTCCTACAGCGTGCAGCTCATTTAGTCTGCCTTCAGGTCAACCCAGATGGAGGAGACAGGGCCCTCATGGCTCGCTTCACCTTCATCTCTCCCGTTCTGGGAAGGGTTTCATCAATGCCACAGAGAATACGTTCAAGGGTGCTGCATTCTTGAAGCATAAAACCCCTCTTATTTCACTACAGGCACAGCAGATCCAAGTGGATCACGGAGAAGGTTATCTGTACCTATATATAGCACCTCACAACTCAAACAGGTTGAAGACTGAATATGCAAATAAATGCATCTGAGGAACCAAAGAATGCAGTTTTCTCAATCACCAAGAATGCTCTGCTGGTTTTGATCTTCATTTCTGTCTGTCTTTCCTAAAAGAAATCTTGAATGGTGCTTATATATATTTAACTGTTTTTAACGTACTATAAAGAACAGTGAAGAGTTTACACTTCCCTGAACATGACCTGAAGGCTTCAAGTTTATTCAGGCAGGAAAGCGCCTATCTTTTTAAAGATAAATTATGTGACTACAGAATCAGATATAATTAATATAGTGTGTCCTCATTCTCCAAGGAGGGGAAAAAGAGAGAGATTATCACCATGAAATATCAGCCACAGATTAGATAGAGTATGAAAGAAAAAGATTAAAATGTGGATTGTGGCTCTTGTTCAGATACACATCTTTAGCGGAGTAAATTTCACCTAATAAGTCATTTTTGCTCCATCAACCAACCACTAATCTCTGGTAATGGTGTTCCAGGTTACTGACTGAGTTGAAATACATGGAAAATGAACGCAGCGTGCAGATCCTGGATACCTGTATTTGTGACGCTGTTGACACAGCAGAGGCTCGGTGTGCTCCTGCTGCAGCCATGCTTCCTGTTTCTATAAACATGCTCTGTTTGAAAAGGGGCTACTATGGGCACACATGTGCGGTTTATAGCTAGTTCTGTGCCAACATAAATCAAGCCCAAATGCCATCTCGGTGACATAATGTAAGACTTATGCTTAAGGGAGTCCACATACATAAGTAAGTGGGTTCCAAAGTAATTAATTTGAGGAGTCCACTTACATTTCAATCTCACAACCAGACAGACTGCCTCGTGGTTCCCTTGGCTTTTTAGCGTCAGACTCCCCAAATTTCACTCTTCCATTTCCTTCACTTCCTCACCTTTCAGGGTCAGAGCTTAACACCGCAAAGGGAAATGAAACAGAGAAAAACAAAACAAAACAAGCTGCGAAGCAGATTAAAGCCACATTTGACATTCAGAGGTACATGGTTCCTTTTTCAGCTACAGGTATGAAGTAGTAATAATTCCGTGTCCACAGCTTACAGTATAAACATGGTCTAAAAAAAATGGAAGTTTTCTAAATGCATCCTCACTCAAAAAATGTAATGGTTTTTAAAATGTATTCTATTTAATGTTCAAGTCAGCTGAACTCAAAATTGCTTCTTTTTGCTTAGAAATGGTCTGGGAAGTAGACAGAAACCCTCTTACACTTCCCTCAATTCTTGGTGCTCTAAATGCACCATCGCTGAGGGGAAGGTGTTTGCAGAGCAAGCCACAGAAATGTGTACTTCTGCTTGTTAGAGAGGATGGATTGGCCTGCTCTGCTCTGTCTGGCAGATGTCTTCTCCTGAGTGGGACCGAGACAATTGCCATCAACCTGTGGCTCTTGCAGAATTCCTGCTCTGACTGTGCCGTTAAGCAACACCACGTACACCAGTCTGCTCAGCAAAACTAACTTGCTAAAGTCAGGGTCCAATTCCTTTCCCAGGAAAATCAGAAAATTAACTCTTACTACCTTCTGTGGAGGCTGGACCAAACACAAGTGAAGAGACATGCAATTAGTCACGGGACAAAATGGCCCATCCAGATTCAAGAGGTGAGATGTTTTATGGGAGGTAATTAGCTTTTGCTTACCCAACTTATATACGCTGCCCTGAGTCAGTGGGCATGAGGCCATTTAGCAATTCATGGGATCAGCCTTAAACCAAGGATTCCCATGTTTTCGAAGCAGAGAAAGCTGGAACTGTTTCACACAGCCAACACAAAAGTTATTAGCTTGGTCCCACATTTCTCCCTATAATATGCTCACATCTCATGAGGAAGTCAGAGCGATTACAGCATATTTTTGCAGATCCTAGTCTATTCTTAAACTGCACTGTTTGCATATTTGTTTGCTCAATACTAGTGCAGAACCTGGTTCTATCAGACAGACTGCTTCAGCCTTCATGCTTTTTAAAGAAGAGAGGACGGTGTTAATACGGACATTTCCAATGAGATCTCCTCTGGTTCATTCTAAATGTTCAACCTCATTTTCAGAAAGGATGTCAGCTTTGCTTCTGATTTAGCCTGATGAATGTGCAGCAAGTGCCAGGGCTGCCTGAATACTTTATGCATGTATTTCTATAGAGGTCATCATTCTAGCATGATTGATACATAATGAAGGAATATGAGAAGCCAGTAAGAGAGGTCAGACTTCATGGACCTGGTGAGAAAGGCCCAGAAAAAGAACATGAAAGCTAGTAACAGAGTATAAGAAAGCATGGCAATGACTAACCTTTCCTGGTGAATAAGTGTTTACATAGCTAAACTTTTACTAAACGACTAACCAGGCAGAAATGAAAGACCCTCACTTTCAAGTTGATTATTGCATCTCTTCTTCTTTCTCATTTTGGGACCTAGAAAATCAAATTTCAGAAAACGGTGCCATGCTTTTGAAAACCCTAATACAATTTGCTGAACACCAGTGGCTTTTCCTACAACAGCTTAAACAGACACACAACACTTCCATGATTTTGAAGATCTGAGGGAGGAACCAGATTTTTCTTTTTTTGGTTACACTTGGAATTCTTCTTCTGTGCTTGCCTTGTGTCTGAGAGATGTAAACAGAGGAGAAAAAATATGGCTAAAGGAGTTATTCAACAAAATAAAAAAGTGCATGTGTACACTCATATGGAAACAAAGAAAACATGCAGAGAGTTAAATTTCTTATAAGAATCTCCTTTATTTTAGAAGAGAAAATGTAATGATTGTATGATTTTAATGTTTATGTAAAGATAATGAACAGGTAGAATAACTGAACAAAGCCATTCAACAAGACTAAACTTCCCAGATACAATTTAATTTAATTAATGCTCATATATGACCCTCTTCCTCATATCAGAAGACATTCAGTCTTCAGAAAAATCAAAATAAATGTTCAGAATTTAAAGGGCAGACTGTAGCTCAGAGGTGAAACGAAAGTAGCTTTTGAACAAGTCATCCCAAATTTAGAACCGAACTCTTCTCCTGCTGCAAGGCAAATGGACGATTCTTCCAACCCGGAGACAAGAGAGTCCTGAAAGAAAACGCACTTGCAGTAATCAGCCACATTGAACACAGTAACAAATGAGATGAGAGTGGAGGAGTTAAAATGGATGTGCAAGTAGGAAAGAAATGCAGCATAGACTTGAGGCTTGTCTAAATTCTTTCAGTGTTTAGGAAAATAAATGTCTTCCATCACATCCTGTCTCTTGCTTTCATGATCATTTTGCAATTTCCAAATTTTTACCAGCTAAAAAGAGAACAACACTCTACTTTGCATGTGATGGTAGGATACCCTATGCTGATGAGATGATAATCCTACACCAGATTAGAGAGCTCTCTGGTCCTTCTTGTATCTGTGGTTGTAAACACTAAGAAAAATTTAACAAAAAAGTAAAAGGAAGTTTGCAATAGGCAGCAATGGGCAAATCTGCCCACAAGAAGTTTATTTCTTCTCACTAAAAGTCAAAGCCTGATTTGCACCATGAAATAATTCCTGTGCCTTGCACAACTCTTAATTATTTTCAATCCTTGCTGTAGTCACTGTAAGTGTCCTCATAAACTGGATAAACGCACATTTTCCAGGGTTCTCCTGAATTCTTCCCGGTGATGTTTTGTGGCAATTAATTTCTTTTAAGATCCAGATACCTTCAAAGATGCCTTAATCAACAGCACATTCTGGCCTTACCACAGAGCTCCTGAAATTTGTATGCGTTAAGTCCAGACAAGCCGCTCTGAAACTGCAGACAGCTGCCCACAGGAGGGGCAAAAATGCAAGAATTTCCCATGCTCTCCCAGACAGCTGGTAAGCTCCCTGACCCAGCAACCTGCCCACCAGCTCCTGCCACGGATCTGGGCAGAGGAGGTTTAAATCCAGCCACTTACTCTCCCTTACCCTGCTCCAAGGAGCTGCACCCACCAGACACCGATCCCAGGAGATGTGCTGTGGAAGCCCACCTTCCCGCTGCCCCTGGGAACCAGGTTCTGGCTGCAGAGAATTCCTTCAGCAAAGAGTGAGGGACAAAGTAAGTGGGAACAGAGGTAGCAGGGACGCTCCCTGCAGCCTCCGCTACTCCCAGAAGATGTGCTTTTGGGGAGAAGGGGCAGGGAGCCTAAATTAGTGGGTTTGAAGTTGGGGGGAAGAGGTGGAATGAGTCTTAAGAGAATGTGGGAGGACATGGGAAAGAAACTCAGGGAACTGCTGATATAGATCCTTAGGTCAGTATAATCAGCAAAGGATCATGCAATAAGCCAGGAGTGAAATCATGGCTTGAGCAATGATTTTGTGCCACCAATAAAATCCTGTGGGGAGTAGTCACTGAAAGGGTAGGCTTAGCCTGGGTTTTTCATATTTAGGAGCACAGGCAGCTAAAGAGCTGAGGGGAAATGATTTATGAGGACAGAGCTAAATGCTTATTGCTAGGTTAAACAACAAGTAAGGGCAGACATAACAGCCTACAAATACCCATAGGAGTAAACGTCAGGGAGTGTGAGGAATTGTTTTGAACAGCAAAATAAATTTCCTAAGACTGAGGTGCAGTGGCTTGTGATACACTTGCCCAAACAGCTGAAGTTTTGTCAGTCACGACTAGCCTGGGCAAAGCACAAGCAAATGAAAGGCAAGGAACAATTCTGTGTTGCTGGACAGGTGAAAGAGATTATTCAAATCTTTTGTGTTCACACGAGCTCCACTTCTTCATCACCGGAGAAGCTATCTGCAATGTTCAGCAAAGTATATAGGAGTTGGAGACAGCATTCTGGAGATATACTGCAACCGCCTTTCCCATTACGACTTTTGTGATAGCAGCAATTACAAACCTTATTTCATCAAGACAGTTTCAGGTTGATTGTATAAATGAAGAAGTCACATAGCTGCTATTGCAAAGGAATAAGCACACAAGATCACTCATAGCTAGAAAGACTATCCGCCACAGCAGTTTCACTACAATTAACATCAAATTTATCCTGCGCAGAGGATGAATGTTAAAATTGTACCCTATCTCATGGCCCCTTAAGCCCCTGAAATAGCTCTTGAACGGACTTGAACTTTGTTCTGTGCTGAGCACCTGCATGAGGGGTGAGATCCAGCCCAAGGTCATGTTTCAGGGAGGTAAGGATTTCAGTAAGAGGCCTGGGGAACGTACCTCATGTTCCACACGGGGGAAAAGAGCTGCTGGGGCTGCACTGAGCAGGAATGCAAGGGAAAGGGAAGGAATGAGAGGTAAAAAACAACCAACCAAAAAGGACCTTTGAACTTTGTTTCACAGCATGGCATTGCAAGTGTGGCAGGGTCAGGAATAAGAGGCTACAACTAGCAAGGTAGGAAGGGAGAATGCGATTGCCTCTGAATACCTCAGATTGCAAAATTATTGCCTAATTAAAGGAAATAAATACAGGTAAAGGGGAGAAAAGAGCTTCTACATAGTCTTGAATTGTGGTAAGGGGGAGGGGAAAGGAAAACTAAACCAAAGCAAATGCACAGCCACAGGAAACAAATGTAACCCCCAGATAACTTCTGTCTCCCTCTTTTCTGGCAGATGTCTCGTTCCCAGTCCCTGTGGATTGGTTTGTGCAGTGAGGAGGATAAAGCAAACAGTTTCCTTACTTCTTCCTGCCCTGATTGAGACACTGGATCACTAATGTGGAGTGTTGCTTAACTCAGGGGTGGCAGGAACGTAATTCTCACTTAGCCCTGACTCCTGAAAAACAATCCCAATGCTGGTGTCCAGTGACAAGAAAGAAGCTAACTGTTCCTTGGCCCCTGCATGGAGGAAGAAGGCAAATTCCCCGTGAATACCCCCAAAACTATACAAGACTACATTTTTATCAGAATGAAAAAATGAGAGGTGGAAAAAAAAATAGGAGCCATGCATGACTCCTCTGGTGAGGAGGGGACTTAGAGAAACCAGGAAAGCGGGGGGGGGGGGGGGGGGGTGTGTGTTTTGGCTGAGCATCATTAGGCTGGTCAGTTGATGGCTATGTGGTTTCAACACATGCACAGAACAAAACACATTGCTAAAGTGTCATAAAGAGAAGAGATGGATTTCAGAACTATCATCTAAAAACAAACTGTAATTTGTCTCCCATCTTAAGACTAGGAAAGAGTTGACCATCCTAGATGAAATTCCACTCAATGTCATAACAACATTTCAAAGCATTTTGGAGATTTAGGAGTCAATTAATGAGAAATTCAGGTACAAAAAACCCAAAGAAGCGGAGGAACTGTTTTTGTCAAAGGTTTACAAGTGGCAGGGAAAAAAGTTTTGAGGAAGAAAGGCCTTGTAATTAAATCCTTAACTTGAGATTCAGGTTATTCTTCTCACCTTAGTTTAATGCCTAAAACACATTCACAACAAGAGGTGCCTTATATATTTGTAAACACTGTGTTGCTTAAAGGTACATGATACAATATACAATTTCATAATCCATGGCATGTTGTCAGGAGGCTACAGTGGGAATAGCTGACTGACTATGCAGTAGCATCATTCCTGTGGTAAATATATCTAAGAAAATTCAAGTAGTGTCATGGTACACAAAATCATGTCAGGGAGAGATTTTGAGTCTATTGTGGCTGTTTCTGTGTTGAGGAAGGAAAGCGTTTTCCACCTTCCAGACTTGTTTAGGGCTTTTTCTCCACAACATTTTTTAGAAAAATCTTGAACAGGAAGCTAAAACAATTACGTGAACAGAGCCATACAGACTGTAAACTTTGACTTTCCCAAAGAAGCATTTTCTGTCGTACAATAGCTTGCAATGAGCGAGATACCTTCTGCCCTTTACCTTTGTTTCATTAGTTTTGTGGTTTATAACAACACATCACACTAAAAACTGGGGTAGGACACAAAAAGAAGAAAACAATCCTTACTGTGAATCTTTACTTTTGTCTGGAATCCTTTTCTGGATGTTTATGGCATCCTATAAAGTTGCTGAAACATGCCTGCTGTATTTTTAATTGTCATTTTAAATGCCAAAACCCAGAAGTCTTGCTTATATTGTATGCGAACACAGTGTCTGCTTATGTTCAAACCCTCAGGCACTTTAAATAACTCTACTGTACACAGAGAACGTTGTTCATTTTGTTTTTACAATTTTTGCCTGTGTAGAAGGAGCTCTAATGTCTTGAGAACATAAATGTATGTTCATAACCAAGGAGCAAGATCACAGCTGGAATCTACCTGAGCCTTGGATCATATTTCAGCAGTGGCATGAAGCGAAAAAGCAGCTTATTTCTCTGTTTAATTTACAAGAGCTACAACTGGAACAGCACATACTAGACTTACTGACGTAACGCACAGGTGAGTGCGTGTTACAGGTCTACCTCTGTGCCTGATCCACAGGGAATATCAGACTGTTTCAGCCAGACTTAAGAGCCATTACCACAGTAGCCCTAGAGGAACCTGGTCCGAACCCTGGTTTGTTAGTAAAGGTGGCAGCTGCCATAACAGACTTCTGTGTAGGCTACAAACTTGGGGCATAAAATGGGGGTCTTTTTATTGATTCCAGTGAGTTTTGTACCAAGCCTCCATTGTTCTGTCTTAAAGAATAAACCATTACAGAGAATTCATAAGCGAATTTGCTTTTTTCTTTGAAGGATTAAACAGGAGCAGATCGTAATCTCCTTTAAATGCATCTATTATTCATCAGTATTCAATAAGTTTTATTATGGGCTTAAAAACAACAGCATATATATCTTTATACTCAGTTCCAATCCGCTCCCTACATGTGTTCTGAAATTCAGATTTTATGTTTAGATGTGATTGATCATTAAAGTCACAGGGTAATACGTATTCCCTGAGTAAAGACACAGACAAGTATCTGGCCAATGTTCATTTTTCACATTAGTTTACTGTAAATAATCTTACATGCAATTTTGCCATTTCCTTTCTGTAGGAATCTCTGCAAGTAGGTTAGCATACTGTGGCTTGCAGAAAGCTGACACATAGTATTTATGAACAGAGAGAAAGTAAATTAATTTCCGTGTTTGATTCAACATTGGAGAAAGGCTTCTTGCAGTATTCATTCACCCACAGTAGTAAGGGAAGGTACAGTCCCTCCTCTAGTCTGGCCATGTTACCAGACAAGGAAAATTCTGCTGAGTTAGGACTACAGATAAGGGGTCTAAGAAAGACACACTTCATTTCTCAGTGTGCATGCCATACAGCCAGTCCTCTAATAGCTGTCATCATTTGTAACATGTGCAACACAGGAATAGGTGGAGAAATGAAGCCATGCACATAAGGTAACACCCTTTTCTTAAGCAACCACCATTTTTGCAATGACATGTACAAGGGTCATTTGGGGTTTTCCTTCCCTTGAAGTCTGGGTTTCCTGAGAGGAAGGAGAGCCGAAATACAGGAACAAGTGGCTGCACACCATTTCCAGCAGCGTAGTAGACCTTACGCATTGACACTGGTTTAGGAACTACATCTGAATCTCCAAACTTCCTGATGTTCTCCCTTTGAAAGGAGGGAAGACAGGGAAGGAGATGGGTGGAGAAGGTGAAGAGGTGGTTCTGTCCATTTAAAGGCCTTGCAAACACAGCAAAACTGCTCCCATAGCCTTAATCTACCATGAAAAGTAGGTTGCGATACAAGTGGGAAATACAAGGATATGTTTCAACTAATAAAATGCGCTGGACTCGCATCAAACTTCTGCTTAAAAAGCTGTTTATAATAAACAACGATTACTTACAGTATCATTGCAAGATCATTAGAAGGCTCAGAGATCGAAGAGCACCTGGTTCATCTGGTTGAGACCTGGAAAACACAGTGTCACATATCAGCAAACACCAGCAATCAACGTATTTTTTATGAGGGCTGTTAGAACAGGAGGAAATGTTCAAACCCAGACTGCTGGGCCACTCTGTGACCTAATCCTGGCCAGAGAGAAGAAAATCTGCCATTCACTAGATCACCACTGATAAGAGAAAAACTTCAATTCACTAGATAAGACCATCGGTTTGTCTGGGTTGTACTGCAGATCACTTTTAAGCCTCCAAAAGAGTTAATGGGACCCTACAGATAATAAATACATTATGCAGCTGTGTAGGTGCTAGGAAGACGAATATAGGTTGATTTTTACAAACTTAACCTATGCAGAATGAGTCATAATTTGCACCTTGCGTCATTCAATAAATGGGTCTTTTGAAAGTCAACCCACTGTGAATGGGCTGCTAGTTCTCAAAAAGCAAGAACCCTGCTCTCCTGCCCACAGGCTGCCTAGCTGTAGGATCAAAAAACTATTCTCCCTACATTACAATGGGATGGCAATAATAGGATCCAAACAAACAACTACATGCTTGTGGGTTTGCTGCCTCTCTCTTAAAAGGTCAAAAGGTTTTGACTGAAACAAGTTTTTATTTAATGAAAGATTAATTCTTAATCATAAATGTGTGTTCATCTTATTGCCACTTCTGCTGTGCCTTGTAACATTGTTTCTTTATTCAGTTATGCCTCGCATCAACTTTTTAATTAAGACCTTCATTAGGAAAACCTTGAAAGTTTAGATAAATAACATTTGCTTTTGTGCATTTCAACCGTAAGCTTCTGTGTGAAGGAAATTTTGCTATTTTGTAGTCACCCAGGGGGAAGAAAAGCAAGTAGAGAGGAGGTCTACATGCTCACAGGGATCTCAGCACTGAGGAGAAAGAATAATCATCTTTTGTTGAATACGAAAATAACGAAAAACAAAGTAAACAATACCCTTTTGTTCTGAACAAGAAAGGCAGGGCTTTAATAGTCTTTAAACGAGATAGAAAATTTCCATCCAAATGGAACCATGGAGTAGGTAGACACATTACAATGTTTTGGAGTTCAGTGATTAGATTTAATACTGTGCCAAACAGTGATTAGCTGATGAAGGCCGTTCATAAATAGAATAGAAACAAGAGAAATGTGGCTCCAGTATAGCATTGGGCCTCCAGTGCCTTTTGGTGTTCAGCTTTCTACTTTTATAACAGGGTCAAATGAAAAAAGTTTAATTTTATTTATTTCCCTAAGGAAACTCAGTGCAATTGTAAACAAAGGCTGACTGGTACATATTACTAAAACTTTAGCATTCAGGGTCAGATCCAAGAAAAGGGCTTAGGTACCAACTGAAGTGCAGAAATTTATCCTTTTCTTCAGCATTTTTCCAGCTTGCTAACTCAATCCCCCCACTCAGAGTACTGGTACACGTGAATCCCATTACAAGACACTGAATTCTCCTAACTCCCTGTGCAGGCAAAGTAGCATCCTAATTAAGGCTTCTGAGAGCTGGGTGCCTATGTCCTTTATGGATCTTTGCCTTAGTGCATTAAAATCCCCTGTTGAGCCCAATGCGCCACATTGTCCTTAAGACCGTACATACGTGACTAATGATCCAGGAGAATAGGAGCATAAATCCTTTTTAACTTATATGTGGTCTGTCCTAAGCCTATCCAACCCAGGCAGCAAGCATGTGGTGTGCAGAGAAGTCAGCAGTAATACATGAGCCCCACGCATCCAGATAGATCAGGTCGACTTCAGCAAATAGTCACTGGTTTTGCAGAGGACATGCAAGATCGTCCCCTGGTTTTACCAAATGAAAAATGACCCCCTGAAATCTGAGAAGTGACCTTTGAAGGAAATCAAATTTTCACTTCAGTTTCTGCTAAATGAACTGCTCCAACCCCTCCCAGTATCTTAAGTATCAGTATCTGAAGTCTCACATAATATAAGACTCACGTAAGTCTCACGAAATACGAGCAAAATTAAACTGAGATATATGTGCAGTAGAAGACATGACAGTTCTCTTTTCTTCCTTTTCTATCATCACCTATTCCTATAGTCCAAGCAAAGGCCATCATCATTTTAATTTGAAAGAAGCCCTCTTACTCTAAAATCTGTTTTGGACCAGAACTGTTCTTAGCTGCCTTAGTATGAACCTGCTGTCTTCTCATGGACATTCTCTAGCTATATTCTGATGTAAGCAAGATCAGAATCTTATTTTGGTGATAAATTGCAGGGTTATGTTAAAGGTCAACATTGGTGCCGGCCACAGATTTTAGTGCAATCTCATCTATTTACGGGGAAAAGAATTTACACTTATAAATTATCATAATAGCCACATGAATTTTTTAAAAGATGATAACTTGTAGATAATGTCTCAAGCACTTTGCTTAAAATTTTAAACCCATCCATTAATTAACAATAATTAATCACCAAGCATGTTACGTGTGCTAAGTTAGCTGCAGATTTCATAACAAGAAAAAAAAAAGTCGAAGAAGAACTAACTTGGAGTCTCTATTTAACACTTCAAATGAATGGTTTTGTAAAGCTCCTATCGGAATCCTCCGTCACGGGCAACTTCCTGACTGCCAGAGGGCCTGGGAGCTTTTCTCATCAGTGGGAGAACCAAGCGATTTGCACCTTAAGACCAATTTCAGACTTGCTCTTTGCGTATGGTTTGTGTTCCAGGTGGTGGTAAGAGGTAAATCCTAGGGGCTTTCTCCACAACGATCAAATGCCAAGAAGTGGAGCAGTTTACTGGAACAGCAGCAGCTTCTAATGTCTTTGCAATGACAGTTTTAACTAGAAAGGTACAATATTTTATATTCTGTGAAGCTGAGCTAGACCTTTTTGGCAGAGTCTGTCTGCCTACCAAGGGTGGGGTAGGTATTTACTATCTATATAATGACTTCCTACTGCAAGTGGGTCAGGTAATTCAAATAACTAGCCAAAACTGCCTTTGGTGGAGTCTGGTGGAAGTCTAGCCTGTAAGTAAATACGTCCCTCTGCTACGGAGTGCACATCCTCCGTCACATCACGTGATGTCTCAGCCATTTCCTGGTACTGCCACTCCAACAAATACTTCACTTTATCTCCCTCCGATTGTAACATCGGCAGTTTCACCACTGAGGTTGCTGTTGCAGCACTTTCTGGTGTCAATGGCCTGCTGTGAACTGAAAAAATACCTACTGAAAAAAACAGTCAAGCACTTGAATGATACCAGAGGCTCCTTCTTTCTCTGCCTTTGTTGTAGCACACCGGGCAATCATCCAGTTTGTCTGTTCTGCTTGTCCAGCTCCAAACCAAATGTTTCAGAATCCAGCCTGCACAAATAATCAGGTTTTAAACAAAAACTGCAGCAGAAGATCAGCTTGCTGCATGTGATCAGTGTGCTGCATGGCTTTCCCTCAACCTGAGCCTGGATGCCTTATGTTCAAACACACGGATTGTGTTCGTTCTGGCATTTGGAGTGGGGTGAAAGGTATTGTGTGTGTGTGGTGGGGTGGTAAATCCCAAACTTGGCAAGATTTCAGAGGTGCTGCCTTGCACAGTGGTTAAGAAATAACTCATTTCTGGTTGAAATGTTAAAAGAAAGGTATGAAGTAACTTGAATGGTAAGAAATAACTACCAGCTCCTACCCGGTTCCTTCAGGCACTATGGATGGAGCAGGCTGCCCTGGCCGGCGGCAAATCTCAATTCTGCACAAAGCAGACTCCCCATCAGCCCGTGCAACAGCCCCTGAGAGAGCTACTGGGAAAGGACGCAGTGGTTATTGAAAAGGCCCTGCAAGTATTCAGAATACAGCTGTTTGCCAAAAACATAGTGCTGTGGCTTTGTTCACTGTAAACATTTTGGGCAACACTGTTCATATTGCACCAATTCACTAAATTGTCTAGCTCTGAAAGTGAGTGGAAATTTTGACAAGCTTTGCAGTAGCAACTCTTGCTAAGAAAGTCAAAGTTATTCCAGCAGACTACAGTTGAACCACAAAAGGAGAGGTCCTGAGGAGCAAGGAGATCCTGCAGATGCAGGTCAGCATGACCAAGAGGTGTCACCATGTTTCAAAATTCAGTCCTTTACTGGAAACCAAGTCAGCAAAACAAAAAGATGTTCACAGACTCTAGTGGGCTCTGGATTAGACTGATGTCTTCTGGGGAACAGCTTCATGAATCCTGGCAGTTTAGAGTAGCTCTTTTAAAACAAAATTTCTGAAAATGAACAAGTTATTTCATAGATGAAGTATGTTATCATGAAAAGTTTTTGCTTGTCTATCTTTCAAAACAAGCACGCTCCTGTAAATAGCAAATGAATGTCAATATTATTCCTAAATGTATTTGAAAATTAATACTGCAACCATGTGTCACTTAAAAGTACTCTGTTTTGATCTTCACAAGGTTATCCCAGTTGCTTCGCCCCATAAAATTAACCACAAACACAATAGTGAATGAGTCAGAACACAAATCTGACTCTAGGAGAAGGGATAAATGCCTCTGGAGAGCACAGCAAGCAGGAGGCACGAAGCAAAGTTAAGGGTGCAGCAGTGTGTGGTAACAGTTGAACGAACAGGGACTGGGATAAAGAGAGAACACTTTTCTGTAAAAATTCTCCTTTATTTCAAGCTCCTCCACCTCCCACCAAGGCAAACGAGTCTTGCAGGGTCTGGAACACCTGATCTGACAGACCGAAGTCTGAACTGGAAAGATGTGAGCTACAAGATGCAAGCTCTGAGCAGGAAGGTGGCCCACAGGCTCTGGCACTTCTGCACAGCGGCTTTGAAAAGGGTTTCCAAGGGGCTTACACAAAAAGTCCTTTCAAAAGTGCTCTATAAAATACACCTGAAGAAAGACCGTTAGGAGGAGACTCGGTTTAGCTCTGTTCTCTTCTGTTTAGCTCAGGTGTTGTTTTTTCACACAGAAACACATGTACAGACTTAGTACACCATACAATGCCTCACTAAAGTCATCAAGCGGTGGTTATAACTTCATCCAAGATCAACAAGGTCTTTTTCCACAAGCAATCCTTTGTGTTTGGGAAGCCTTTGCCCTGAATTTTACTGTCTCCCAATCAACTAACAGGTGCTCTGCAGTCAAATGTGAGCTATTTAAGGGCAACCTGCATAACAACTTCTCGGGCTGGCAAGCAATCTTAAATAGTAGTTAGGTACTGGAATGGGTAAGTTTTACTCAGACAAACAGAAACACTCCCAACAGGAAAAGAAAGGGGGGGGAAAAAAGAGGGAAAATTATATCCTTCTTGGTTTCTATTTAGTTTTCTCTTTCATATGTTGGCATAATAACTCTCAAAGAAGAGAATGAGGCTCCCAAAACCAGATACTGTGGTAATCTGACATTATACAGTGGTTGTTCTTAAAACTTTCCAGTTTTGTTTTGGTCAACAACATAATGTGCTGATTGTATATGTGATATTTTCTCCGCTTTCACAGGGCACAGATAGCCATATACTGCTAATACTGAAAGTGCGTTATTCCGAACAATTTGACTTACATTTTTTTCCCTGGAGAAAGCACTTTGGGGTAAGAAAAAAAATTGAAAAAGCTCTCTCAGCTAGATGCCAGATATGTCATTTTGCATTGTAAAGCCACACCAGAATTTTGTAAGCCATGCAACTGCTCATTTGTGTACCATTCCCATATCAGATTCTTAAAGTCTGTATCTAGGATTGGTGCGTTGTATGGTATAAAATGTGATGTTTCTCATACAAAAGTCCCTGCTAAGAGCATTGTGTATATGCTGCCTTATGCCCCCAGATGGGTAGAACCATACCGCTGGTTTCTTTGGTCTAAAGGCACCCAGGAAAGGCTTCTGGATTCTTATAAATTCATGTGAACCAGAAGAGACTGCTGCTGTGCTCCACTACTGAAGGTCTTCAAAAAGACGTCAGCCAAACTCACATGTGGGAAAGGTGTCAGTGCCTTGAAGTTTATTCAGAAGAGGAAACAGAGACGAGAATATCAAACAAAGACAAAAAATGCCTCAAAGTCTGGTGTATGCCTCCAGTAACTTGCTGAATTGCAAGGAGCAATGCAGTGCTTTCACTTAGTCTATACAAGAGTAAGCAATAGGCTCCCATCACAAGCTCATCAGAGTCCCTCTACTCGCAGAGGCAGGAGGCACGGGGTGACATGTGGTCTAGAAGGCAAGTTGGTTCAAAGGTGCATGGGAAGGCCTATGCAAGTAGCATTCCTGGAAAGAAGTCTTGTGGTCAACAAATACGCATGAGCCCTCACGATCTCCTGGATGTATAAAGTAATACTCATTTGCTGAGATGCTATACAATTACTCAAGAGTGAAATACATCCCTGCATAAGTGCTAAGTTTCCAGGCAATGATGGAATTATATTATTCAGGAGATTGTGACATTACTGTAAGTGGCATCGTTTCTGCTACTGTAATGTTTCAGTCTGCATAAAAACAAAACTCTTACCTCTTCTCTGTCCTCTTCTTCCCCTATGCCAATACACAAGTACTGGCACTGCATCTCTTTTATATTTAATCATAACTATTGATATTTATGGGGCATGTGAATACATGGGCAGGAGAGACAAAGAAGAAAGATGTTCATAGGCACTGCTGGCTGTGAAACAAGAAAGGCTGTGTCGCAGGGAGCAAGTCAAACACATAAATAGCACCTATGGTGTTATAATAAAGAAAAGTGTTTTTACTTTGTAGCCTTAACTCTTGTTATACTAGGCCCGATAACACACAGACATAGGAACCAGTGAGAGCCAGCTGAGCTCCAGAAACTATTCCATAACATAATCCACAAAGCGGCAGGTAGGCCACAGCATCACAGATGCAGCTAGAAGACAGACAGCATTTTCCCATGTACAATAGGACATTTACTAGGATATATAGATCTCTGCAAGTGAACTGCCTCTGCCTGCACCAAAAAAAGGCATCTCTTGTGCACAACCAACTAATAGCTAGAATTAGATACACACCGGAGACAGTAGCTTACATCTTTTAAACCTGGAGATGGCAGCTTACATCATTTAAACCTGGACAGGCCTGCTAGACAGACCGGAGGTCAGCAGGTGCACAGACTTGCTCTTTGAAGACTCTTACTCAGTATCAGTTGTGCAACAGGTTATCAGCGTGGGTTGCTTCCGTATAAGGTCATGACCCGTAAGAGTGGAAAAACTTGTTTTGTAGTAGTGGAGGGATTTTCCTGAACTAGGTTAAATAATATTTATTTAACTAAAGCCTGCAGTTGCTGGAGCTGCTCTGGATTGACATTAGCATAGCTGAGATCTTTAATCTTTTTTCATCTGCTACAATGCAGAAAATCAGTGTCTATTCATTTTTGTATTCATTCAACGTTCATACCAGAAACTCAGAACTGGTTTTCTGGATCCCTCGATCCTTCGGACAGAGAAATGTGACAATTTCTCAAACCACAGGAAACTTAAAAATAGCACTTGTTCCAGCACAGCTACACATTGTTGTTCTTGAAATCTGGGTTAGAAAATACTTACAGAATCTCTAAAAGAGGCCTGAAGCGAAGCGTCTCTATTACTGCATTCCTTTATTTAAACAATTAACCCTGTGAATAGAAGAGCTACTGAACCCAGATTTGCTATTGATTTTGTTCCTTGAAACTAATTCCTACATGGATTCCCCACTGTCTAGTAAGTGCTTCACCTCTACTGCAATCATCCCCTGGGGAGAGGGGGAGGCACAAGTGGGAGACACAACTTGGGCCTCTGCACTGTATTACACTTTTTATTTTCACTAAACATCCAGGATTTTATTTTCAAGATGTCTATCCTTCTAATTTGAAGAACAGGTTGAAAAGTTACTGGAGGAGAAATTCAGACATTTCTTTAGCAAACCATGGTAAATATTCTCTCTGCCCTGCAAGCTTTATCATCTAAGGGAAGCAAGTGCTAGTGACAGTTTTGCAGAAATCCACTGGAGTACTCTACAAAGTGCTCTTTAGGATTACCTTCAGGAAGGCAGAACACAGACCTCACCTGGCACAAATCGACAGCCTCTACTGAATACAGCAATTTTGTATTTATTTACCCTTCACCCTCATACTTCAGGGGGACTGACAATGCTGTTTCCCCCGGAGGAGAAGACCCTCATAGACTAAAGTCGATTAACAGCTCCAGATTTGGACTCAGATGGACGCTACTATGGAGTGCTCCTCCCTGCTAAATATGCCTGCCAAAGTGTTTTATTAGCCCACACAGCAACTGCAGCTCCCTCCTTTCTCCCTACCTGAGCACACTTGCATTTAAGGATCCTCCCGGCTAGCAAAATTAGAGACATTACATGTTCCAGCAGCTAGGGTTTGGTACAGTCTAATAAAACAATAGAAGTAGAGCAACAGATGTGTCACCTTAATCCAGTTTAGAGACCTACATTTACTTAATATGCATTTGCCTATTTTAAGCAGCCTCTCAATATTATACACTTCTTCTCTTGCCCCCTTTTTACACTTCAGCTGCAATATTTCAACAACTAAGGGGATAACTTCCACTGCAAAGATACTTAACACTATTTTCAATTATAGTCTGCTTGTGAAGAGCCTACAGCTTCTTCTTCATAATTCTTTTTAAGTACAGACTATTAACAAAGGCCTGTAAGTGTCCGGACAGAATCCACACAGAGTGAAGAGGTTATGATTTGCAAATGATGCTTCTTTTCCACTGTAGGTGGATCAGTATGCGCTTGGGAGTAAATCTGCTATCTTTTGGGAATGTTTCCAGTTAACTCCATTCTAACCACATTTGCTTTGCTTGGTTCTGCTTCAGGAACTGAAACTAACTTGGCTCCAGCATTAAATAACTGAGCAGGAAATAGCAGAAGGTTTACCATATACAGGCTGGCCAGGGGTGGAGCGACATATTGAACTAAAAATACAGCAAAGATTGGTTTGGGGAGATTCAGATTGGTTCCATTTTAATTAGGAGATACACAAGTTCCCAGTGCTGGTGATTAAGTTATCTTCATTGAAAACACATTCACATATTCAAATGTCACCATGCTTCAAAAAGGGAAGTGTTGAGACATAAAAGCTTAATCCCCCCAAATGAGGATCTGGTCAAAAAATGCATTCTGCACTTCATCAGTTTGTCTCCGTGCCCTATAGCAGTTAGGGTGCCTCCCTCTGCCCCATCCCACATGCAAGTAATAGGGTTAGAGGAAACTTTTAGCTGCACATCAGAAAATTCAGTAATAATGCTAACGTGATAGGAAGTTTAATCATGTGTGGGGATGGTGTTTATTTTGAAACTGAGGGAAAGATAGGAATAGTCTCAACCACTCAGATGAAAAGGGGCAAGCAAAATACAATGCTGCAAATGCAGTATAAAATTTGAGGAAATTTTGGCGAGGGAGTAGTTGCAAACCAAGTCCCAAGTCATTAGCAGGAGAGAATTAAGTAGCAAAATACCCTTACAATCAAGAGTTCAAACCCTTCAAACTACTGTCCAATCTTTTAACTAACTTGTTATAAAGATGCAATAAAAGAGAGTTTGTGCCCTTAGCTACCTCTGATATACACTAAGGTAGCATCAGCGCAATCAGTGAATCAAGGCAAAACAAGCAGAAATGAAATCCAGTTCCAGACTTGGGTAGCAAACTCTAGATTTGACCCTATGTTATTCTCTGAACAGTGAATATTTTACTGTCTCCCAATCACATTCTGGAAAAATGAATCCTACTCCAGATCTTAACTGGACTGCAAAAATAAAACCTAGACAGCTCATTTATTGATACTGTGAAATATCCAAACAAGTAATTTTATTGCTATCAAGCAAAACATAACAGCTGGAAAAACAAACCTCAAGCTGTCATTGAGAGTTCAGTTACAGAGAAAGAAAGTGAAATGGTTGAAACACACAGAAAAAGCACTTCCCAAGGAACGCTGAGAATGAGGTGAGCCCCAGTTGCTCTGATTACTGGCAGATCAATGTGGCTGTTTGGTTTAATGGATGAAGAGATAGGAAGTCAGGTGGGAAAGTGCCCCCATGAAAGTAAATCTGCATTGTATCTAATCCACTAGAGAGGAAAACTGTGGGAAAAAAATATTGTTGGCAAAGTATGAGGCACGCAAGCCTGCTACACTATTCTTGCTGTACTTCAGAGGAAAACAGGAGCACAGATGTTAACACAGGGGTCTCCCTAGCCTGGGAAAAAAAAAAAAAAAGCAAAGAAAAGAGTGCCTATCCAAGAAAGTTACTCCTATCATTATAAGTCTTCCCAGTTCTATTTAAAGAAAGTAAAAGAGCCAACAGAAGAAGCTGTGTTTTGCAGCTCTGCATAAACACCCGCAGATAAGGGTGGTACCAGGTGTCAGCTAGCCCTGCAAAGTCACTGAAATGTCAAGGATTGTTTTTCCTCTACTCCCTTTCTCTTTCCTCCGACTGGGAACTGCCAATGTTTATTTAAAAGATATCCCTTGTATTTGGCAAGAATACCAGCGGGGCAGACGTTAATGGATTATTATTTGGAGCTGGAAGCCTGCCAAGGTGATAAGGATAGCCTGCCTACCCAAAGGCCCAAAGCCCCAAAGCCATGCCATTAACAGTGGGAGTCAGAAATGAAATCGTCCTGCCAGATGCTTTGCTATGCTGAGTACAGCAGAGACGTAAAAAGCTGCCTCCAACTTATATTTGATCTGACCTATAAAAATAATTAAATAAGTAAAGAGGCAGACACAGGCTATAATGGGGGACTAATCCATCTGTAAGACCCAGATCTGATTCTTCTCTTTTGCAGTGGCGTGGAGAATTTGCTCAAACCACCGTGAAGTCACTGCGAATATTTCTGTTCGTTCCTCTGCCCTTGAACTAGATCTCAACCTGGAAGCCCTGAACTCAACTGCTAAAAGCAGCACAAGTGAGAGACCTCATTGTACTGCTGCAGCTTCAACAGTAAAATGACAACAAAAACATACCTCATTTTTAGCTCTGCTCTGAAGAGGAGGAGCATGTCTTTGTGTAGCTATCCCCACAGTAAAATGGTTAATGCCAGTACCTCCTGAGAAGGCAAGCCTGAAGGAATGTGATATTTTGTGTCTGAGATACATTTAGATTAACACTGTTTACTATTAATCTTCTTCTCTGCAAAGCCCTTTCTTTCCCAACAGACAAAAAACGACCAGTATCGCTCCACCCTTGTTATCGTATGTTCTTTGGAAGACGACCTTTTCCATGGCCCATCAGACAGCATGGACTATAATTAAGGTGCTTATAATACAATTTAGTAAAAGCAGGAGCTGGGGCACAGTAGCATTTACTGCTGTGATTGAAAGCCTTAAAGGTTATGTGGAATTTACCAAGTAGTAATTTTATCTGTTTGGAGCTGGCAAAAAAAAGAAACTTTGTGCTCATTTGAGAAGTTGGTCTGCCACTAATGAAGTCGAAGTAAATAGAGTTACTTTCCTATTTCTCATGAATGCATGCAATGAAGTATTACCCCAGACAGGTGTTCCCTCCGAAAAGAAAACACGTATAAGGATTTAGCTACTTTTTTTCTCTGGATTTCTTTTTTCTCACCTTAAATATGCCTAAAACAAACCCACAGGCTCACACACTGTTACCTCAGGGAGAACACACAGCCCACTTTTGCTGGTGACCTCTCCCGGCTCTAATGTTGACCACATTAAAGTCAGGTTCAGAACATGATAACACCCTCATGTACAGCAGTCAGTCATTTCATACCAAGAGTGATGGCTAATACTTCCAAAGGAAATTCAGTGCCGAAATAAAAATACATTTCTGTACTTCTGACATTTCATTGTGCCTTTGTGCAAGTGCTCCTAAGGTTTTTAAGCAGGATTGTTCTCTGAAGCAGGACTCTACCAGCAGCACAAAATTCAGACATCTGGAGCTGTAGAGCCGCCCTCAGTATCAAGGCCATCATAAGGAAAGTGTCAAGTACACAGGCCAAGAAACAACTAATCTAACAGCAAACCTGGCGTCTGGAACTTGGTCTGACTCTTCTGTCTGCTTTTCATACTGTGCTAGTATTGCAGACACTTGAGTACTTGCCTGATGGCTGAGTATGGCTGATTCTGAATGGTTCTGTCTTCTCCCTACTGTCTGAAAGAAGAATAAGGAAAAAAAACCCTCTTTTTCATCTGATATTCCTGTACAGTTTCTTGATAGGAAGATATGTGAGGTTACAAAGACAAAGACTTTTTGATGGATGTATCAACAATTAAACAAGATTGAAGGTATTCTACCTTCTGGAGGTACTTTACATTTTTAGATTAATGCCTATGCAGGAATACACAATTTAACCAACTCTAGACATACTTTACTCCACAGTCCTCAAGGAGAATCTTCACAACAGGAAGGTGTTAATTGCTGAAACTCTACTGGGTTGTCAATGGTGAAAGTTATTGGATTCTTGGATGTAGCTTTGTATTAGCATCAACTCCTGTGGTGATTATTTAATGTGGAGGTTGTTCGGTATCTAAGTGCCTTGGTCTCATAGCCATGAATTACTGGAGCTTAAGGAAGGTAAGTCACTCGTGCATGTAGTGCATGGGGTCCCCAGGCTGTGATGGCTCAGGCAAAACAGCTTGTAGAGAAAAAGAGTCCTGCTGCAAAGAAGGATAAACAGCTCGGGCCTGTAAACACCATTTATTATTGTTTCTTTATCATTCACTAGGAAACAAAGATTGTGTTTCTCAGCAGCAGTTTTACCATTACAAATAGCAATCTGATTCCACGGTATCACAGCTTATTCCTAGCACTAGGAGTGGGTGCACCAAGGAAGGACAGATGGAGACTGTGCCACAATCAACATTCAGTAGGGTGTCTGTCCTCACCCACTCATCTGCCTTCTCATTCCTCTCTGACTGCACTGGGACTGCTCTGATCCCACCCCGTAAGCTGTTTCTTCCATGCTGTCTCCTTAGTTGTTTTTCAAGAGCTTTCTTGCTGCCCACATGTGTCTCCTCCTCCTCTTGGATGCCGTGTTTTCTACAGAAGCAACAGATTGCTGTGATGTTGTCCATTTGATCTAATGAGAAAAACTCCTACAACAATAATGTGCATGTGTCTCCACATTATTTAGCAAGGGGGCTTGGAGGCACACATCTCTCCCAGGATCCTACTTTTTCTGTAGGTCCTACCTTTACTGCCACTGCTTTCTCAGCTTAATAGGCTTTTCTCTCCCCCAGCCCTAAATCTGCATCATTTCTTCTTGCTGCCACCATGCAGCCATCAGAGTCCTCACACTTTACCTGTCCTCCCTGTGGACCGCTGCCACTATTCTCCAAGGTAAAACCTTTTACACACAGCAAGTGCAGGAATGATCTCAATCTCACTTCACATAACCTGATGTGCGATGCTTACCAAGTTCTTAATCATTATGTATTTGTCCACGGCTTGAGTACAACACAGGGTTTTCCGAAGTCAGAAACAAAAGCCTAGCTGGCTTCAGTCGGGGCAGAATGGGCTCCAGGGTCACTGCTAAAACACCACACAGCACTTGTCCATTTTCCTTGCTATCCCCTCTCTGGTAATAGCCCATCAACAGGATGAGCTCTTTGTGGTCAAGCTTTACAGGGATATCGGGTTTCTTTCTCACTTTTGCTCATGATCATTTTATTTCTAAATCATGGACTCAAGGATGGATTTTAAAACTGGCAATGATCATTCCCTGTACTGATACTGTTCTAGGATCTCAAAAACCTATATTCTCACACAAATAAATTTAGCCTTTCAAATCATCTGGGGAAGAAATAGGTGTACTCATCTTACTACAGGCAGTGAGGTAGTTACAGATCTGCCAAAAGACAAACCTGGGCATTGGTGGTAAGAGAACCCAGCTCCAAAACTTGCTCCCCAAATCATTTTCTAAATCACTTGGAGCATCAGCTAACAAATCATCTGAGTCTTTGCGCTGTCGTTACTCTCAGTGCAAAAAGCAGCACTGCTTAGCACAAAACCTAACTCTCACCGACCGAAGGAAGTATAAAAATGCATTTTCTTAGTAATTAGAGTTGTACCTACCAAAGGGAACTTATCGCAATGGACAATATCAATTCTTTGCCTCTCATTCCCTTCCACAATGTAACATGCCTCAGGAATATCAGTTTCTTTTTAGAAAATTCTCCTTTATACGTCTCACCTTCTTTCTCAGCACTTTATTGGATTGCTTATATTTCTCTGTAAATTCCACCTGCCTTCCAAAGCCTCCTGTCTCCCCCCCACAACAGCACTGGTGGGCTCTTTCCACCACTGATACTGACTCAGCCTGGGACCATGTACAATCTGCTACAGCTCCCAGGGCTGCAGTTTGAACCCCATAAAACAGCTACTTTGCTTCTGGAGGCTTGAAAGACTATGTATGCCAAGTGCTAGCTCAGCTCCTCCCATGCAGACACCTGATGAGAGTGTCACAAACTAATAAGGGACCGGTCAGCAAGAGCGCTGTGCTTTCTTGAAGGAGACGAAAAAGCAGATCTGATACAGCATGGGAGATCAGCTTCACACACAAAGGCTGGCTGCTCGTACGCTTCTCCCCCTGAGCACCACTATCAAGGCCACAGTATTAATACATGTGACATGTCGTGTGTACATGGGGGAACCTCATGGAAGTTAAGACATATGAGCTCCTATGTGAAGGCACCTTGAAACATCTGGCAAGCCCTAAGCACAGCGAGGTTGCATACATAGCTTGGAGTAAGTTTGAGCTTACTCCGTTCAGCATATGATGCAGAGTACTCTGTACATTTAGGCACCAACCAGCAGCAGGCCTCCTGTCTGCTGCTGCTGATATGGGGGAGGAGATCGCCCAAATCGGGGATCCCAGCTTTGAGAAAGCACCACACATGGGATTCCTATCCAAGAATAAAGTGTCTTTCCACCACTGCCAAGCAGACTGAATCTCTCTGAGAGGATGTTGACATACTACACAAGTCTCATGCATGTACATACCTGTACTCTTTTTAAACTTCAGAGTGCCCATGTTTTTTTCTGGTGTTAAAGTGTCTTTTTGGTCACAGCAAGGCAGGACTGTGAGCATCCACTTTGAACATACTCTCTGAGAGCCCAACCATGCACTCACACTGCTCCCATGCACTTCATTAAAGTGGAAAGAAAAAAGAGCAATGCTCCTGGAGCTCAGTTAGGTCAAATACAAGGTTTCATTTGCCTGTTTGCCTCATTTTGATGTCATCTTGAAGGCAAAAATAGGGGGTGGGAAGGCACCAGGAGGGAAGAGCATCATAAATCATTCACTGTATTAGCAGGAGGCTGGATCGGCAAGCCTTGCTCATTTAGCTACCTTAAACTTCATCCAACCTGCTTATCCCCCAGCTGCAGGAATAACAGACCACTTGAAAGGTAATATTTTTGCTATTAGTGAAGAAAGGAAAAAATGTGATCTTTGCTGTAGCATGGGAATAATTTTTCCAGAGCTACACAGAATGAGCCTGAGTGAATACTGCTATTTTTGGCAATGGCTCTCCTGCTTAGCTCACATCAATAATTTTAATGCTTTATTTGTGGTTTGGGCTGTAAGCAATGGTGAAAGCCTGCGGAGAAAAAAAAAGTGGCAAAATTTGCTAAATAATTTTGAGTTCATGACATTCATAAAAATACACGAATGTTTTCAGAATTCTTAGAGTCCATACATGCTCATAAAGCTGAGCTATGAAAGCATTTTATTTTACATATGCAAACATCACTGAATTACTCTTTATGAGGTTTTAATTGGACCTTTAAGGTTTCAGTGGTTACAATGACAGACTGTCAAACACATTCTTAGATTCCTGTGTCCTACAATGTCATTAATACAGAGAATCTCATGTTTTGTCCCAGTAGCGTTTTTCTCAGTATTTTTCACTTTTTATATCACAGCAACACCCAGAAGCCCCACTCAGAGGTCAGGGCTCTGGTGTTTCAGGTGCTGTATAAACAAAGAACTAAACCAGACTTTCAAGGTCTCAAAGCACTTTACATTTTATGGGGAGATATTTCACTATAATAATTACAGCTTATGTTGTATCATCTTCCTTGCAGTCCTACAGCGGTTTTGACCCCTGCGTAGGTGGTCTGCTTTTCAGAGCTGCAGACATCCCAGTGCTTCCTCTGAACATCACCTCTCCTCCTACGTGCCACTACTTACTTTTTCTTTTCCCAGATCTGCTTTGGGGAAAAAAGCAGTACCACTGGACTATATTTGGAAAAAGATGTACCATAGGCGGGGACTTGTCCAGACAAAAAAATATGTTGTCTCCCAAAGCTCACTGCAGGCTGGTCACAGGGTTTAAACCACTATTTATTTCAGAAAAAAAAGCTTGATTCTTAACTGGAGTAAATCAGCAAAGCTTAGTGATTCTACACTGATCAACCCTAAACAGAGTTGGCTCAAGTCACAGTAATATGCACCAAGCAAAAACATTTCATCATGGAAGACCAGATAAAAACTGCAGGCACATCTGAACACCTAGAACTTGACAGAAAAGGGATCTCTTGCTCCTGAAAAGCGTTCCCTTCCTCTGTTTACAGAACTTATCAAAAGTATCTTTAATTTGTCAAAAATACACAAAAAAAGTATACAGTTGACCATCCCTACAAAAAACACATTAAAGCATGAACTGGCTCATAACAGTCCCAACCCACCCAAATATTCACAATCTCTTAAGTATAAGAGGAATCATACTCTAGTTAGTCATACTACTCAGGTTACTGTAGTTATGCATGTACTTAATTACTCAGCTGGATCAGTCAAGAAAAAGTATTAGCTGGGACAAATCTTGTCTCCAACAAAATCAAGTAATGAAGATACTATTAGCATTCATGAAAGAATAAAGATATTCTCGTATTTTTGACAGGCAAACAACTACACAGAAGCATCAACTCAGGCTCAGCAGATCTAGTTTAGGACTGTTGCTAAGTGAGTAACTTAGGCTAGAGAAGGAATAATCATTTTTACTACACCATAGCAACTCCGCTTTTTCCTAAAAATTACATATTTAAGGTCTGCAAATTCTGCAGCCAACGTCAAATTCAAAACGATCACATTAACAGAAGGAAGAGTAAAAGTGCAAGAAGGGAAATTCTAGTGCCTTCCTCCAGTCAACAAGTACACATTAATGATGTCAGGCTGAGACTTACACATACAGGGTTAAGTGACCAGTAAATCTGATTTTATTTTTTTTTTAATTGGAAGCTAACAGGGTAGCAAGGCCATCTGTATCATGTTTACAACACCATGTACTGGCTGCAATTAGAAGTTGTGGATTTGATCATCAGTTCACTGGTTTAAACACAAATGCATTGGCTGAAATACAGTCATGCTGGGTTTAATAACAGCAATTGCAGAGTGCATTATTTTAGTTCATGTTAGTACTATGAAGACTTGGGGGAAAATTGCTTGGCAGAACAGCCCATCTTTTAAATTCTGTGGAGCAAACAACTGACATGCTGGCTCCTTGCCCCTTAATCAAAGTATATCCAGAAAGTATATCTGGACCAGTTTCCCAACTGGGCAGTAAGCGTATTCTGGGCTCTAGCCCCAACAAGCCCCTTCTACTGGTACTCCTCCCTTGTTTGAAGAACCTCAAAAAGCATCAAGCCAGACAGTGAGAACACGAATGACCTATAAATCAGCAGCCCTGTGGACTTGACATGCACCTCGAGGGCAAGAGACCAATTCCAGTGAGTGATCCAGAAAACATAATGTTCCCTCTTCAAAATGAAAACCCAATCCTAAAATTTAGTGATTAAGACCATTCCTGGAAGCTGGAGATAGAGGTTCAAGTCCCTCTGGAGAAAAGGGATTAGAACTCAGCTTTCCTACAGCCTGGGTAAGAATTCCCTTTATTAGACTCACTATTTTTTAATTCTATAAATCTAATTATTAGTATTTGATGAAACAGTGATGCATTCACAACAAAGAAAATATTATCAATTATCAGACTAATTAAAGATGAAACTAACTTGGAGCAGTAACAACTGCATTTTCTAGCAAAATTACAGTTCTGAAAAATAAGCTATAATTACAAAATATTAATGCACATCCACCTTGATCAATTGAGTGTGCCTCCTCAAACGTTCATAACCAATAACTGCAAATGCAGCAGGATCTTCACTGAGAATATATGAGTTTTCACAATGTCTCTCTCTGCAAGATAATGGATTTTCTTCCACCATATTGCAACATGTTCAAATTGTGTAAACTATCCTCAGCCCAAGAACACTCCTCCCTTTTCACGCATCTTTTTAAAACCAAAATTGATATTTTAAAGTATTGTAGCTTTGCTGCATAACCTTCTAGTTCAAGCCACTGCCTGAGGCACGGTTACTGTGAATCATTATGTAGAAAAATATTACCAAGCATAAGGCAGCAAAAGTACATTAGAAGGAATATCAGTATCTGTATACCTAGACCCTGACACACTAGAGGATCACTCCAGTAAAACTTGATGAGAACGAGCGAATTTACAATAGCATAAAGCTAGAATAACAGTGGTTGAAAGGAACTAAATAGGAATCAGCCTCAAACTGATTAGGGGCCATAAAGGAACATGTGGCCTCAATCATGACAATGCTGGGTTTGAGAACAAAAGCTACTTCTCCCTTTCATAGGGACACTTCTTGAATTACATACTCCTTTGAGACAGGAGACATGCTAGGCCATGATACACAGATAACCACTAACCTAGGCAAAAGACTTCCTTCTCCTCTACACTACTTTAATTATCTTAAGCAGGATTTCACAAATAAAAAGCACTACTTCCTAGCCCCTCATTTCAGTATATTCCACCCATCATGATATATTCCAGGGACCACAAACCACATGCCAGTTATGCCCTCTGACTATAGTTCAAATAGCATATGGCCAAGGGTTTCTGAGTTCTTATTTGATAATACTGAAAGGTATTATAGTGTGTGGTCCATCAAAGGCATCTGAACAGTTCATTCACCCTACAGCGAAGGAAGGTTTTCCCATGCTGGTATACTCTAGCCTGCCTGTAATTTGAAAAGGATGATTTTTAGAGCTGGTTACAATTTAAACCTTCCAGCTTTGAGCAGTTTTTGGACTATAATGTCAACGTTCACTAGGGAGCGAAATATGAGAAAAATTCCATATAGAAAGTTTTAGACAACTGTATTTGTTTCACTTCACATTTGGAGAGCTTCAGCATCCTTGTACAAGCGGTATTACACCAAGTAAATGCAGCATAATGAACTCTAGCTCAGAAGGGGAGCAAAATTTTATAGAGTCAAATTCATTGTGATGTCTCCTCACACATCAGAAAATTATAATTTAGCCTAATGTGCAAAAACATTATGTAAATGTCCTTTCCCCCCCATCCTTACTAACTTTTGAACCAACTAGCAGATTTCAAAGACATTTAACAGAGCAGAAGAGATTTCTAAGATATTAAACTTCTAGGAACTGTGTGAAAATAGGTATGTGGGTAGACAAGAAAAAGGTGATTAGCGCTTCCAGCAAGTGAAAGGTTGCAAAATGGGCTCGCACTTAATGAGGCATCGCTGACTATTTTCCATGCTGGAAATGAGAAGTATGATGCTTTTTGCAGTGGTGAGATATTTAATTACAGTTTTGACCTTATATTCACTAAAAAAATCCAACACAGAAAACCAGAGTCAATGTATTTTACTGCTCCTTGTTTGGACTAAACTCCTTGTTTGGAAAAAAAGGTAACTAGAAAACTTTCTGGTTAAAATACTTAAAATGTGATGGTTGATCTGCAGGTGAAAGCAAGTATGCAGACAAAGAGAAGACAATAGCAGCATTTTAATTAAAAAAAAAAAAAAAAAAAAAAAAAAGAACACCTGCTAAGTTTGATCAGATTTCCTCCTCTCACCCCAACCTGCAAATATAAACAGATGGGGTGCCTCAGGTAAAAGATACCTGGCAGCATGGAAAGATCTCTTCCCACTGGTAATGAGTAGATGGATCATATTATCTTAGTAAAATAAATATTCTTTTTAGCCAAAATGTCAGTTGCATTTCATGGGGTTTTTTCCTTCCATTTCTGAACAGATCATGCTGGGTTCAAGGTGAAATCATTTGGCATGTTGCTAGGATTGATCTGTAGAAAATTATGGATTTTAAAAAAACACCCAAACCAATAGCAACTGAACAAATGCTGCCGCTGTCACACATTTCATTTAGGTCATTGCTGCAGCCTCAAACTTATCATTTGTACTGGGCAAAGATCTCCTTCCTGATGCAATGAATTCCTTTTAAAGAATTGTAAAGACAACTAATGTTCAGGAGGTTGAATGTGGAGTTTCACCTTGTCGCCTGTGCAGGAGTCCAGGAAGGCTGCACAAAGCAGTCATTCAGAGAACAGGAGGGCTGTCATTGACAGAAACACTTTCCAAAACATTCTTAACTGGAATTTTGGTGGAAGGTGTGACACAGCTCCAAATATTTGTTTCTTTGTTTCCATGGGAACAACAGCACAGTGGTTTAATAATAAAACAACATTGATCCTCTGAGTTTGAGAGAGTTCCTTGATTTTTGTCTTTAGTTAAAGATTATTTTTGCATGGGTTTCCCCTCTCCCCAACAACCAACAAGTTGCATAGTTTAATGCCCTTTCAGTACTT
Source organism: Aquila chrysaetos chrysaetos (assembly GCF_900496995.4). Lineage (NCBI taxonomy): Eukaryota > Metazoa > Chordata > Aves > Accipitriformes > Accipitridae > Aquila > Aquila chrysaetos. Next base: position 38,678,426 of record NC_044015.1, on the reverse strand, counting down.
TGGGGTGGGCGGATCCAAAACATTAAAGACAAGTCTTGCAAAACTTGTATTATCCTGCTGCATATTATAAGCCAAGCACTGCATTAAACACATTCTAAGAAGTCCATATTTTATAGACTTACGTTATTTCATATCAGATCTTTAATACACACAATTGTTCAGTCACCCTCTCTCTGTATTATGGAGACGTGACATAACGTCATTAGAGGGAATAGAGTCCAGAAGTTAGGGCGTAAAATGTTGTCAGCACTTGAACTTTTAATCCTAGTTGTGAAAAGAAGGGAGGAAGTAAAAAGGCGGTTATTCACACAGCTTTATTTTAAAATTTTATTCTACCTAATTCAGACCTCTTCTCCAGTCCACAGGAAAACTCTTCCAGAAGGTGAATCAGAGCAGAAGTTTACTTGAAAAGCTTCTGCAAAAGGCAGCTCGGAGTCACCTGTTCATTACCTACCCAGAGAACCCAGAGAGTGCCCTCTTATGTTAAGCACCTAAATTAACGTTTAAAGTTGGGCTGCATTTACATTCCCCAGGGATTGTGTGTAATTTTGCTCAAATTACTGCACCTGAAAGGGGTAGGTTTATTGTGTAAAAAACTGGAATTGTAACAGTCACTTCATCATTGGTTTTGAGATCGAAGAAATTTTTTCCTAGTGTGACAGCATTGCATGTTCATACCTTATTCCGAAACCTGATGTATGTATTTGAATATGTACAATTTTTATTAAAATATCTGATGCTCTTGGACCATCAGCTGGAAGTGGAGATTCTCAAAACACATAAAGGATGTTCTTGCCTCTCAGTGGAATGTGGATGTTCAGGAACATTCTATGTCTTTCCTTCTCCTAAGCATTAGTATCACTAATACTATTTAAAAAAACACAGAAATTGTGGCCTAGGTACCTGCTCTGGTAGAAGTGAATCTTGTATGATAAACTATGGAAGAGTATAAGAAGAATCTCAGCACTAGTAAATACTAACCATGCCACTGGAAAATAAATAGAGACTGACAAATTATTGTTGACGTAATCCCTGTGAGAGTGTCTAGACTAAGGGAGTCAAACCTACTGTCCGTAGGCTGAAGCTGGCTCCCTGGAGTCTTTCCACCAGCCTACAGTTTCTTGTGCAATATCCACTGCAATTCAGCCGACAGGCACCTGCTTGTTGTCCGAGAAGGCCAGAGAGTGTAGACAGACAGGGAATGAATTCTGCTCCCCCCTACAGCTGTCTTGTTTTTCATTTCTGCTCCTCCAGCCCAGAAGCAATGCAGGAATCCCCCAAACATCTACTATCTCTCCATCTCTACATCAGGCACAGCATCTCCAGTTCTGGAGAGCATCTGATTCTCTCGGCCTCACTTTGTGTTCACAGATCTGAAAGCAGTTACTTTTCCACAAGCAGTGCCTCCCTTTTGTCTCCTGCCAAAGGAAAAGGGAGTCAAGATGCAAAGGAAAGATTTTTTTTTTTTTTCAAGTGGAGTTGAAGAGAAGGGTACTGGAAGAAACCCAAGCAAGAGCCAGAAATGACTAACAGGGAGAGAATGGCCCAGAACAATCAGAAGTTGGAGGAAAAGCTGGGATAGAAATTCCTTGAGGAAGCAACCCCTGAGGAATGAGAAGTAAAGAGACACAGAAATGTTTCAAGGCATTTTCTTCTTTGGGCAAAAGAAGTCTTTTTTTACTTCAAATGAAATCTGTAACATTCAAAAATAAATAAATCTCTCAGCAGTGTGACAGGAGTGCAAAATGTGTCTCTTCACTCATCACCCACAGACTTGAACTGAAATAGTAATTTGGCCCTTGCCAAGGTGTACAACCACTTAAATAGCAGTGCTGTAAATCAAAAGGTCCCCACAGTCTCCACACAAGCAAGAGTTTGAAGGTCACTAAGCATGATGCAACAGTCAGGCATGAAATATCTCTAACCAGACCTGGTACTTGTACCTTATCATCAATAGTGGGGGAAACAAATCTTCTATCATCCACCTGCGCTCCTTCACATCTGTCAGGATGGGGCGAGATAAGGTAAGCAGAAGCTAACAAATTGGTTCAGTGCACAGTCAGGTAGACAATACAGTACAGCCACCCTGCTAAAACATAACAAAAACAGCTTCCCCAAGCAGGGTGGAAATTATAACTTCCCCGAGATTTGGCAGATCAAATAGTTGTGGGCAGTTTTGACATTTCCCTACCATTTAAATCTCTCATCAGGCAGGTGACTTCATTCTTTATGCCAAATAAACAATCCAACGCTTGCTCACATTAAGGAGGCTCTTGTAGTTATCTCCATGCCGTCACATCACCAACATCAAAGAGTAAGAACATCCCCTTCCCAGCAATGAAAACACCCCAGTACCTGTGGTAATTCAAGGCCTGATCCACCTCCCATTTTGTGAGAGGTGGCACAACATGAACATTGGCTGATGTGTGAGCTGCTAGAAACAGTGATTCCCAACAAGAATCTGCTTTGCTCTCAGCAAATGCACATGGCCTCGATGGCCAGCTGTGTACACCACCGCTGTGGGATGAACGGTCTTGCTGTTTTCCAGGCAAGTGACTATCGCTGCCAGTTTGATTAAATTACAGATGCTTTGAGAGACTTAAGCAAATTATCAAAATGAGCAGAGCAATCAAAACTATCAAACACACGAAATCATTAGTTGTGCTTCAGCTCAGGAGGGAAGAGGCTCTGCAGCTACTTTCAGTCTCAGGAGAAAAGCGCTCAACTACTCAGAGACAGAATCCAAATAAATCCCGTTTCCTTGGGGAACTTACATCTTGTTTTCAGCCCGCCTTTCAGATCAGTCTCTATTTAAGCTTTCACTGGACTTTTGGCTGAAGCCCACCACCTATGTGTTGTTTTCCCAACAGAGAAAAAGCAGCTGCTTTCCCAAGGCCTGAGGAGACCCGTCTGACACGTTACACTCAGGGCGAAACAGGCAGCCTACAAAACAGGCAGGGAACCCTCCTGACTCTCGGTGACATTACAACCGATCTACACAAACAGACCTAATCTTCTGGTTTTCTTCCAGCCACACAGTGCTTTTATTTTTTTAGTTGCTTCCACCATCTCTATGTTACCAATGACTAAGACCAAAGAGAAAAATAAAGTACAGAGAAGGAAAACAAAAAAACAACAAAAAAAGGAAACCCTCTGTCAAAAAAACATTCCCTATGCCAGAAGTATTAGTTAACAAGTCTGATTACTGAAAGGCAGTCTAAAGCCCTGCTTAACTAGAAAAAAAAAAAACAAACCACAACCAAAATCTAACAACAATATGTGAATTAACTCCTCCCCAACCATTACTAGAGGCTGTAACCTTTCTGCAGAGGGAACCGTCCTCTCAGTTAATGTATCCCTGTTACATGCACCATGTGCATTTCCCCTGGCCCCATGAAGGGACTAACTGTGCTCTGAGGCACAGACAGAAGACCCGTGAGACTGCCAAGGTAAAGGTGCCTTTTCTTTTTTTAAATAGATGTCACTCAACAAGGAAATTGAGACCTTTTGAGCCATTCTGAGATTTTGTCTCATGTTTACCTACATCTCAAACAGCTCCAAAAATGCCTCAAATCCTCCCAATTCCAAGGAGACATGGTGAGGTTCCAACTTTTTGCTTTGAGATCTCCAGACGAAAGGCAATATTCAACTGCTAAATACCACAGGTTTTTAGTGGTCTCCAATATCCTGAAAATATGTTATTTTTAGTATGTGGTTGGCAGAGACAGGAAGTGTTAAATCTTGGACCAGTATCAAATCTGACTAAAAATTAGCAGCTAGGAACATCCTCTTTGATTATTTATTCCACTTTCCCATATCTGAATAGCCCCAGAGGGGTAGTAACAATGACAATCACTAGGAAGACACCTGATAGCAGGTTAGTACAGAGCATTTGCCCTGCTCTCCCCATGAAAACATCCTAGAGTTTGTTTCCTCATTTTTGATCAGCAGACTCCTGGGGCAAGTGGGATGGTCTGTCAGAAAAGGGCCCCTCGTGCTTCACTGCAACTCCTCCGCTGCAACACTTGTAAAAGAGCAGGAGGAGAAAAGAAGAAAACCCCAGCCAATCCACTTCCAGATGCCTTTATTATTTTTTCAGAGGTCCTTATGCTGAGAGAACAGCCTGCAGAGCACAGAGTCAAGTTGCTTGTATTTACAAACGCAGCACAAGAAGCGCATTACAATTTGTCAGTGCTCGTAGAGGCTTCAAGGCCTTTCCTCTCAATATCTGCTAGCTTCTTTCAAATTAAGAAACGTGATCTGCTGCAGTTTTAACAGCATTTTGATCTCCATTACATTTGGCACGGTGCTGGGCCAGCCCCATTTAAATCACTGGACTCTCTATGGGCACCAGTCAGCATAAAATCGGAATTCATGCCACTTGCCTGCAGGGTGGACACGGCCTAAGAGAGGGACAGTCGAGCAGGACACAGCTCTAGCATCATATTTCTCATTAATTCAATAGTAAATCAAAACTCAGATATCAACACCGCTCTTGCAGCACTCCAAGTTTGCCCACGCTCTCAGACAGTAGCCGAGTCAATGGCTGTGAGCTCTTCGGCACCGTTCTCAACAACCAGCACATCTCCTGCACGACAGGACAGTCTCACTCATCTGCTGCCTGCCCATCGTGTCCAAATCTCGCCCGTCCGCAGCACCACACTGGGGTCTCTCTCTGTCATGCTCCCTGCCCATTAAAGGCAGCAGGCAAGCTTGATCTGTGAGACATCAACCAGCTGCATCTGCATGGGCAGTCGCAGAGCAGGAGGGTATCCATAGTGCTGCACTGCAGCTAGGGTAAGCATGTTTGCTCCCGAGGTGCAGAATATATGATGACATCCTTTAAAGAAGTTGTTTTCTTAGTGGCAGTCAATGCAAAGCTATTGGGAACCTTTTCCCTTGGCAAGCTATGAGGCTTGGCTGCCATCTCCTCTCACCTACTGAACCAGCCAGGCTTATCATCACCATCAACCCGCTCCCAGCACCAGAGGTTTGGGTTTTGCTTCCAGTTTTGGCTGCCTTGCTCTAGCAGAGATGAAGACTTAGCTCCAATATGCACGGAACAGCCTCTACTGAACTACAAAGCAGCATTCAGACACTGCTCCTCATCCCCCCAACTCCTGGCACGACCCCAGAGCATACTCTGAGGTCTCGAAAGGGCAGACGCGCCAGGGCAGGGCATTTCCTCCAGTCAAGAACAACACAGACAACTGTCACACATGCACTGCACCAGAGGCAGTACGTGAATAGCTACAAAATGCAAGGGGAAGCCTGCAGTATTGCTAACTAATAAGGTCAATACAAATGACATCAACTCCTTTAGGTCAGAACAAATGACAACCGGGACATGCCACAGAAGGCTGCATGGAGAATTCACAGATGGACAGGCAATCTCAATTAAACTGTCCTCCCCTCTCATTCTCCTCTGAATTACTGCTCTAAAACCCCTTAATTACCTAAACTCAATTAGTCTTAGAATATTTGAAGCTTCCTGTTCAGACTAATTTCTCTCTCCTTCCTCATTTGGAGTGCTTGACTTGCATTAAAGAACACTTAGTGCCTGTGGTAAGGAGAACTTTACAAAGGCAGGTCAGGACTTTGGGGTATTCACAATCTCCCCTCTATCCTTCCAGTGCCAGAGAAGATCATGCACTCAGTCTACGCGTAGATCTATCCAGATGAAATTTCAGCACCTCTGACATGCCTTTTTTTTTTTTATACCTTAAGCCAAACATTTTCATTGCTAGTAGCAACTATCATCCATTGCAGCTATTTTCACTCCTAAAGATTTCCATATGTACTTTCCAAAATTATTTGCAAAGAAGTAGTTTTCTATTATTGCTATTATTATACCTGGGAACAAAAAACCACGGTGTTAATTCCAACAAAAAAGAACATCGGTGACAAAGCAGATAGTAAGACAAGACAATAGAAGGAAGCAGTTAAAAGATTCCCTTTCGTTTCAGTGGTGCGACTTCTTTGGGCAGACCAAACCTGCACATTTTCATTCAAAGGGAAGCAATAAAATCACTGAATTCAGAGCCTCCTACTGTTTTAGCCTCTGCAATGATGGAAACCAATGTGAAGACTTCTCTCACTGTATATTTCCTTCACTTCCCATTAGAGCCTTGTAAGAAACCCTGATCATAAGGTTTTGTGCCCCTCCTGAAGTCCAAGTATCTCACCCTCCCTACAAAATATATATGAATATCGGGCCTTTTCAGGTGGAGGAGCCCACAGGATAAGGGCCCCAACTAATAGGGTTGTTGGTAGACTCATACCTCCAGGATTGCCTAGAAATTATTTGATCATTTGTGTAGGGAGCTGGACAGAAGGTAGTTTCTGTCCCTCCAGACAAGGTTTAGAGAAAAAAATATTTTTTGGCTGCAAGGACATGAGCACATGGACCTTTCAGCTTTATTATCTTGATTCAATCAGATTTTTAGATGCACCTGTGCAAAATATGTACTCTGAGTTGAAAGTCAGCTACTTTAGTTTAGCTTAAACCTATGCCAAAAAAGCTTAAACTAACCTTAAAATGGTTAGCTTGCTTAACAGGTTATTCTAAATTACTATCACATCTGTACTTAGAGCAGTTCACCGATGCCTCATGCAAGCAAACTCTCACGAATAGGAAACTGAAGCACAGACAGATTAAATGCATTGCTCAAGAATAAATAAGAAATCTCTGGGCAAGCCAGAACTGAACCTAGTCTGAGTCCCGATTCAGCACATTAACCACAAAGCTGTCTCCATTAGTGTACTTACTGCCTATGCTACGGTTGCTGTGTGGGATCAAACGCAAACTGCTTCAAAGCAAGCTCTATCAGGGAACAAGACATCTCCTCTGACTGAGGTGCAGTAGCAGGATTACACTTTTCCTGTTTAAGAGGAAACCTCTCCAACCCTCCACAAATATAGAATTGTTCTGGCCCAGAACTGGCTGGAAAACAAGAATTCTATTTTGCAACCATTTTTGAGGTTTTAGCATTTAGTTTTATTCTTGCATTGGGACAATACTGAAATTGAAAAGTAGACATTTCTTTGACCAAAGCCAAAGAGAAAAGTCAGGTTAAAAAAAAGGCAGAGACGCAAACCTTTCTCTCCCACGTCCCTTAGAAGAGCTCTTGTTGAGAATGCCACCCATCCCCTGTACTCTCAGATCTTCATATCCTGCGGTCTCTTCCCTCCAAAAGTTTTATCTCTGAGCGAAAAAGGTTTCCAAGAGACCAGTTTCCTTGAAACTAATACATTTCTACCTAAAGTTCTGTTATTAGCAAGCATTTTTTCCCAGCATTAGAGTGACATTTTCTTTAGGCACATAACTTCAGCAGGAGGAGGAGGCCATAAACCACACTTTAATCCTGGGCCTCAAGATGCAGATTACAATGCAAAGAATCATTTTGTGCCATCTATAGTTGAAAATGTCTTGCAGGCTTGCTATTGTGGAATGGCCCATTTATCTTTTCAGGTCACATTTTGGGTTTGTTTTTTTGCTGGGTTTTTCTGGTTTTGTTTTGTTTTTTTCTCTTTATAGCTGTCGATACACAAGGAAATGATTAAGCTTTTAATTTGTTTTGTAAGTTTTTAGGCTTCAATCTAAAACACAGTCTTCATATGAACCAGACTATAGTGTAACTCCTCTTTCAGGTGAGCATTGATTCATTGTTGTGCCTATTTCACCTTTTACAGGGAATCCGTGTACAGAGTTTGGAAGAACGTAACTCAAGTTCACAGCACACGTATGTTCCCTCCTTCCAAAAACCCAGGTGGGCTCCAACAGCTATTGCTGAAAATGCCAGATTGTCATGTTATCAGAGATATTTCTGCAGTGTCAGATTAGTATAAACTTAAAGCCTGGCCCTATGGGTATGAAAAACACCTCAGCTAAAATGCTATCATTTATGCAAATTATAAAAACCTGTGAATACTGATTATTTCAGCACCCAGACAGGGATATGAAACCTTTTGGCTTTGACTTGGGTAAAAGCCTCCTTCTTTCACCAATAAAACATTGTGGAAAAGACTAAAGTAAAACTAAAACTATATAAACCAAAGTTATTCTAACAGCTTGTAAAGGCAGATGAGAGTCATTACATTATTTATGCACACGAGGGTACTGGGATAGACAGGATTAGATGATTTACCCAAGATCAAACAATGAGTCAGTGACACAGTTTTCTGCTGTCCAGTGAAAACACGGATGTACAGTAAGCTGAAAAGAATTCATTTATTCCCCATATCAAAAGGATAAAGGAGAGAGCATTCCCTCTGCTATCCGAGCTCGTGGTTCCAATAAGTGTTGATAGAACTGAATTTGGCAAGCAGGAAATTAGCTGCACTAGTCACATACGCAAAGCATTTGCTGAAAACAAAAATCTTGAGTTACTCAATTAACAACAGTTTTCACTTGCCGAGGTCACAGGCCTATCTATCACAGCAGCAATTTACTCCTTGCTGCTTTCTTGAGAAGTTCGAAGGATACATTCAGTGTCCAAGGGACAGCATAATCAGTCAGGACATTGTGCAATGCCAGAGTCTTGCCTCACGTCTGCATTCAAATTGCACGAACAGAGTTACTTGGTTTCAGTCAACACCAACTTGGATGGTGGGATTTTGAATTGTGCACGGATCAGATTTTAGTGGGCTGATAGGATCAACATGAAGAAGGAACAATTCAGCTGAAGGCTTGTCAACCCTCAGAATGCCCTGAAGTGGGCCATATCCTGCCATAAATATTTGCACAAAAATCCTGCTGACCTCAGTGGTGGTTCTCAGTACAAAATGATGGCAGGATGTGGTCACAGTGATCTTTCTAATAATAGGTTTTCCATTGAGATCAATGGACATTGGGCCTCATTGCATTGCCAAAGCTTGGTTCTGAGCTCTAAAGGGAGACATTGTTTTCCTGCAGCAGGGAGCACACAATTGCCAAATTTACTTTTGGCAAAGGCAGAGGTTTATTTTTAATACTGAACAACACCAAAAATGTCTGATATTAATTAAGAGAGTGTCTTCCTTCTGCATATCTCAAAAAAAAAATCTTCCAATGTTGCTGTTGGAAAGACACACAGAAAACATGAATATATCCATATTTAAAGTCAGACATAAAATAAGTGAAAACCACTTTTCTATTATCTGAATGCAATTCTAAGTTGAGTTTCGCATACATGGAAGTAGCAGGTGCTCAGCTCTCCAGGAAAGTCAGGTCAACTTCATAAGGTGTTAAAGACCCAGGCCCTCAAATAAGTTCCTCACAGGCACATTCCTAAGTCTGTAGGCAGTACCCTTCACTCCATTTTTTCTGAGCCTATCCCTCCCTTGGTGTTCATTACAGCTTTGATGCCTATATGCAGAAATCCTTATCTTCAGGATGCTAAAGGATGACTAAATGTTTTCCAGTGTTTTATTCATTATCTCAGTTCAACTTCAACTGATTTTAATCTTGTGGTTCTGCTATAAAGATAAGAAGCAGCCTGCCAGGGAAATAAGCATTTCACAGGTTAACAGCACAACTCTTCTAAAGAGGAAGCAGGTTTGTTTTCTGCCTTGTTTTCTGGAAAATGTAAAAACAATAAAATGAATGAGAAGCAGTGGAGAACAAGTTGTAAAGGAACTAATTTCCTGCTCACAGCAGCTCTGATAAATTTCAATCTTGGATGACAGGGGCTGTGGAGAGCGAGGGGAGGGGTGGCTCTCTTCCTGGAAAGCCAGACAGGATAGGATTGATTTGAGACATCTTCATTGCCAGAACAGCCGGTATTGGCTAATCATCAGAAAACAGAGACTTCAACCTACAGGAAGCGGAGAGCAAGGAAGACGCCTGAATCAAACTTTCAGATTCCAAATGTGTAAACGAACAAAATAATAACAACAACAACAAAAAAAACCAACAACAAAAAAAAAGCCCCTACTCACACACAAGCCTTCCTGGAGACTGACAAATGCCAAAGGAAGTGCCAGTGCCCTGACTAACAAAAGAATCCTGAAACGCTGCAGGCTCCGGTGCCAGCAGCAGCAGAGCCGGCACCCAGTTAAAAGTGGGTGGCTGCCTGACACGGCTGCTGCCGGATGGAGCGGACAGCTCAGCATGAATCATGGGGCAAAGGATTCCTTCAGTCCGGGAGGAATCGGTACAATACACAGGCTGCCTGCTGTTTGCTGCCTTTTTTTTTTTTTTTTTGCCTTTTTTTTTTAAATACTCCTGACTTGGAGAGACCAGCCGTTTCCTTCCTGATGTGCTCTGTGGGCGTGCAACCGGCAGATGACTACTCATTGATGGCACTGTGTGTATGTGAGCGAGCGCATGAACGCAGTAGTGAGAGGTGCCAGACTGAAAACCCCCAGGGACTGAACTCTCACAGGTAGCCCACACAACCACTGCTTTGACTGGCTACTAACAGAGGACATCTCCCATCATCGCCCTCTCAAGGGGACCCGTTCACCCAGATCACGTGCTTTAGACAGACACACACGTACACACACGAGATTACTATAAGTCAACCCTACAGCAGATTTAAGAGTTTCGGAAATCCTTCCCGGAAGGAAGAATGTCTCCATCTCCCTGGCCACAAGGCTGGAAGCAAGGCAGAGGGTAACAGAGTTTTCTTACACCCCTCCAAAAATCTACAGGAGCTCCTTAAGTAGGGTTACAGGCAAAGCCAGCTTTGGTTTACTGATTCCTCTTGCCCCAGAATGGGGAGAGGAAATGCTTCTATTAGGCGGACCATGTACCTTCACTCTCATCTCTGTATGTCTGGGAACTATTTGAACCAAGCTATCTTGAGTCTGGGAACCACTTGAAATTATTCTCACTGGCCATTCAGACTTTTGGTCTCTCTATACACCCCAGGTCTGTTTTCAAAAGTAAGGTTAACATGGTAACAAGCTATCTTCTCTAGATACTTCGAAAGGTATTGATCACCATCTCCAGATACCACACCACCACTGTGGAAGTTGTTAAGTCCAAAAGACTCACTCGACATTTCAACTCTATCCATTGCTATTATGTCTTGACATGTTCCTTTAGATAAATTTTGATTTTTGCTTTTCAATAGTGTAACTCTCCTAAACACGAGAGAAAGAGATACTGAAAACACAGCCAAAGGAAAAGTGATTTTTAATCAGAAATATACTGATCTAGTACTACTGACACCAGTTGGAGTCTTTGCATTTATTTCAGCAGGCTCTACATCAGCTCTATCACCAACTGGCAGGCTACTAAGAGAAGCAACTGTTTTAAAAGGTAGTGTCTTATGTGCGCTACAGGACTGCCTATACGGAGAGAAGAAATGAGACTAAACCTATCAGAACAGATGATGCAAGAGAGAAGGTCTGGTCAAGTTGGCACCCAGCATTCAAAGAGCAGGAAGGCCCCACTTCAGCCAGACCCTATTGCTTGACAAGGGTGACAGTGACATGCATCTCTGCTCACATCAGAAGGAAGTAGCTGCAGCAGCACTCTGACACCCCAACCTGACTTCATGAAAGCTTTTTGTACCTTCCACTGCTCTGCTGCCGAGCTTCCAAGTTCAGTCATTGCCTAAGTCTCTTCCAGCATTGCTTGACGGTGATCTTGCATCTGTTCTTTCCCATTAGCATTAGTGACGTCTTGCCCAGCTTCAATCTTTCTCCCTACTTTTATCTTCCCTTTCTCCCATCAACAAGCTTGATTCCCTCCACATTTTACTCTTCTTCATTAATCCTTTTCTTTCTTTTCCCATACTTGCCTCCTCTGCTTTTGCAGAGGAAATTTCATTGTGAAAGTCTACCCCTGAAGACTGATTGCCACAAGAAATTCACCTCTAATTTAGCTGTAACCCACATTCATGATCTTAGGAGTCTTTTAGCTCCTTTGACCAGACCTCAAAACTGTTGCTGCCCAAATACTCCCTTTCTTCTGTCCCCACCTCTCTCTGCATTGGACCTGGCTTATCACTTCCAAGAGATAAACTGATAATGCGCAATGTGTTCTTTTTCTTCTCTGCCAATAAGGCCCTCTCACATCCCATAAAGAAACCTCTTATCTGCTTTGCCTCTAGCCTCTCCACTGATCCACAAATCAACCCTGTTTTCTTTCTGTTCACCCTTACATCTTTTCTTCTGCTCCAGTGCTTATTTTCTTTCTCCCCACAGCACATGCTTGTGCTCATTTAAATTTCTGTTAACTTAAAAGAACCCAAATCTATTCTTTACCCAGCTTTGCCTTTTTCAGTACTGCCCACTCTGTGTCCCCCATCTCCCACCTCTTCCTTTTATTTCTAAAATCACTGGGCTCACTTTGCAATAACATCTGGATTTCTCCTCCTCCAGGTTCGTGCCAGACTCTGCTCAGTCCACCTCCTGCTCCTTCATTCCACCAAAATCATTCTTCTCTCAGTTTCAAAAGGCACTTGCCAAAGTTTCAAATCAATACTCTATCTTTTCTCTCCATGGCTAGTCAGCCAACTTCAGCACTTCTAATCAAGCTCTTCTGGAAGTCCTGTCATCCCTTGGCTTAGATGATTCTTTCCTCTAATGATTCCTCTTCTCCCACTCCCATCGCTCTGGGCACACGTTCCAGCGAGGATCATCTACTGGCTTTCTGTTACCCACCTTTTATGGGCTTCTCAGTTTCCTTCTCTGCACAGAGAGCGCAAGAAGCAAAGAAGAAATCTCATCCACAGACATGAAAAAAATACAGCATCTCTATGCAGACAGAAATCCTTCTGCACTCCAGACCTTCAACCCAAGTTCAAGTTCCATCAATTACATGCAAACGGCATGAGGAGGTTAGAGTTTGGCTTTAAAACAACAGGAAGGAATGTGATGTTCAAAGAAGAAAGTGTATCACCAGCTTGAAAACAACTACGAACATGCCCAATGCATATTATTGGCCATATTCTTAACCGATTAAATCTTTATCAGCTGAGAAATGTTTCAGAAGTACCTAGTATCCTAAGAGTGGCTGCAGAGGCAGTCAGTGTTCCTCTCTGCCCTCACTCCCACCTTTTTCCATTCACTTAATGAAACAGCCTGCAACTCACACTGCTGTGTACTGCTTTGTGCTTGTGTTTATCATGACAATCAAGCCCAGCAACAGCAGCAAGTTAATAGATTTACTTTGGGAAGGGGTGAAAGGAACAAGTTCTGGTTACGGTATCCCACATTCAACGAAGTGTGAATGCTGATAAACTTCCTGGTCATGCCTATTTAGCCATGCTCTGCCATAGCTCCTGAATCAATCCAGCGTGGGTGAGCTGTGGGTAGGGGAAAGTTCATGGTTAATTGCTCACTGCTAACAGAAAAATGGTTTGCAAATGAGTTGCTTTAATCCCAAAGACGTTTGTCTCCAGTGCCTACAATTTGTAATGGTTCCATTGTACTCTTTTAACAGGTGTCTCATTTCCACTAAGTAGTTCTGATTTTGTTGACAGCAGAGTATGCTGCATCTTTGTGGAGTGACAATATATCATCTTTTCTACCCACATTATTTTTCCTTCTGCCCAAATCATACAAAGATATTGATTGATCAAGGATCCATCGGTCACTTACCAATTAGAAAAACCTGGAATGGTGTGTTAAATGCAACAGACTAAACAAATCAAAGTAAAAAGTAAATTCTTCACATCTGTATTTCCACTATGTCTGAAAATTCACCAATTTTGAACTGCCGCAGGAGGTAAGTCCTTATATAACAACATCATATAAACAATTCTCATCCCGTTTCTGTGGTTTCAAGAGTATAATACTCATATCCTCAAAAGTATCACTTAACTTTATCTCCACATCCTAAAGTGATTCAGTCTTTGAAAAAAGAGTTGTGATCTGAGTTCATCTGACATTTCCAAATTTCATACGAGAGGCTGAAATAGAGTATTGGCACTTACAACAAAACCACAGCATGGTAGTTCCATAAACCACTCCTCCGGCTTCTAAGACCCAGTTGCCTTCAGTGGACCACCACTTCAAACCTGAACTTTGCTGACTGGCTTAACAATTTGTTCCTGGTATCATGTGACAAGTTTTTGAAGCTCACATGTGTAATGGGGCATTTGCTGCTAGTACGAAAAGAAGGGGAAAAAAAATTAAAAAATATAGTAGAACATGAGGTTCCAATTGTCTGAAAAACAGAAACATCTGTTGGAGACATGAGCAGTTGATTAGCGGAGTTCATTTCTAGGGTAAGGCTCCAGTAGATCAGCTCTTCTATCTAACTATATATCATTGTAGTCACTGGAAGCATTGCAAAGAGTTACAAAGAATAGGCAGGAGAGATATAAACCATTTCTTATGGTGCTAAGTATCCTTAAAAGCCAACTATAATGCATCGGTCTTCAGCACTGCTTTACATGATACCAGCATATGAAATTAACAGCTCTCCTTAGGCCTTGCTTTTATCCACAACAGCTAAACATCTGCCAGTCTTTCAGTTATAAACCTATACTATTTTTGAAGCTTATAACTAGAGACTGTAAAAATTCTTTTGGAAGATAAACCACAATGTACAAGCTGTCAGTCTGAGCACATTTCTTACTTGCAAAATAATCAGACCAAGTTGGGTTTAGTCTACCAGTCAAGACAATGACAAAAACATTAGCTGTTTTTTAAGATGCTGCTTGGATTTCAACCTAAAGCTTTTCCAGCTCATTACACTAACATAAGGATTAACACCTTGGAACATTTGCACAAAAAACAGAGGTTAATAAAAAATGCTAATTCAGCCCATGTGCACTCTAAAGCTCCAGTGATATTGGATAGGTAGCTGAGCTGTATATACTACTTTCATTAAGGCTGCTGTTGAAGATCCTAACGCCACAAGCCTTGGCACCCAGGAGTACAAGAAACCACCAGGAAGAGGATGTCTTTAAGGTTAAGCCTCTCTTTCATTAGCTTGAATATCTAATTGAAGGATTACTAGGAATCTTAGCCCTAGCTCTTGTTCAATTCCTGGTGTCAGTGGCCTGACCTAACCTCCCAGTTTCCTAGTGCTCCATCTGCATCCACCTGTCACCTCATACATATTCCCCATCCAGGAATGGGGTACTGTTACATTAAAAATAACAACTAAAACTTGGTAGCAAGCAATTTCACTTCCCCTCCTGACTTTACTGACTATTTTGTCTTCAACAAAAACAAAATAACAAATATAAAATAACTTGTAAGATTGGTGGGTTTTGTGTTCAGGTACATAGTTTGACTCAACATATCGTGCAACCCTATCATGACTTCGGGAAGACTGTTTTATTATGCAGAAATTAAAAGGTGTCCCCCTTTTATCATGAAGGACAAACTTCCAAGATGCTGTATCTACCTAAGAAAATGGCAGTTACTAAGGGATAGTCAGGGGTTTGAGTTGCTTTCAATCTACCCTAAAGTAGAAGAATCTCTTCACACTTTAAAAAGTAAAAATTGTATTTGACTGTGGAAATTATTATCAGATGTTCCTAAAAGAAATTCTTTCCATCTGAATAGATCCAATTTTTGCAAGTATTCTTCTACCTTTCAGAAGATATTGCGCACACCCCCCGAAATCCCTTCCATGCTTTCCAGTTCTCTGTAAGAGTCTTCTTTTAATCTGCCTATTGTTAAGACCCTGCTATGTGCCTCTTTTCTCTTATCAAAGCTTATAGGTAGGTGGGGAATTCACCTGAAAGCACTGTTCCTGACACGCTAGTGAAAGCAGAGATGACCACTGTCTCTAGACAACAGATCTGTTCATCCTTCCCTGTCTGACCATGTGATCGACTTCTGATGGTACCACGTGTGGTGAGCCTCTGTGGAGTGAGCAAAGTCCAAGCATAAACCTAGTCTGGCTTTTCTAAGCACACAGTGTGGATCCTCTTTCCAGTGCTCTTTCCTGAGAATTAGAATCCAATTGTTTCATCCAGGGGCCTTCTGTTGACCCCGATGATGCCCCTATAACTTGCACACACTCTTCCCTGTAACCCCAGCTGGAGAAGGAGCCCAGCTCACTGTGTAATCCTGGTGGCCTGTATGACAGTGAAAACACAGCAAAGCAGACCAACTGTGAGTTTAGAAGTATGTGCAAAGCTTCTCTTGAAAACCCAGAAATCAACTGTGTGCAGATTACCTTGTCTCAGCTTCCTTATAGCTCTAACAGATTCTCTGGGTTATATTAGGTCCTCTGTGAGGGTACAGGATCCAGGCAGATGCAAGGACTTTCTTCTGAACCACACAGCTCCTTCAGACCAGCTTGCTGCCTATGAATTAGACTGGCCCTTCAGCTAAACCTAACTTCTGTGGAAAAGGTACATTCATTTCTTCTCCCCTCCCATGTAGCCTGAGACTTCCTATGTGAGGTTTCCCCCTTTGTTTCTTCAACAAATCTTTTTACAACCCCTTCACAGTATACATGAACTGTCTTTTACAAACTAAGCTGAACTCACTGGATGCAAGTCAGATGGAACATGAAATTCAAAAACCTACACAGGCACAGTTGTATGCCTAGTAAGATAATTATTGACCTAATAAACCCAGGCCATTAGAAGGGGTTATTGTTTCAGGCCACAAGCTGCTTTAACATGAATACTTCTCTAAGTGTTTCAACACATTGAAATAGTTTACACCTGGCTATCTTGATATATAAGCAGACAAAGCTGAAGTCCATCCACAAAAGACCAATAGACCTGTCCTAGGTCACTCCTATCAGGTCTAGAGACTTTCAATCCCTTGTTAACTTTACTAGATAAGTGACACCTTTTGCCCAAAACTGCAAGCACTTTTGTGGATTGCCATTAAGATTTAATGACAGACTTTGTTGCTTCAAAGACATCTCATGATACAAAAATTCCATTGCATCAGCTTCCTAATAATATTATAAAATTAACTGAAATTTATATCAAAGACATAAGTTCCCAAAATTATTGGTGCTGCTGCACCTCTAGCTCCATGATTAAGCAAGAAATAAGGGCCAAGATGAAAGATCTTTGGCGAGCCACAACATAACCAGAAGCCTTGGGAACTCAGATGTTAGCTTTCTCTCCACCATGATTTATGAACAATAGAAACCTCTAAATAATCTGCTCATCGGTGAATGAGCTGTGGCACAGCTCTGTGCACCTTTGCATCAGAGATGGAAGAAGATGCACTTAATCAGTGCAGAATGATACAGAAGTGGAAGACATGCCTTTGTCCCTTCTCCACATCATCCATTGTGCACACTCACTATCTCTCAAACTGCAAATAGCAGACTTGTGCTACCAACACAGAGTCATTGCTAGTACTGCTACAGAAAACACACACAAGCCTTGCATAAATAGCGGTTTGTGGATTTATCTCATTATTGGGCTTAGGAAGGATAAATAACAGCAACACTCAACTGCTAGGATCTGTCTCATTTCTGCCTTCTCTTCCTGAGAACGGATGGAAGCAGGTCCTGTAGGAGGCTTTGGACTAGACAGGACAAAGCGAAGGGGCACCTTCCTTCCAGCACCGAAAAAGCCTCTAGGAGCCACAGAGCACACTGAGCAGAGGAGGGACTGCTTGGTTTCGATGTCTGTATCCGTTATGAGTAAGTCAGTGGTGCCCTGACAAGAAGGCCTGAAGAAATTGGGGTGTGGCAGCTCTTTGGCACAACAAGAGAGGGCCCAGAAGCCTACACAGAGGGTTTCCTCTAGGATAGGCTGGAGTACGAGCCAGGGCAGGAGGCTCCTGTGCCACTGTGAGACAGGCTCCAGCCTCTGCCACAGCCGTGTGACTCATGGAGCAGGGGGAAGGGAGGGAAAAAGGCAAGACTTGGCAACCTGGGCTGTCTCACACAGTGGTAGGTTTTCTTCTCCACGGCATAACCCAGGGCCTATGTGGCGTGTGGTCAAACTCTTCAGTGAAGGACTGCAGTCCTTGTCACTCTCTGGTCATCTTCTTAATAGGAACAGACCATAACACTTAATTCGTGCAGCATACAGGGCTTGACGCGTCCTGATTCTCCCCTGCTCCAGCTGCCCAAATGATGGTTAGCAGGCTGCAGAGGAAGCAGTGCTGGTGGGACCGAGAGCCTCCAGCTCCTTTTCCCCCTGCAGCAGTTAGACCTGCCAGGCTCCAGAAGCCAGCAATATCCGCCTGGGACAGGACGCCACTCCCACACTGCATGGCGAAACCAGGACTGTGATTCACGAGTGGAACCACTTCCCTTGGGACAGCTGTAATGGCTCCCATTTCCTGCTCCCTACCCTACCCAATTTTTAAGGTTCCCATCCTCACCACAAGAATCAAACAGTTTGCACAACAGCTGCTAGTCTGCTGTAGTTTACAGACCAACACTTCAAGGTGTTTCTGGTTAGTACCTTTAAAAACTGGGCTGTACCCACTTGTGATGAGAGCCCTAGAAAATGCCACCTCCCTTCTGGTAAACTCCTTTAGTATCACCATATGTTGCTCTTAGGGCACAAGAAAAAAACTCAGGCCCCATGAGTTGTATTAAGCACCGTGACACTATTTTATTACTTTGCCTTTTGCAAAGCAAATGGCATATAAATTGTACAACCTGGAGAATACAGAGAAGACACCTCACATGCCTGGAGATGACATATTATATTTTCCCTCCCAGTCCAAATGAATCCTGAAGCCATGATATTTAAAAAAGCCTAATCATACATTGCTAAGTTTTTGGCAGGCCAGATCAAACTGTCTTAACAAAAACTTTTTCAAAAGTGGATAATACACACGTGGTCTAGCTTCTGTGACACACTGAACACCCGGACCTGTGGCTAGCACTCTCCTGTGTGCAAAGTGGCATACTTGGTCGAGTAACCATGTTTAAAGGATAACATGACATCTGCTTACCATTTCACTTTAGTGGGACTGACTGTGTGATTAGAGTTAAGCAGGTGACAGTGCTCAGTATTATAGCCTTTTCTGAAAAGCGACCATCCCAAAAAGGTTCAAAGTATGATACCCCAAAAGGAGATACAAAAATAGCATTAATCATTTTTACAAATCACAAGATCATAGGATAATTCATGTTGAAAGGGACCTCAGAAGGACATCTAGTTCAACCTCCTGCCCAAAGCAGGGTCAGCTATGAGGTCAAACCAGGTTACTCAGGGCTTTGACTAGTCCATTTGCCTTTAGGATATCTATTGCAAGCATTGAAGAGTTCATTTTTTGTATTAAAACAGAAGGATTTGCACTTAGTGAAAAAGAAATTGTAACAGCCTTAGAAATATCAATGAATGTGATCCACAGGTTACCAGGAGTCCATTAATAATAAATGTTTTCCCAGTACTAACTCCTCTGTTCTGATTTCCAACAAACTATGTTAAAGCAACAAGAATTAAGCGGAGATGTGATGGTTGATTCTCTAAATTCTGCAAATTTGATTTTCACAAGTGGCAATGACATTGACAGCTTAGAACACGAGCGTGTACTGTTAATATTGAAATACACTTACTATGAAAGTGTATTTGCTTACTGACCAAATACACTAATACTAAAATGTTAGATTTACATAAACTACCTACAGAGCCCATCCCTGGAAGTAATAAGCTATTCATTAAAGATTTCTTAGATTCTTAGAGATGCTTCCTGATAATGGTCCCATTTATAAGCATGGATTACATTTAACATGCACAGTTTTAACAACATTAGCTTGTTCTAAAGTGTGCTTTAAGCCATGTTATCAGAATTGTAGTTGAATTCCTCATATGGTTAAAGGGCAAATTCAGATAGCTTTAGTCACCTTTTTCCACGTGTCTCACAGAATTAACTGGAGATTGACGATTACAGAATGAACAAAGGGCTGAGACTGCACACAGGGCTAACATGAGGGTTACCATTAGACAGCGGGACTTCAGACAACCTCTGTGATTGAAAGGGCCCCAGGTTTTCTAAATTTCACCTTCAAAGCATTCACAAGTTTTCACTGTTTTATCAGTATGGTTAAAGCAGTGAAACCTTCTGAGGTAGGTAGGTTTATATTTTCTGAAATGTGATTCTACAATTCAACTTAATTCATACACTGGAAGGAGAATATGTCCTTGATTTCACTATAACTGTGTTCAGACAAAGGAACGCAGTTGGAACAGTCTATAAAAAAATACTAACATCACTAAAGCTGACGGAGTTGCTCTGCTAAAAATTGGTACATAAACAAGGACTAGCGAGAGCCCCATGCAGAGCTGCTACACTTTGGAATAAGAAAAGCAACACAATCACAGGTTGAGAATCACACTGAGCATGAGATGGGGTTGTTAATTCAGATTGACTGTAGCTCGGGTGCATTCAACTGCTTTGTGTATACAGAGAACTTTTCATAGGATGATAGAATGGTTTGGGTTGGAAGGGACCTTAAAGATCAGCTGGTTCCAACCCCCCTGCCATGGGCAGGGACACCTTCCACTAGACCAGGTCGCTCAAAGCCCCATCCAACCTGGCCTTGAACACTTCCAGGGATGGGGCATCCACAACCTCTCTGGGCAACCTGTTCCAGTGCCTCACCACCCTCACAGTGAAGAACTTCTTCCTTACATCTGATCTAAATCTACCCTCTTTCAGTTCAAAGCCATTACCCCTTATCCTATCACTACATGCCCGTGTAAAAACGTCTCTCTCTGGCTTTGTTGTAGGCCCCCTTTAGGTACCGGAAGGCTGCTCTAAGGTCTCCCCGGAGCCTTCTCTTCTCCAGACTGAACAAGCCCAACTCTCTCAGCCTGTCTTCATAGGAGAGGTGCTCCAGCCCTCTGACCATCTTTGTGGCCCTCCTCTAGACCCACTCCAACAGGTCCATGTCTTTCTTGTGTTGGGGGCCCCAGAGCTGAACACAGAACTGCAGGTGGGGTCTCACGAGAGTAGAGAGGGAGAATCACGTCCCTCAACCTGCTGGTCACACTTCTTTTGATGCGGCCCAGGATACAGTTGGCTTTCTGGGCTGCGAGCGCACATTGCCGGATTATGTTGATCTTCTCGTCCACTAATACCCCCAAATCTTTCTCCACGGGGCTGCTCTCAATCCACTCAACGCCCAACGTGTATTTGTGCTTGGCGTTGCCCCGACCCATGTGCAGGACCTTGCACTCGGCCTTGTTGAACTTCAGTTCAGTTCTAACAGTCAAAAAAATTCTAAATTTTTCTAAAATTTCTAAAAGACCTTGACGGTTCAGTCTGCTTTAATGACACAGTATGGAAAACAGGACACTTTGCAGCAAAGTTGCTTTTCACTTTAGAAACTACATATGTGCACTTTCTGAATTCAGAGTAACTACTGTGCTTCTGGCAGTCCTCCCACTATCATTTCATGTGTATGTCTTCCTAACAACATACATCCTCCGAAGCTCTGGGTCACAAAATGCAACACATGGGGTATGTTGGGACCACTACCAGCAGCTGGCAAAAAATGCTAAGGGAAGAATTTCTTTAATGAGCGGTATTTCCCATATTCCAACACATTTTCTGACTACCCCCTACCTTGTTTGGCAGAGGCAGGAGCATCCCTTTGCCAACGAGGATTTTGCTAAATGTTTCTCTGCTCAGTGAGAGAGCAGTGTTCAAAACCTATAGCTGTAGATGTTTTTTTTCCTCCTAAATTATCAAATTCCATAGCCATTGGTCAGACACGCTGTCTCCTGCTTCATTGTACGAGAGCTGCTATCACCCTCTTCTTTATTGCCCGATCAACATTTCTCTCTAATCACCTTCTTCCTTACTGTCTGATCTCTGTTTCTTTCTAAATATCTCCTTTACTACCATTCAAATGTGTGAATAACTTGTTTTAACATGTTTTACATGACAGACATATTTAAGGAACCAGCAGTACTAAAACATTAGAAGAATGGAACCAGCAGTACTAAAACATTAGAAAATAACACAACAGATCTCAGCTAACAATGTGCATTAAATGAGTGTATGGCATTCTCTCTCTTTTTTATAATCTATATCATCAGTACTGTTAACCCCACCTACTAAATCCACAGACACACACCTAGCATCTGTATGAAAGGAAAATGAGCTAGAAAACACCTTGTAACCTCAGAAAAAGAGAAGATGGGGATGGTATGACGGATTCATAAAGAAAAGCAGTATTTCATCCTTGTAACCGTGGAATCCAGTTTTGTAATAATAATTGTTTGTGCTGCTGACTTCCTTCAACACCTGTGACCCTGCTTGTCACGGCCTCATTGCCTGCTGGAAACTTGGCAAAAGACAAGAGAAGAGATATTAGGGAACCAATGCTACATCCTGAGAGAGGCCGTAAAGTCCAAAGGTTGAACAGAATTGCCAGGAGCAGTCTGATAAACTAAGGAAGTATGTGGCTCTGAAGAGACAAACTGCTGTGCCCAAGTACAGTATGTTCAAACTCTGCGAGCTGCACCCCAACGTCTCGCACGCTCGAAAGAGCACGCTATCCAGGGACTTTTCCCAAGCAGCCCCCTTGAAAAAGAATTATTTTAAGCCCCTTTCTGAAATGAGTATGTGAGCACTCAGTGCACCACACATGCCAGAATTTCACAGATCTTAAATCTGAAAAGCACTCCTCTTTATTTTTTCAAATTAAGCTAGGATGATTTGTTGATTTAATAAAAAGAAAAAATCCTGTGTAAAACCCCTTCTGAATTAGCATATTCAAGCCTTTCCAAAATCTGGCTCCAGTAAAGAACTTGTCCTTAAAAATCTATCAGACTGTAACTAAGCTTGTAACTTGGCATGTGAAATAAATAAGCCAATAATCAGATCCCTCAGAAATTTTCAATTAAACCTGTAAAAATAGCTAATAAAATATTCAGCATTTGAAGAGTTTTTATTCAGGAGGAGAGTACAGCAGCTTCGGTTTCATGTAAGGAAGAGCATGGGGCATTAATAACCAAGGTTTTTTTCCCCTCTTTCCTAGCCACCACTCACTCAGTTACACTAGCACAACTTTTTGTGAAGCCACACTGTAAATCCGAGCAGAAAACTCTTTTCTGGCTTTCAGAACAAATCAAACCAAGAACACAGCATGGCCCCCACAAAGAACTGAGCAAGCACGAGCAAAGAGGCAGCGCAGGAATGGCAGCCAGGGGAGGGAGGAAAAAGGACGTGAGTTGCTTTGAGCTCATATTGCTGCTGAGTACTTTCTATTATAAAACCATAACCTAATACGCTTTCAAGACTACGGCTCTGAACCGCTTCACATGGTGCACCTCCTTCCCTACGTGGGACCCTACAGGGATCTATACCGTTGCAGAAATGTGCCTGCGCAGAGAGGCTTGCAGGCTCAGACACTGCACTCTATTATACTTCTCATTATTCACTGCTTATTCACTAAACGAGAGGACAACCCCAGCAGCTCTTGTAAACACAACAGCTTCCTTGAGAAGCAACAGCAAAATCCATAAGTACGGCTCTCCTTGTAAGTAAAATGCCTGACTTGGGAGGGCTGTCCTCCCTGGGGAGCTCAGCTGTGGGAAGCGGGAGCAAGGAACTGCCTTTTTAGGACTGTGGCTGAGCAGAGCCGGGAAGCGCTGGGGCAGGAACAGGGCTCCCGCAGCAGCTTGCTGGCCTTATATGGAGAAAGCCAGGTATTTCCCCAGCTCCGAACTCGGAGCTGCACAGCCAGAGCAGCAAGGTAAGGTGAGGCAGGGCTCCCCAGCGAGGCTTGGCCCGCCACCGGCCGGGGGGACCCTCGGCCACAGCCGCACTCCTGCTCGGTGCAGACCTACAGCCCTGGTGTCTTCAGCCTCCGAGCATTTCAAATAGGCCTTATTAGGAAGCAGAGAAGCTTAATTAATTGAAAGATCGTTTTCAGATCTGTAAAGCCAGATGGTTTGTGGGTGAACCGTACTTGATTTTAATGTGACATTTTAAGGCATGCAAGGCAACATTTTGGAGCACGAGTCTCTACTGTCAGGCATCTTTTTAGCTACCTACATAAGAGGGCAGGTTTTCAGAGGTGATGAACAACTGGATTTTCTGAAGACTTTGACAGAAGAGGCAGGACACTCAAAGCCTCAGACACTCAGCAATTTGTTTAAGCATGCTTTAGGAACACACATGATTAAGACTCCTCCCCAGTTGCCTAAAAATTAAGGCTGCTTGACAGAAAATCAACAAGGTTTTAGTTTCATTCAGTTTAAGTTGCGTATCTCTTTATTAGCTGTTTTATTTTCCTAGGGAGCAAAACAAACTAAACCACTTCAGGCCAAATCCATCTATACAGGACATATGTGTAAGCACCCCTGACCATAAACTGTCCCATATTGTTGCTCTTTTTACTTTCCCGACTCGTGTTTTTAGAAGTAAAAAGAGGAGGCTGTGAGTAAAAGAGGAAAAAAGTACAATTTTTCCTCAACGATATCCATTTTTAAATTTGATTTTTAAATCTTTCTCAGAAAATGGCAACAAAAATGGAGTGTCCTTGAATATTTTTCTTTGGGGAAAAAAAATAATAATTTTCTTTTAGATATTGTTAAGAAAAATAATTTACAGTGTAACATTAAAATGAGACCCATCCGGGGACCCATCCAGACTACCCATCCAGGAATTAATCCAGCATCCCAGTTCTGAATATCAAATGGTATATTGAAATTCAAAGAATTACCCATACATTTTGCCATCGTAGTTTCTTGAAGTTAAACTTTGATAACTGCCTGCCTTGAGATGCTGAATAGTGTAGGTTTAACTGAAAGCAGCAACTTTTAACCTAGAGATACCAGAGTGGCTTCATAGTTTTGATCTGTACTACTTTTTAAATCCACAGACAAGTGTCTGCTCTACATCACAAACTACTGCCATCATTAGTGCCGTCAGGTAATAATCGCAGCAGGAAGACCAAAACTTTGATTAATCTTGCTACATCCCACTTGCAACATATTGGCAAGAAAACATGGGGGGAGTACTAATTACCCATGGATAATCACAGGGCATCCGTTTCTAGGATTCCTTATGAG
Source organism: Aquila chrysaetos chrysaetos (assembly GCF_900496995.4). Taxonomy (NCBI): domain Eukaryota; kingdom Metazoa; phylum Chordata; class Aves; order Accipitriformes; family Accipitridae; genus Aquila; species Aquila chrysaetos. The sequence continues at coordinate 38,653,566 of NC_044015.1, read as the reverse complement.
AGGCCCATCAGGAGAAACGAAGCCACAGACAACATGAAAAATTACATTAAACAACTGAAAAATATCTAGATACACACCAAACTTACTCAGTATGAGCTCAGATACGCCTAGGACTTTCTCCAGTTGTTGATTGGGCTGAGATTACATTTCAATAGCTCCAAAGGAGCACTAGGGTAAGACTACTTTCATAAAAGGCATAGAAGTTTTGACACCAGGTTTCATATTGTAAATTTCTCCTTTAAAATAACTTGCTTGCCAAAGCAGTTCAGCTGCCAGAAAGGGAGAAAAGCAGGCAAACTATTCCCTTAAAAGCAATGACTGTGCTATGCTGCTCAGGTACATGAGGCATTGCTCCAGAACTAGGGAACGTTGGCTCATTAGAAGCAATTAAAAAAACTCTGAGGGGATTTTAAAAACAACAACTTCCAAAAACAAAACATGCATATATACCACATGCATTTGTTTATGCAGCTGTAATGAGTGATGAAATCCATTTATGAGCTGAAGTCACAAGATTCTAAGCAGGTCTTTGTTTAATCTCAGTAAGTCATGACATTTCCCTACTACTTATAATAATGTGATTTGGATCAACATTTTCAAACTTATGCACCTGGTTTTTAACAGTGCTTACCAATTGCACTTCTCATCTGCTTTGCTGGAGACTGAACAGTTACTTCTGAGCCACCGCTTTGATTAAGCTTCCTAAAGACAGATATAGAAACCTTGTTTTAGTTTAACATATGCCTGTAATTCTTGAATTCAGCATATATTCTGCAATTCTTGCTCAAACTGAGACTCCCTGCAACCTGCAAAGAGTGTAAATAAAAATCAATGGGACCATTAGTGGAATGACTACTTACAGCATCAGCCCTTCTACAACCACAAAGTCTATCCAGATGGATGCCCTTAAAAGATTTAAGAAGGTTTGCTATAGACAATGGCTTTTGTTCCAGCATGTTGTTGTGACTTGGAAGAATAAAATGAAAATAAATGCAGCTGTTTGCTGCTTACCTTAATGCAGCATTAGTGCCCTGAGTAACAAAGGTAGGACAGAGTATGCAGGGAAAAAAAGATTCAGCACAAATAACTATTAAGTTACACGTTTTGTGTATTTATAAACTGTGCTAGGCTTTAGATGTATTATCATATAGCTTTAACAGTATACGAATCAGTAATCCTGCATATAAATCAAGACCACATTTTTAGCTTTGATATTAAGGAGAAAAAAAAAAAAGAGGAAAAAAAAAAGGTACTTGCCACTGCTGCTCTTGCCATTACACTTCTATTAGCTTTGCAAACACATCTGATGTTTTGTGAGGATCAGATCAAATCTAAATGAATCTAGGTCCACTGTTAATCTAAATAGAGTGCCTTTTTTATATTTCTTTTAATAAGGGAAAAAATATTAGACTCCTGATCTGAACAAATAGTCAATCTACCTAATGCACAAGAGCAAGACGTCCCAGATGTAGGAAAAATTCTCTTAGCCTTTAAGGTCTGAAGGAAAGTGTTGCTGTCTACACCCATTTTCCACTTTGCTTCTCATGTTTGGCTCATTCATCTACTGCTCTCCAGAGTCCCAAATGAGCCAGGAGAACTGGTGGATTTTACAGCATGTCACCAAATCAAGATGGCAGAAGAATATAAGGAAAATGCAAGGATCTTTCACCTAGAACGTTTTGTTCCAAGCAACCTCTTGCTTATACACAAAGCATATAGTACAAGACAATTTCTTCAGCAGCTTGGACCCAAACTCAGGAAGGCTCTAAAAAGGCCAAAGCCAAATATGCATAACCAGCAAAGTCAATGTGTCACCTAACTGGCACAGAGTATGTTCCTATACCTTGCCTTTTTTACGATTATTTTTGTTGATGTAGGAAAATAATATGCGCTATTGCCAGTGTCTTTCCCGATGTGAAAAAAAGTCCTAAAACAACCATCAACATGAGGCAGCCAGGGAAGCACTGGAACTCCTGAGATGGAAAGTGGCACTTTTTCTGCCATTTTCAGATACACGCACCTATTGGATGTTTTTTATGTTATGCACAAGTACTACACGGGGTTGGGAAGAGAGACGACATTCTCAGTAGGACAGTATAAACACATTGTTGCCTTCCATTTTCTTAGGATGGCTGCATCACTCCAGTAAAAAAGTCACACAATGTATACAAGCCATAGCAAACAAGACTCTGTAATATTCTTAATGCCACGTCAATTTATATATGCTAGATATATTCATGGGAAAGTAAACTCAGATGCAATCTTCCTACCTACATTCTAAATCCATAGGGATTATATTTTATATTCCCGCATTTCCAAAGTCCTGTTCAGTTATTTTCCTTTAGCTTTTGGGGATCTACTATACCAGTGTGCCAGAAAGAAAATGAGTGTAACTACTGAAGTCAGAATAACAACTGAAAAACACTTATCAGTAGAAAACATTATTTCATACGCTAGTCCACCTGAACCAAACCCAGCTGAAAAGCTCTGAAAAGGCACATTAAAAAAAATAACTGTGAGAGCGTTAAGTAAACAGTTCCCTTACTGGATTTGCTATAACTGACTAAAACCTTTCTTCCCCTTTCCACATTAAAGGAAAGCCCTAAAACCACATTTTGCATATTTTATTAGTTCAAACCTTTTCTAACATGGTTCCCAGGGCAGACCAAGTCTAACAAACTTTAAAAAATGAATCTAACATTGTTCTAAAATAACAGTATTAGAATCTGGTAGAGTGTGAACAACAGGACTATCAATAAATGTCTACTCTTATTCCCAGACCCAGAATGGAATTTTAAACAATTTTTAGCCCCTAAGATTCACTATTTATTGAACCTGAACTTGCACACCAGCTTTAGTAATCAATGTTACCCATCTCACGCCTCTGACTGCTTTCATCAGAAAGAAGAATTGCACATTGGGAGAAAGAAAAACATTTTTGTGACTGTTTTAAAAATCGTAGTTGAAAGTTTCTTGAAAGGTCAAAAAGCTAGGAGTTATCCTGCTAGAAACAGATTAGCAGGCAGAGGGTAGGCAAGGTGGTCAGGGGTGTATGGGAAGTATAATCTATCAGATTGATAGCACCACGATGTATATGGTACAATTACATCTTATCTTCCCAGCCCTGCAACCAAAATAAACCACATGGAAGTCTTGGAGTCTGATTCTGTTGTCTTTAAGTACACACCCCTTAGGGTGGCGACCCAGGACACACCACACATCTTTTACTTCATGTAAGACAAAATCAAAACAAATATAATCAGTATTTTTCCTTTTAGGACTCTCACTGAGACTCTTTGATGTGTTTTCCCTAATCGTTTTCTCTTTTTAATCATCACACTCAGGGGTTTCTCTGAGCTTATAATGGTCTAGTTTTTATGTAACCTCTTCCATGCGGGCGCCTTCCCAAGCTCCCAACACAGCAACTGCTGTAACAGTACACAGCAACGCTACACCAAAGAATACCTTGTCCAAATGAAACCAAAAGGGAAATTTAGATGAGTACATTCTGCTTAGGTTGGAATTTTGGCTCAGACACAAGTGTTAACACTTCTGGTCTTGCAAAAAGAAGCTCTAATGGAGATACTGAAAATGAAAGTATCTCTTCTACTTCAAAGCTGAAAATCTGGCCACTTCTATAACAAGTTTTTCTGCTCTGGGAAATTTTACTTAACTATACCCATGCATGAAGGGGAAATCCTTGGTCCTACAGGTTAGCTGTGGGTTTGCCATTCACTTGACTAGACCTGAGACTCCACCAGGATGATTTAGTATCCATGGTACAAAACTAGTTAAATTTCTAACTTCTATATGGCTGCTTGCCAACTTTTCTTTGTCTTCAGAGCAATTATTCACATTTACATTTTATCTTGATTCTCTTTAGCAATATCCCTATTTCCATAGAGAATCCTTAAACAGATTACCACATTCTTTTCAGTGTTGCCTAAGAGGTGCATTGGTGTACTACAGTTCTAAAATTTTCCAGATCCACTATTAATAAAATGCCTAAATTTAAAAAGGCACTACGCAAAACTCGCATAACTGGAACACCTATAAAATGCCCCGTAAACAGCTGCCCTACATCTAAGCTGCCAGTAGATTCATGAGGTTCTAGAGTTAACTTCCATTTATCTGCTAAGATTTACTGATACCGCTGATAGTCATTTCTGTTGTTCTCTGCTGTGCCTTGTCAAGACACTGCACACGGAGGAAGCAGGAGCTAAGACAAGAACTGGAAACATTTCCTTCATGTGGGAAGGTGCCCTGCTAAGAAACTGCTTATTGAACCTGACAGCGAGCGTATAAACAACATTAGAGGGAGTGCTCACACATGTACTCCCAATAAAGGGGAGGACAAGGCGGTGAAAGTCAGAGCTATTACAAGACAAATACAAATTAAAGACACTGGTTTTAATCGCCAGGATATTAAAATATTTTTGAGAGCTCTCAGTGTTTGGGGGAGGAGGGAGGGAGAGAAGGGGGTAGGGGGAGCAGCAAGCTTTACTGAGACTTTTCTTACAGTTTGTATCACCTTTTGTGGGAAAATCATTCTAGAAAAAAGCAACAGAGGATTTTGAAACTAACAGAAAAGCACTTGCTAAAAGGTAGCTTGCTCTTTGCAAAACTTCCCATGAGGCCTGAAAAAGCACCCTGAGCATGCACTTTACCAGACAGCTTTGCATATGAAATGCTGTTTGTTTCAAAAACAGTTGTATACTTTTACCAGGGGGGGTTATTTCAGTCAGTTGTCCCCTGATTACTGATCTGTGAGAAGCAAAAAAAGGAGTGACAGCTACCACAAAGATATAAGCATAACTATTAAAGTTCATGGGATTTTCGACATTCCCACTCCTTACCCTGAAACTTTAACCCTTGAGTGAATGCTGCCATATATATTTCCTTTGTTTGGCTGTCTGGTGGGCCACCTGGAAAGCATCAGCACTCTAAGAAGAAAACTGCTATTGTTTATTTGGAATTTCCTTTAAAAAAAAAAATCTTGCTGTCCATTACCACTTCCCAGAAAGGTATATTGTTCTATCACTACCCATATCAAACTCAAGTGCAGAGACATGTTTACAGTACGTGCAGCAGCTCAGATAGGCTGGGCTGTTGCAATCCTGTTGCAATCCTGTGCAGAAAACAGAATGTTAACGCTGGCATGCTGCTCCCACGCCCTCCCCTTTTCAGGCTTTACATTAACTCAGTGACACCCTGCTAGGCACAAGGTTTATTTACACAACACAAAGTCTTGAGACCAGCCTTTGTTGAACTGCAACGTTGACAAGGCTTAGGAAGCGCTACCGACTATAGTAAAGGTGTATTAAGAATCAACTGAGGACCACATATGAATGAAATGTTTTGAAACTCACTTGATGGAGTTTCCAGCTGCAGCGCAATTCTCTTTTCGCCAGAAGCTGTTGGGACAAACTAGCAAAGCTCCTGGCTTTCACGGAGACCAGTGAATTGCACTAACACAGTGGTTCCACAAGGACTTTAGTCTGGGATCCGCTGGTGACACCCTGAAAAGCAGCAAATGCCTCTCTCCATTGAGAAACCATTGAGGTTTTTTGCTGGGATAGATTTGAACGGGATGTATTTCCCAACACACTTCACCTCACGGCTGTGTCAGCGCAAGGGAGGGGACAGCGTGGGAGCAGGAAGAGGGCAGGACTGCCTCTTTTGTCAGCAGTGCGGGCCGAAAGCACTTGGGGAACCGACGACGTAGTAAATTGTGCTGATTTACATCTGCTAAAAAGCCCTCCTTAGTTTTCCTGAAAAATGATTGCTATATGTATAGCATTTTAAAACTTAACATATGTGTAAAAACAGGCAAGAAAGCTTAGGTGCAGATTTATTGGGTGGAAGTGTCCAAGGGGGCTGTAAGCTTCATCTCCCCAGGACTAGCAATACCCACTCCTGTGAGGAGGGAGTGGTTGTTGCACTCACCCTCTCCCCCAAGGGGTGTATAATGCAGAAGAGTTCCTGTGTTTCACGTGATCATCTTCTTGTCAAAGTTTTGGACTAAGTATCATGGCTTTTTCTTTAAAGAAACTATCTGCGTGAATCTGGAGAAGCTGACATGTAATACTTCCTCCTACACAGCATTTTTGACATTAACAACTCCAAATCATTGTCAGAGCCTCTCGCAGCAGAGACTCTAAATGTAAAGAAAAAAAAAAAACACCACCCCTCCAAATAAGCAGGCCCATAGCAACTGGAAGATATTTGGTCAAAATGTCAGAGAGTGACCAGAGAGTGAAAATGGCATAAATCTAAGCGTCAGTATGTGCTCTACACGGTCCTGGGTCAGATTCAAAATGCATTACAAGGCTGATGAACCAATAAAAATGTCAATGGTTGATATCCTAAAAGCATATGGGGCCAGTAACAAATATTTCATACCAATAAGTTAATCCTAGATCTTCTTCCAGATGAAATTCCATTCCTTTTCTGTACCTTTTTCCTTAATGCATTTTTTAAAATAAAAATAGTTCATACCACTTGTACTGCATTTATTCCCCACAGATCTGCATGCTTTACTAGAACTTCAGTCTCATTATGCCCATTTTACAGGCAGGGAAACTGAGCCACAGAGACGCAAAAAGTGATTAAGGGTCATTCAGCAGGGAGGCAAAACCAGGGAAGACTGCAGTTCTATCCCATTTGAGTTTATTCTCTTCTCCTGTTTTTCTTTACTGGTATACAGAAAATAAGATTACTTCTCATTAAACTCACGAGGTTACATTAAAGAGGCGAACAAATTTTTGCTTCACTTTGTAAATTCTCTTGGTTGTCTTGAAGGGATATATATTCCCCACCAGTACTGCTACAGGGTTAGGTAAACACTTTGCAGACCAATAACATGAATGTGAAATATACCACTGTTCTTATTAGTATTTATGTAATAATCTAGGGCTGAAATTGGCTATCATTGAATTGACCTCAGCTCTTTGACATAAATGCCTATTTGAAGCACCTGGCAATAGCCCGTAAGCATCCACACCCAGAACTGCTTTGTCCGGGCTTGCAGTTTTGCCAGCCACACACCTTTTCCTATACCGACTGTAAGGAACGCAATAACTGGAAAACATCAGCACAAAACATGCTTATATAGAACAAGGCTACGTTGTACCATTAGGTCTTACAACACACGTGCTTAACCTCTCTCACATGACTTACCTGAATCCACAGCCCATTCTTAGCTGAACAGAAGCCTCTGCAAATATGTGCACAGTGCAGCTGGTACCCAGATCTCTAAATACCATACAGCCATTTTTGGAATGTCTTTCTAGTTGGGCTCCCTAAAAAAAAAAAAAAAAAAAAAAAAAAAAAAAAAAAAGAATTAAAATTTAAAAAAATCTGAATTTCAATTAGCAGCCATCACAGCCCTTAGGCCTTTGCTTTATTATTGTCCTTTTATCCTAAAAATTTTCCTTGATCTCATGAACTTGTTTCTAATATATTCAAGTGTTATGGGTTTTTATATGTTTCATATGTTCACAACAGACTGTGTAAACAGTCCTGTGAGTTGACCAACACGTCTGCCAAATGCACTGCCGGCTGTTCATATGCAGTACTTCCTCTAGCGCACATGTGAACAGAGCTCCTGAACTCACTGTAAAAAACCAAGGTCTCGGGTAGGGATCAATACTGACTCTGGACTAAATTTTCCATCTCTGCTTCCTTCTGAAACAAGGGAACATATAGACGCTGCAGTGTTAGCAACTGCATACAATTTTTACCGAAGAAAAGAGGAAAGAACAGCAATTTTGAGGGTTTCGAGTATCCTGGTTCTTCCCCTATGGAAGTCCTAAGGGGCTGCTGTGGACAAGACCAGGACATTGCCATCCCATGAGGGGACAGGGCTGCCCGGACCAGTGGGAGCAGCTACGCAGTCGCTGTGTGATACGTCAGCTGTGATCAGAGATCAGGTTGTTTAATCAGATGGGATCAAGGAAGAGTAGCAGTTTAGTAGCATCTTCTTCAAAACTGAGGTCTTTAACTCTGCTTGTGCTTTCAGGTATTGTCCTACCCAGGCCGTGCCCTTTCCTCCCTACAATGCCTTCCTTGGCTATTTGGCAACCCTAACTGCTCCCACACCGTGACTCCAACACAAATGACTGTCATCCAGAGTGAATGTTTCCATTTGAATTACATGAGCAGGCACTCTGTAAACTTCCCCACAGGTTCCGCCACTATAATCCCTGGGAAGAAGCAACCTGCAGGACCTACTTTCACTGTTCAATGCTTTCTCTGTTTATTGCTACTACCGTCAGAAACATTACTCGAATTCAGACAGGTGTCCTTACATCTGTCAGCCACCAGCCACTGGTGACATTCAGTGACAGAAACTCACTGTCCATGTCCAAGCCTGAACCCACAGCATAGGGAAGGAAAGCTTGATTGCTCACTGGAAATCCCCAAGCTCTATGGTGCTTTACATTAGGCATTTTTGGTCTCATGCAGACTCGCTTCCTTTCCTTCTCCTGTTGCAAGCACTGCTTTATCCCAGGTTGCCAGGAGCCTACTGTTCGAACAGCTGCTAAGACAGAGTGAGGTGTCCGCTTTGACAGGATGCCAGATTGTTTATTAATTGAAAATCCAGGCATTTTGTATCCATTCTGAGACCCTAATCAAAGCTGATTTTACCAAGGGCTCTGAATGGTTAAATCCAGTTACTCTGAGGCTTTCAGTCACAACTGGCAACCATAAATCAATGCATTTTGTTGCTACTGCTTACTTTAATACGCGTTTATTGAAACACCGAAATGCCAGAAAACTAACTTCAGTTCTCCACAGTGGAAACCGCACCTCAGTAATACCTGAACAAATGCACACTTCCAGTGGGATCTTTGTCCCAAAACACAGTAAATATCTTTTCAAAGGTGTTCGTCTGCCTCCCCACCACTCAGCATTAGTATGCTTCTATTTGTATGGTAAATTTTTTCATGCTGCCAGCTCACAATGCTGAGCACAGCCGTCTGCTTCCCATATGCCACACGTCCTCCAGTGCCTCCTCTACTGCTTACCTTCGCTCTTTGAGCTCCCACTGAGGATCAGCTGCTATTCTGCCAGCCTTCTTTGTGTGTAGAGGATTTTTCCGACGGTCAGCTCCACAGGACAGGAACTTTGCCCGATTCTCTATTTCTCGGAGCACTGGCTATGCTATGGTATAGAAATAATGAACACAGAGGCATTAATGGTGTGACATATAGATCTGTAACATCCTAAAAAGCATGGGGAACAAGGCCCCAGGGCTCCTTTCAGACTCATCTCTAGACAATGTAGTTAACTTCTATTTGGTCAGTTTTTTGATGAAAAATTATAAAATACATACAGTTGTTTGAATAAAAAATTATATAGTTCATTACTTATTTGAACATATATTTCTAAACACTTGTGGTGACCACTGAAATCCTCTATAAAGCTAGCTGGGAACAGGAAAAATAGTAGTGAGAAATCAAGTGTAACTAAATATTGGGTAAAGAGAAGATCATCCTATCCACTTTAGAGACAATCATATCAAATCTTTCATTCATATGTGGCTGCACATAAACATCCAGGGTTTGAATTGCTCAGGCAGCATTCTTAAGAAAATGGAAAATGTTTTTAGTGGTTCCTCCCTTACTTCTGCAGTTTTTCTCTGTGTTTACAGCCAGTGTTGCTGTCCTGCCCCAGAGGTAACCCAACAGGTCTTGCAAAGTCTCCTAACTTTGCCCCACCTCCATCATTCACAATCTTGTCTCTCTAACCTACTCATTTTCCTCCATTCCACAAACTATTAGTTTCAAAGAAATTCAGAGATTAATTAAAATGATTGGTGGGATGAGTAGGTGAGGGGGACAGGCTAAAGGGCTTGACAAGAAGAAAGATGAAAAGGACTAAACGCGTATAGCTTGGTTATGCGATGACTAATTGAGGGTGGAGGAGATGGACACGATATTCATTTACAAGTGCCTATAGTTCTGAGGAGCATTTTTCATGTGCAAAGTGAAGACTAGCTCAAGACTAGCTTTTGGTCTTCTTGTACAGATCTGGTTCCAGGGTCCTTCACTTCAAGCTGTGAGCCCCACTCTTCTCCCAGCCTGTGCATTCCCACTCCTCCCTTGTATCCTCAAATACTGATTTTTTTTTTTTTTTTACCTTTTTTTTTTTTTTAAATTTCAGCTCAGCTTTCAGCCAGATTCAGTTCCTGGATCTCTACCTGGCCACATGAGCTCTAGTGGGAGCAAAGAGCAAAAGGAGAGGCCATGGAAGCTGGGGGTGGATGAGGTGGCACCTCTTTGCCACACCTCTGCTGCGCTGCAGACTTAGGTGGACTTGAACCAACTATGAAAACACACCTTGAGGAACGGGGGAGGAAGTGGGAGCAGGAGCACCTGTGAGTTATTTTACTTCCACTTAGCCTAAGGAAACTCTGTTCCTTGTGCCCTCTCACCCCCAGCTTCTTTTACTGTGCTCTGATGTAGTAAATAAAAGAAAAATACTTGCTCCTTCTGACTCTTCAAACTCTTGTCTCCCTCACTTGGGGAAACCCACTCCATAGTAATTCCTTAAGCAAGTGAAATGCAGTATGAGAAGATCCAGTAATTCCCACTCTTATTCACTTCATGCAGAGGTGAAGCAGGATATCACCATTTGAAAGCATGAAGTGAGAAGAAAAAAAAAAAAATCTGTACAATAAAAGTAATTATATAATAAAATATTGTGGAAACATCTCTGATGAGGGGTAAAAGCAAGATGGTGTAATATATATAAGTTTAAAGAAAAAGAAAACTGTATGGAAACAAGCATTTTCTTTCTGTGAGCACTGTTGCCAATATAAAAGAGCAGAAACTGTCATTTATCCTTTTTTCTTTTTTTTTTTTTTTTTCCCCCAAATGGTCTAGAAATAAGCCAAAAGCATTTGTGATACAGGAGTGAAACAAAACAACAAACCCATTTATTCCTGGACACCAAATATAATTTAGATGGATGTGGTATGTATAAGAAATTTTAATTTGGCCCTGAAAAGCCATTTAATTATTCAGATTATCTGATTGCCTCAGTCAGTCTTGTATTGATTGGAGAACTTTATAAATCAAAATCTGCATTACTGCTGCTCAAAGCATCTGCCTCTCACAGCAACAGAGATGTATAGTTCATTTCCAATCCCTACCCACAAGTTAGTTTATTGAGACATGTAAATGGCTATGGTTTATAAATGGGTCGGTAAGTGTTCTTTCATACTACTAAAGGAATATTTACTTAAGGACATCAGGAAAGGCGGGGGGGAAGGGGGGAAGCCCTAAAGTAATAGCTGTTTAATAAATCAGGGCATAGTCACCAAAATTCCCAGCTCCTTGGCTAACGGCCACGAAGGATCACTGTCTCTCTATTCACGGGGCCCGCTTCTGATCTGTGGCACTCCATGAGTCTCGGGTGGTGAACTCGGGGCACTCGGCTGAAATCTAAGCTGAGACCTCCGTAAGCACCCGCTCACCAGTCGGTCCCGAATTAGGTAGAAAATCCCCTTGGAGCAGCAAAGAGCATTTGTCTTTGATTTCAGAGCGCTCCTGCTATGCACAACCTTTATGACCAGCTTGACTGTCTCTTGCCAGCCTCGACCAAATAACCTCTAAGTGAGTAGCAATTAAGATAATGAGTGGACTGATGGGTGTCCCCCATAGCTACAGGCCTCAGTAGCAACACGTCTCTGGCAAACTGGAATGTCTAGTCCTGAAACTCCACCTCTGTAAAAGGAAGGAAGTAGAAAACTAAAATGGGTGGAGGGTTAAAAAAAAAAAAAAAAAAAAAAAGAAATTAAATGACTTTAAATGAATCCCTCCAGCCCAATCCAACACTCACTGAAGCTAATGAAAAACTTGCATTGATATCAGTGGGGCTGAACTGGACAGACTGTAAAGGCACAGTTTTCCAGGTTATACAAATATGTATTAAATAGAGTGGTTAAAGCTACATGTTCCTTGTAGTCTGAACTTGGCTTTCTAGGACGAAAGAAACATGCAGAAAAAACCCCAAAAGATAAATCAAAACAGCAAAACTAACCAATATGTCAACAATTAATCAGAACAAACTTAATTAGTATTATTTGTCTATACAGAAAACTGACTAAAGCAAATTATTTGCGTGGCTTCCTATGTAACCAGAAAAAAAGCCCCTTTTAGCTTAATCTTAAGATAATTCTTATCTCGCAATAAAAACCTCCACACAGCAAACTACTTAAAATTCACGTCTTGCATTTCTCCAGAATTTCTTCCTTGCATAGACAAGCCCTTTATAAACATCAAAACTGCACGCTGACATGACAGAGACAGATCGTTTATGGACTATCTGGGGGGAGTCTGAACGCAGCAAGCACCGCCACATCAGGTCCGACTAGATACCCTATCTCTGACAGGAGCCAGGAGTGGATACCTGGAGAAGGACACAAAACCAGGGCACGCACACAGCAGTTTTGCCTCGGGGTGCTCTCCCAGGCACAAGCCATTTGCAGCTTTGGGATTTCCAGAGCCAGAGACTCACTGCCTTCGATAGCCCTTAAGTGATCTCTCTTCTGTGAGTTCATCTAGTCACTTTAAAACCCCTCAGTTCACACGGCACTCTTGCCAAGGAGTTCCACAGCTTAACTACAACTCTGTGAAGATGTTTCTCTGGTTTATTCTGAACCTGCCAGTTTCATTTAATGCCCCTTGGCTCTTGCGCCAGAAGAGTCAGTCGCTGGCCTCTATTTATCTTATACGTAAAGATTAAAAAGGAGTTAAACAACTGCTTCTAGCATTCACTGCATTAATGAATTTCAGAGATTTTCTTATGCCTATGCAATAACTTACTGCTGTTTGGCTTAACTATTTGCAGCTGAAGCTACAGCAGCAGTTGAGTAGTTTGAGTTACCTGCAGACAGATGCTGCCTACGTGAAGGTTGTGTGTATACCAACAGCACACAGTGACCCCCCACTTCCCGGCCAAAACTTCGTATTTTGTGCCACGGATTGTTAACACAAACGTACAAAGAAGTGCATGAATTATTTGCATAATTCCAGTTAGCATACAAAGCGACACCAGTGCCCTCCACGTGGTCAAATGAAGTCAGGTGGGAACACCAGGGGAAAACGGAGAAGGAAAAAAAAAAAAAAATCAACAACTTCAAACAAGGGAGCTAGACCTTCACTTTTCTTTCACAGCTGCTTGTGTTTCTGTTTGCTTCATTGTTGCTTCCTATACTGTAACTGGTAATTATGTCATTATGTCTAGGAAAAAATAGCACTGGAGAATCTGAAAGTGTATTTTCAAACCTAGACATACGTTTGTCACCTTCACGTATCGCAAAAAGTGATTGAACCCGATAGACCGAGTTCTTCACTGACATAAAAAGCCAGACCACCCTACAGGTAACAGCTTTGTGTGGCAAGCATAAGGAGCACTTGTTGCACTGTTGGCAACATGATAACAACAGTACACCCCTTCAGTCCCTGTCCTACCCCATATTGTCACCGCCTGTCCTTAGATAGCTGCTGCGCTGTATTCCAGAGGCAGCTGCCTGTCAGCGGTCACGAATTCACACCTCCCAGCGAGAAGGGTGTGTGCGGGGCAAGGTGAGGAGGGGGAAGGTAAGAAAAATGAATCCAGGCAGTAGGGCATACCCTTTTACTAGGGCTATGCACTGTACCGATGCGTGCCACGCTCCGCATAGAGCGGTTAGAGCGAACCAGAGATCACCCATCTGTTGCTCCGAGGTGAACGTGCCAGCACAGACTTTTCTCCTCGACTAGGATCCTTCGGCTCCAGCCTTTATTTTCCCTCCCGACTAACCTGTACTTCCACAGTAATACCAGGGCACTCTTTCTAAAATTAGGCCGTCGCTGTCCCCTCCCCTTGGAGGACGAGTTTGGAGAAACCCATCTGGACGCAGGCTTTTTCCTGTCAGGTTTTATCCCCCCTCCTCCCCCCCTCCCCCGTTATCCTGGCACGTTTTTGAGACCGGGACCTGACATCCGCGATCACTTCAACGGCAGAGCCGTGCCCTCGCCTACACCCCCGCGGCGATCAGGCGGTATCGGACGAAACCCGCACCACCCGCGGGGCGGCCCACGGGCCCCCCCCCCCCGGTTCCCTCAGCACCCCCCGGCCGGAGGGCGGCTCTGGGAGCCGGGACGCCCTTCACCGCACGGCGGGGGCTCCCCCGAGAGCCGCCGCCGCTGCTGCCGCCGCCGGCCCCGTCTCCAAGGCGGCCGCAGGGCGAGGCCTCGGCCGCCGCCAGCCCCAGGCACGCCCGGCCGGCGGGGAGAGGCCGGGCCGGGCCGTGAGGCGCTGGGCCCCTCGGCGGGGCGGGCGCGTCCTCGGCGGGGAGCGCGGCGGGCGCGTGGGCGGGGGCCGCCCCGCGGCGGTTGAGTGCCCGCCCTGGACCTCGCGCGCGGCCGCCGCGGCCAAAGCACCACCCACCTCCCCCCCGCCCCCCCGGCCCTGCCTGGAAGCCGCACGGGCGGCGGGACGGCGGCGAGGAGGGGAAATCACGTGAGGCCTCCCCCGAAGCGCCACCTGAAGGGCCGTACCACCGGCGGAAGGAGGAGGGGGGGGGGAAGGACGGGGACGACGACACACATACACACACACCCCACGGGTCGAAACCCGCCGCGGGGACCGGCCGACAAATAAACAAACGGACGCGAAAACAAACAGGGAGAGGCGACGGTTTGCGGGCGACGGCCGCAGCGGCCCAAGGGAGGGAGGGAGGGAGGGAGGGGGGCGGGCTGAGCGGCGGCGCCCCCGCCCCCTCCGGCGGGCGGTTGGTACGTGGCCGTTAAGGAGGCGCCGCCGGCGGCCAACCCCGCTCGCGCTCTGGACGCGGTAACCAGATATTCAAAAACAATACGTCAGCCCACAATGCCCCGAGCCGCCGCCAGCATTACCTCATCCCACAAGGCCCCGCGCCGGCGCTGAGAAGCTTCTAGGGGCGGGGTGGCCATGGCGACCGGCTGATATGCACCGGGCCGGGCCAGCGGCCCGCCTCCCCCGGGAGAGGCGGCGGCAGCCAATGGGGAGCCCGCGGGGTGACATCATGGGCTATTTTTAGCGGGCTCCCGGTCGCTGATAAGTGAAGGGCTCCACGCCGGGAGCGGGCTCAGAGCGCGGGGCGGGCGGGAGAGAGAGAAAGAGAGAGAGCGCGCGGGCAGGCGGCGGCAGCAGCAGCAGCGCGACTCCGGCCGCCGGGTGGAGGCGAGCGGAGCAGGCACAGCGCGGCAGCAGCAGCGCGGAGCCGGGGAGGGCGCGCAGGAAGGCGGGGAAAGTACTCGCGGCAACTTGCGGCGGCGGCGGCAGCAGCGTCCCGGCCCCGCGGCAGGACAAGAAGGAGGAGGAGGAGGAGGAGGAGGGCGGCGAGGCGCCCCGCCGAAGCCCCGCGCCGCCCCGCCAGGCCAGGCGGACTCTCAGCGCGGCGGCGGCAGGGACCGCGGGCCCGGCCCGCGCCGGGAGGACCCTCCGCGCCCCGGCGAGAAGTAAGGCTCTGCTTTCTCCTTCCCCTCTCTCTCCCTGCGCGGCCGGGAGGGTTGGGGTGGCCGCGCGGAGCGGGGCGCAAGCGGCGGCCGGGCAGCTTCTCCGCGCTGCCGCAGCTCCCGGCGCCACTCCGCGGACTCTGTTCTATGAGTGCAAAGATGGAGCCTACTTTCTACGAGGATGCCCTGAACGCCAGCTTCGTGCCGCCGGAGAGCGGCGGGTATGGATATAATAACGCCAAAGTGCTGAAGCAGAACATGACGCTGAACCTGTCCGACCCATCCAGCAACCTGAAGCCGCACCTGAGGAACAAGAACGCCGACATCCTCACCTCCCCCGACGTGGGACTCCTGAAACTGGCCTCGCCTGAACTGGAGCGGCTCATCATCCAGTCCAGCAACGGGTTAATCACCACCACGCCGACCCCGACGCAGTTCCTCTGCCCCAAAAACGTTACCGACGAGCAAGAGGGGTTCGCGGAAGGCTTTGTCAGAGCCCTGGCGGAACTGCACAACCAGAACACCATGCCCAGCGTTACCTCCGCCGCTCAACCTGTTAACAGCGGCATGGCACCTGTGTCCTCCATGGCCGGCAACAGCAGCTTCAACACGAATTTGCACAGCGAGCCCCCGGTGTACGCCAACCTCAGCAACTTCAACCCCAACGCGCTCAACTCCGCACCCAGCTACAATGCGAACAACATGGGCTACGCGCCTCAGCATCACATAAACCCCCAGATGCCCGTGCAGCATCCCAGGCTTCAGGCTCTGAAAGAAGAGCCTCAGACTGTACCTGAAATGCCAGGGGAAACCCCTCCCCTGTCCCCCATCGACATGGAGTCGCAGGAGAGAATCAAAGCCGAGAGAAAACGCATGAGAAACAGAATTGCGGCATCCAAATGCCGGAAAAGGAAGTTGGAAAGGATTGCCAGGTTGGAAGAAAAAGTGAAAACTTTGAAAGCCCAGAACTCAGAGCTGGCATCCACTGCCAACATGCTCAGAGAACAGGTTGCACAGCTTAAGCAGAAGGTCATGAACCATGTCAACAGCGGGTGCCAGCTAATGCTAACACAACAGTTGCAAACGTTTTGAAGAGACTGTCTTAAACGAGAACTGTGATATTGTGGTATAACTAAAACAACAAACCAAAAGTGGCAGATGCGTAAAGCTAATGGTAAAAGCTGAAAGGCTGAGTCCTGCCTGTGCTCTGCAAAGCGCATGTGTGGAAAGACTGGCAAGCCTTCAGCTTGAGTTAGTAGTGAAGCAGCCAGCACTGCTCCGAGAAGTGCTGTTCCTGCTCAGATGAGATGTCAGATCTTCGTTTAACATTGACCAAGACCTGCATGGACCTAACATTCGATGATCATTCAGTATTAAAGGTTAAACTGCAATAGAAACTGTAGATTGCTTTATGTAGTATTACTTAAGAAAAAAAAAAAAGTGGGAGGGAGGTTTGTGGGAGGCTGATAAACAAAAAAGAACTATTCTGCCTGCCTTCAAGTAAATTGTGTATGTACATATCTTTTTTTATTTTATTTTATGAAAGTTGATTAATGTCAATAAACTACTTCATGACTTTGTAAGTTATTTTTATGTTGTTTATTTGGGCGCTGCCCAGTATTGTTTGTAAATAAGAGGCTTTTTTTTAGCACTCTGAGTTTACCATTTGTAATAAAGTATAATTTTTTAATGTTTCTGTTTCTGGAAAAAATCTAGAAGGTTCTATTATATTTAAGAAAAATAAAATAATTAAAATGCATTTCCCCCTCACACTTTTTTTTGCTAGTACCTGAGCTGGGAAAATGCCCTTTATGCTGAACTCTAAAGGGTAGCTATTATGTCAGATGCACTCTGTAACTACAGGCATGTCCTGGAGACCGTGTGAGAAGGAGAGAGGGAAGCTGGATCCTGATCACCAAACTAAAACAACTTTTTGAGTTGTCCTGAAGTTGTAGTTCCCAGTTGTAACCTGACTAGCTTGCCTGCCGTATTCTAGTGGCCCAGTTTAATTGGCTAACTTCAAGCAGGCTGTAGAGGGCTAGAAAGCCAGTGTATGAAACTGCTCCGTAATTGGAGCAACTGGCTACTTGATCTGACATGCTTTTTATTAAACTAATGCCCTCAAGATGATAAGGCAAGTGGTTGTATTTAAAAAAAAACAAAGCATGCTGTAGACTTCAAAAATAGAAACCTTCACCTTTATTCCTGTGTTCCTAAGTAGGAGGTGATCCTTGTTTGTTAATATTTATGACAATGCTGCTGTCAACAGTAAAATACTTTTATAACCCTTTTCCTATCTTGAAATCCTTTCCCTTTTGGGTGTCACTAGGGGTTCTAAATTTTTTAGCAATAGAAAAGCTGAGAAAACTGAACCTAGTGGGAAATGAGAAGAGCAACTTGCTGAAAAACAGCAACTCCTGTTGCTTGTTTTCAGCAACTTGCTGAAAATAGCAACTTCTCTGGCACTTCCCATGTATTTTTTATAAAATAGTCTTGGGGTTTAGTACAATGGCAATATAAATATATACCTTAGAAGCATGCTACTTAATTCATCGGGGGGGGGGGAGAGAGGGGGAAGAACAATTATTATACTAGGATTTTCAACGCTGTACCCAACTCATTTAGTTTAATAAGCATATATTTGAAGGGAGACCAGATGTTTTCCTGCTTGCCAAACAGCTAAGAGGAAATAGATGCTATCAAAATACAGCCATAAAATATTAGAAATTCATTATTAGTGAATGCTAACTTTTTAGAGCAGGCAGTCTTAAAAATGTCTTTTTTTTCCTTAAAATAGGAATAAGCATAATTGTAACTGAAGTGACAGTCTTGTTTAAGGTCACTTCACAAGATGACTAGATAATTGGGTATATATGCCTTTACTATTATCAACATGATACCCTGAAACTTGCAACTACTGTGGGTCAGTTCCTTACAGGAATCATAGAAGTATCTTTCCTCGTAATTTCCCCCCCATTATATGCATTTTATCATATTAGGGCTTGTTTTAATGTTTAAAATATGATAATATGGTAATCTCCTTCCACATCATACTACAAGTGTCAAGGTAGGCACTGTTTAGATGGTGTTTGCTGCTGTCAGAGGAATACAATTGTAACAACACCAACCAAACAAAGGGTTACTAGGAGGATACTGTAGTTTGCCAAGAGTACATTTTGCTGATGTCAGCAACCCGGAAGGTAAGTTGATTTTGACCATATGTAGGAATAGACAGCAGAGGGATAATACACAGCACTGCTGGGTGTGGTTTTACAGGGATTTAGCAAGTGCCAACTAGCAAAATAAGCAGGGCAAGGAGATTAATTACCTGCAAAGGTGCATGTTTAACTCTCAACAGTGCTGGGTTATGGAATGGATGTTACTAGCAAGCATTTTGCTTAATCACCTAATTACGTAAAAAATAAATACATTATATAAAATACTATGTTAATTAAATACAGCTGAGTGACAGTCTGCTCCACCCTATCCTAATACGCACACACAGACATTTAGCATTGCAGTTATGTGTTTTCTGTCTCAAGTACGACATTCTGTAGCACAGGCAAAAAAGTTACTGAGTAATAGCACTGGTCGTTAGGTGGGCATCGTCTGATGGGTTGGTCTCTGTGACACAAGTTACTTGACTCGGTCCAGCTCAGGAGGTGCTGGCGTCCAGGCAGAGAATCTACCCTTGAACAAGGTGGTTTTTAGTGCCAGTTACGCAGTATCACAAGGAGAAGAGGGGCGATGTAGATGAACCCTTTCTTCGGTCCCATATCTTGTTTGAGGATGAGGCCTAAGACAGGGCAAAGTAAGTTTATATTCCCTCCACCTCCATCTGTTTTGTAAACAGTGTGGCGGGCTATGAGCCTGTTGCTATCTGGTTCACTTCAGCATAGATTAAAAGTCAGCACTCAGTATATTACTAGATCACTCAGTGATCAATACGCACAACTGTAATGAAAGACGCGCGTGCGTTTGTATGTGGTGAAATCCGAAGTTTTAACACTTACTTACTTAACTGCTGAGATTAAAATTGCCTAATGCGCTATGTGCCTTACTTCTATAAGGAATAGTCAGTTCTCTTTGAGATTCAGAGAGAAACTCTCTTTTTGTTGCCCCAGCTGTACTCACAAGGGAATATTTTGCAAATAACAGCATTGTGAACATGTATTTTGTTTGGCTGTGAGTGTTGTCAACGGATTCAGGAAGTGAAGTCAGAAAAAGGCAGGGTTTCAAACAGGGCAGGCTACACAGAAATGCCTAGGCAAAGAGCCTCTAATCAGAACAACATGTTTGGGACACAGAAATACTAATTAGAATTTGGGTCTGTACTAAACCCAACCAAACCCTCACAATTCTATCTCATGAAAAGAAGTGAGCTACAAGGGGGGCTTGACCATGATTACTCACTGAATTAATTTTAAATCCGAAGTACCTGTCATTACAGAAGTAACAGTAACAATGTAACTTACTCTACAGTGTGGAAGAGTTACATACCAGCCAGTTTCAATCTCAGAACACAGTAGCAGTTACTAATAGAGTCCTGATCCTTCACTTGCCTACCTCTCTGTAGGTCTAAAAAATACGGACCTCAAAACATGGCACTTTAAATATCAGCATAAGGCAGCTCATACCCATTTAACAATGAAGTCTGGTGACCAAGAGATGCCTTAGCTATCTTTCCATTTTATAGGTAGCTGTCAGGAAATACAGACAGTATCTCTCCAAAGCTATGTGAAAAATGACTGACAGTTTTGTCCCATGCAGAAGCCTAAGAAATCCATTATAATAATTACTTTCTGAAAAAGTAAATAGGCTTTTCAATGAAGTACATCGCTGCATACGCATTAATGATCTTATCCCCACAACCACAGGAAGCAAACAATCTAACTCACAGGCACCTGGGTTACTGCAGAGCAGGCTTACATCATTTATCTAGTATCACACAGCACGTAAGGACACTGCACGGTGGACTGTGGAGCCTGAACCAGCGGCAAAATTGGAAGTTACACAGCTGGAACAGCACAGTCCTCTGCCTGAGTGAATAGCCCTGACCCAGGCTCCGGGGTTATTAGCCCGGGCAGCATTACTGAATAGACTGCGGAGGCAGATGGACCAGCTCAGGCTGGAACAAGCTTGGGCATCTGTGGAGTACACCACGGAGTGTGGTGTACCATGTCCATGAGAAGTATAAGGCAGAACTGAAAAAAAAAAAAAAAGAACGCTTATCTTTAATATCAAGCCTAGCACTTTCTCTGTTCTGCATCTCTTCCTCTCTACCCCTATTCCCAAGACTTAGGTATAACAGCGCATAGTTACCCACATCAAGAAACTAAAACCAGTTCAGGCAAAGTTTGCTGTGTAGAAAAAAAAAAAGTTGCAAACATCATAAGTGAACACAAAATATTGCTAAGAGGCAGATGGACAGCAAGGAAATAATATTTGAAATTACCATATACACAAACCCATTATGAAACAGAATATACCTTAGTAACATCTAGCATTAGGGACAGGGGAAGCAAGGTAGTATTAGCCTTCCAACTAAAGAAAAGGAAAATTCAAAATGTAGGTGGTTTGCTTTTTGAGAAGGTAATTCTTCCAGAAAAGTGCTTGTTCTTTAGAATTACGTGCACTGCCAACACCAGTGTCTGCACCCAAGGACTGGTGGCAATCCTAATTCTACACATATACATTATTGTTGACATGAACATTGTAATATATCCTCTGAACAGAGAATGGTGCTTCTTACAAAGAAAACTTGTAGAAAGTCATCATATAATTTACCGTGAAAGCCTCTGACTACTTAAACAGTTTTAGAGTGGTTTTGCACAGCAGGGCCCTCTTTTCCAATTTTGCACATTATTCCTTGCAGTACATTTTTGTTAAGGAACAATGGAACTACAAAAATCAAATTAGACGTTCATCATGGTCCCTTCTGTCCTTAAATATTCTGAAATACTAGAAACACAGTTACAATGGGGAAGAATGGCTTTTTAAAAAGTTAATTAAATACTGAAAACACTGCTAATTTTCTTAGTTGCAGAGTAACAACAGACATTAGGGGAAAACAAAACAAAAACCTAACTCAGAAAAGTGAGTGAGTAACCTATTTTTGAAATCTCATACAGAACTTCATAGGTTATGACTAACCTGATTAATCCAAATCTCTATAAAATACCTAGAAATTAACTCTGTAAACAGAAGTGGAAGAAGAACTAATATTTCTTTTCCTCAGTCTCACAATTAGTTTGTGTTTTGCGGCTTGTATTCTCCAAGCACTCTTTAGGTTGATTCCTTAAACAAAAGGACCAGTGACTTTCTAGAAACTCCTCTGAACTGTGAACTTTATTCCTTATTCCCTTTAAATTAAAACCAATTCCTGTGAAACCTGGCAGCATGCTAACACCAAAGATGTGGGAAACGGGACACAATTCCAGCAGATGGAGCTCAAAAGCAAAGAGTCCTGGAACAGGCTGCACAGACGCCTACAACAGGAGCTTTTGCTCAGATGGTGTAGTAGCCAGAAAAGTCTTCAGATGAAACCCGCTATCATGCAAACGAACTAAAAAAAGATTAATTTTAACAGCTTCCCTGAACTCTTTAAATAATCACTGCAACGAGTAGGGAGATCCTGCATCATTTTAATCATAGAATAACCACAGTTATTTCAGAGGACACTAAGGGTTCAAAACCGAGCGTCCATGGCTATTTTTCTGAATTCTCATTCACAATGATGAATTAGTGGGCATAACTTTTAAATGTCTGCTGTTCTCATGCCTTTTATGTCTCAAATGACAGGTTATGAAAACATGCACGATGCAGGCATAATCCAATGAATGTTGCTATTCAAACTCACAAAGCCATTCACATAGCACTCTTATTGAAAAGAGATAACTTAAGAAGTTTTGCATCTCCACTGAATAGATTACTGGCAGGTTTAAAAGCATGGCCTAGCAGTACCAAAATTGGAGCCTACCTATTTCAAGTGATGTGATTCTCAAAGATGCTGAGCTCTCTGTGACCGCAAATCAAAGCGCCTTGACAACTATGAAAAGTTCATTTTCATTTGTGTCCAAAAGTAGTTTTAGAACTTTTAACAGTAGTAAAAATTCTAAGCTGCTGCACCCACCTTGCAAGCTCTAGTTGTTGTTTTATTTTCACCTTGAGAAGTCGAACACAAAAAGTTCCTTTTTAAATGAAGCCATTACACTTTAAAGCTATAGCTCAGGATTTATTCATTTTAAACTTCTGACACCTAGATAAGTTATCTAGGTTAGGAGGCACCACGGGTTCTCCTTATGGTTAACAGAAAAGCACAGGCCTCTTCAGAGAGAGATTTGGGTAAACTAAATTGCTAATTGGAAGTGCCTATGTCTCAGCAGTCTACTTTTTTAACTTAGGAGCCTCTAGTCAGATAGCATGAAACCAGGGTGTAATGATTCCTGATTAGAATCAGGAGACACTTACTTTTACTAAACAGAAAAGTTCTGCAAACATCCACCACGTGTCAGTGATGAACAAATTTCCATATGCAAAGTTTTAGTCTACTGCACTACACACATAATGTACAGTCTTTTTTCCCCTATACAAACACTAAGGTATCCCCGAACATTAATTGTTCAAAACTCATTACAAGAAGTCATTGAAAACAAGACTTACAATGAACCCTCCAGTGGTGTCTCAGGGCCCGGATCAAGATATGATCTTTATCATGCTAAATAATCACCAAGTGTCTGACCCAAATACCTGAAGGGGAGAAAAAGAACCCAAATTCTCTAGTTTTCTTGTTTGGCTTTACTATCATACAGATTGTCCGTTCTCCCTGCTTCCTGACTGAACCAGATAAAGCATTTCTAAATATATATATTCTAATTACTTAACAAAGTGCTTTTATATGCAAAATTACATATGAACTATGTAAAGCTATACAGTAAGTATAGCTGACTTCAGCACTGACAGTACAAGAGTTTACAGTTAGTCTGCAACAAAGTTACTGACCAAAGCTAACACTTGAAAAGTTAACAGCAAAGTTTCCTTCTTTAAATGATGGAATATAAGCAGAAGTTAGTGGTCTTTGCCCAGGTTCCTTCTCCTTGAAGCAGAGATTTCTAACCAGTATCTTTCCAGTGCAGCACCGCAGGTAGCAGCGCATCTCTCTCTAATTTCCCACTGCATCAGTTTTCAGGGCTGTGACCTGTGAGAAAGCAGGCTGCTTTTCTCTATGCAGATTTATCTGTGCTTTTAATACATTAGCTTGTTTAGAGACTTCTGAATTTTATTTCCCACTTCTGCACTTCCAAAACCACCTAAGCTTAGTGTATTAAGGGAAGTGCCCCTGACTAAGCTTCACAACTAGTGACAGCTTTTGCTTCTGTGTAATTTTGCAAAAGTAACAATAAAGTTGACAAATTTGATTCTTTCTCAAAATGCTGATTAACAGTTACCAAAAAGTAGCACAAGTCCTAAAGATGCTGGATATATCAGGTTTGGAAATCAGGCTGCTGGTAAATATCGGAAAGAAAACATGTTTAAAAATCGTAGTATCTTCTTATGTTGGGAAACAGGGATGTCAGAATCTCCAGAGCAGAAAGAAAGAAAGAAAGAAAGAAAATGGGCAAGGGCAAAACTTTTTGTGTCAATAGACTTCTTTTCTTATCAGGAATTTGCTTAGCCTCAGACTAAACTTTTATTATCGTGAGAAAGTTACATAGCTCTAGCTCTTTAAAACGGATTGTTTCAAACAGGTACACAAGCATGCACAGTCTTAGTTTTTTGATACAACTTGGGGTCTTGCTGCATGACCTCAAGTAGCTTTAGCTGTGGTGTTTTAAGAAGCTACCAATAAAGCATTTTAGGTTTATATGCCAATTTGTGGACTGCAGTAGCTGAACAGTTGGCCACTACTGCTACAAGGGCTGCTGCTGCCAGGCGAGCACTGACAGATCCGCCTCCTGGCCTTAGGGAGCTCGGCTTTGATGTGTGTAAGCATTTTTTTCACATCGGTGCCAGCCTGAGCAGCCACCTTTTCCCTCCTCCTCTGCCTCTTCTTTTCCACTTCCTCATTTGTGCTGGCACTGCTTTTTGGAATATTGAGGATACTTATTTTAATCTGCATGCTTCTCTTATTCTGTTAACCACGCAGCTCTGCAAACACCTGAAATGATGGGGGGCAACAAGGGACGTGGAACATAAATGCAGGTACAAGCAGTAGGGATGTGGCATCTTCTGCAAGAAACGCTCACCAGCAATCTTCAAATTACCACAGATTGAGTCAGAACTCTTAAATTCATTTTTTCCAATTTAAATTACACTACAAAAATGCCCAGGCAGATTTTGCACCAGTTTTACTAACTTAATTTGAATTCACACTTTTGGTTAAACAAGCTCAACTTCCCATATGGACAAACCTATAAAACGTGGTTTGACTTTCACAGTGAACATTTTTCATGCACCCATTAACTTCAACGAGAACTGTGAGTCCTTAGTATACCTGCTTATGAAACTGTTTTTGTTAGGTGACTAACTTTATGCATATATATTTAAAATTATTTAAGAGGGCAGTGAGGTTATTATTCAAAGTCTTACAAATGGAATTTCTTGCACATGTTCCTGATACTGGCTTCCATGTCTGTTTTGAATTTACTTACAAAATACACCAGCACTCCCCAAATTAGTTTCAAGCTATTTCCTTGGCCCCCTCTGTTTACTGTGTTATCTTTCGTATGCGCAGAAATTGCTTCTGTGTTTTTCACTAGACAGGAAATGCCAGACTGGCAATAAGAGAAAGGCTTGGTTTTTAACTTCATGTTAATTGTTGTTGCTTCCATGGTTATGTGCCTGTGGGTTGAATGTGGCAACTTGGTTAATGAAACGCTCTCAGTTAGTATCTATAATATCTATTTGCTACTAGCAAAGCCAGTTACAGTTCCAATCAAACTCTAAAGGTAACAGTGCCCAAGTATGGTAACAAAAGCAACAAAGTAATGAGCTCAGGGAAGGAAAGATCTTACGAAGTTACTCTTTCTGTCAGAAACAGCTCAATTCCCAAACCTGTTGCAAATCAGGAACACCAGCAGCTCAATTGAAGAATTGTGCCACCTGATTTTCTGTAGCCTTTCTAATGGTATTCTCTCCTGAAATTTAGTTCTAAGTGTTTTGACATGTCCACAGTCCGATCTAAGAAGGAAGAGCTAACGTTATCCCCTTTGGGATAACATTTGGGATAACATTGCCCAACATAGCATAGAAGTGCAGCCCCTCCAATCTGTGAAAGCACACTACTAACGATGTCACCCTTTCCCTGCCTCTTTAGGAGGGTCTAACTTCTATGGTGGCGGTAGTGATCTAAGGGCATTAAGAAGAACTAAAACTCCTTGTCTTGTACAACTGTATAGAAACAGGACAAGCAAGACCTAGCAATTATCATACAAAAATAAAACCAGATTGCTTGGTGTTTCTGGGATTCAGCTGCTATCTCATCAGACAAAGGCACAATAAGTAATGAATTTGAGCTCAAATTCCACCTACAGCTTTACATGAGGAGCTACTTCATAGTCCCACACATGATTTTCCATAACTGTTGGTTGTGTGAAGCACAAGGGAGATCTACAGTGCAGAAGAGAAGTACTGAACTTAATTTTCCTTTTTTCCAGGCAGCCCAGGTCTTGGCTTAAAAAAACAAAACCGAAAAGCCCCAAACCAAAGAACTATGTCTTGGCCTAAATCCTCCCGCTGGTTTGGATCTTCAGAATAATACTGACCTCATGGAGATCTACAATCTGATTTAAATGACCCTATGACTCCATGAGTCTATGAGTTAAAAAAGAGAATTTTCATAAGTATAGGTTGAAAACACACAGAAACTCTCCATGTAGCCAGTAAAAATTATCACTTTTGCCTATACAACCAAAAATGATTATAATGATGAAGCTCCAAAAATATATGAAAGGCTCTTGAAATTCATGAGAAGAGTCAGAATAAAAGTAGAGCTCTCAAATACTGAGAATTTTTAATGGCTTTCTATTTCTTTTATTGTCATCCATCAGTATTTGCATAATCTAAAGCCTCTCGCCTATAAACAATGATACGTTAAAATGTATTTTGACTCATTTATTAAACTATATTTAAACATTGCTGTATTTTGATCTAGAACTGGAGTACTATGATTCACTGCATTACCAGAAACCTATGATTCTTTAAGTTCATTTACCTAATATATGCTTGCCATGCCTAACATCACAATCGTCATCTTAATCTTGAATTTAGCTATTATTTGATACTTTATGCTCCAGGATTCCTTCCTTAAGTCTGAAACCTTAATTTAAGCCAGCTGTTCCACAGTAATTCAACATGTGTGGGATTTTCCCACTAAATGAAAATGATAACTAGGATTTTTTTTTTTTTTTTTTGTAAGAGATAAAATGTCCTTGTGGAATGGCTCCTTTTAAACAAAGACAAAGAAACTATCAAAGTTGGTTCACCCATGTCATATGAAAATAATCCTGTGCAACATAGCTGTATATGTTACTGTCATGCCTTGACTGTGTTATGGTTTAATTTACAAAGTTATGTTGGCTTTTTTAGCTTTCCATTTTTACTGAGCTATACAGTTTGTTTGAAGCTGATAATTAACACATGAATATTTATATATTTGCCCTCTCAGCATCATGGTACGAGTCTCTTCTTTAAGGTAGTAACAAACTGCTGACACTGAAGTTTATGTCCAGTAAATCCTCCCCTGAGCACAGTGGTAGTCCCACTGCCATTCACAGACTACTTCCATAGCACCTACGGTGTACGCGAATTGCTGGCTGTAGTAACTGCTATTTTGCCTCACTTTTATCCAAGACAGTATGTGTCTGGGGAACGGAGAATGAATGTAAGCCGATACACCTAACTTAATATTTTACCTCTGCCAATTGCTTATTACGTTGCTTGACAGCGATAGCCACCTTCCTAACAAGAGCTGCAGAAGAGGGTGGGTGACAGGTCTCTACTACCCCCTCGGTAAGGTCACGCATTGATAGCAGTGTCCTGTGCCAGTACACTGTGCTGCGGAATCGCCTGAGCCGGATACACGTATCCCAGCCTACTGCCCCATCTCTGGGAGCGGCAGGGGCAGAAGGGTGGAAAGGCAATGGGTTAACCACCATAACTGCACACAGCAACGCCTGTGAGTCAAAGCTCTTACTGTGCTTCTGTGAACACTAACTTTTTTTTTTTTTTGGCACCAAATATTTAAAAATACTTATACTGCATATAGTATTTTATGCAATATATTGGTATGAGAATTAACCATATATATGCAACTATAAAGAAATTCTACATCATGCTACTAGAAGCACTTGGTTCCCTTATATCCAATATATTCTAAACCAATTTTTTATTCAAATTAATTTTCTTCTGAAGAGCATACACTGAAGACTACTGGTGTTCATGGGGGAGGGTGTATATGTATACAAACGTATCTATAGATTGCTACTGGTGTATTATTAAAATACAGAAAATTTTAGCATTGAAATATATAGTTTTTCAATACCATTTGAACACAAGAAAATGGAAAACGGGCTCTAGAAAAAAAGCACTGTCATACTAGAGGCAATGGCATGTAAAGGGTTAAAAATCAATGCAGTATTTAAGAGTAACAGAATGTTTTCCTGCAAACTCCTTCTATGGCATGATCGAGGGGAAGGTCCAACTTAAGTGCTGGATTTTCATACAGGATTTCCTATGACTAATGCTGTCAGCATTCAAAACTTAATTTAAAGTGTAGGCGTTATACACAGATAGGAAATTTACCATTTAAAATTTCTTATTCGAAAATGAATGGAAATTACTCTGATTTTCAGATTCATTTGCTTTAGGTGGATTGGTAACATAAAATAAGGAAGTCACTAAGTGGCATATGCTGGGATTGCCTGCCAAGCTTTTACACAAGTCTTTTATATCTGGATAGGATTCACAGGAAGCTTGTACAGGAAGGCCTTTTCCTTCCTTATTTTTGAAAAGCTTTGTTGGATGGAAATTATGCCAGTGAGTAAAAAAGGGGAAGGGGGAACAAACTACCATCCTGGTGGTTTTAGTGCCAACCCATGCAAAACTGAAAGTCACATCTAGATAAAGTTAATGCAAACTGCTGTAAAATAAACTAACAAAAAGCAAGCCTACAGAGTGCAAAAGATGTTTAATAGTTTTTGATTTAAAAGATTCAAAAAGAAAGTAATACAGGTACCAAACAAAAACAGTACGGAAAGTGCAAATCCGAGATGTAATCTGCTACAATTAAGCTAAATTTGCCAATATTCCTAGCAACACCATGGCCATGTATACTCTTTAGTAGCTTTGCTCTGAATTCTTTTGCAAGCTCTGGCTGCTTCAGATAAATTTTAAATAGTGACATTTTATTGAATTAAACATGAAGTTATTAATATAGCTTGAGCTGTCACTACAATATTCCTTCTTTCATTTCTTAATGTCATGTTGATCCCATTTTCATGATGCTATATTAACTTTTAGCTGAAATTAAGCTTTCCCTATGTCTTGTGACACAAGGGAAAAAGGAGGTTGATCCTCTAGCTCATCTCTTTATTTATTGTAGCTAATTCACCACACAAGTACTTGTTAAAAATCACTATTCCTTCCTTAATCTATCCCTAATATTATCCCTAGCGGGAATATTACTATTCCGTGTACTATTATGCTATACATATTGAGCCAAAGAATTTGCTTCACTGGGAACCCTAACAGCAGAAAATATACCTACGGGTAGACCAGAATGGGTCTAGATGCCTCTTCAGCATCTTCCACGTTGCCTGGCAGGAGTCCTAGAAGTCTCACAGAACACAGTTTAATACTGAGAGTCTCTTAAACCCAGAACTGCTATTTAGGCAAGGGGGAAAAAAAAAAAAAGAAAACAACAACAAACCCAAAACAAAACCTTAAAAACTTTCTGAAATAGGGAATGCTTCTATTGCACAGTAAAGGAGACAGAAGTTGTAAATGAGTGGGTTTGATGATAGAGGAATAATGGTGGAAGAGGAGACTCAAAAAGGCATAAGGTATTAATATTCAAAGGATGAAGAGGAAAGCAATACACGGGACAATGGAAGACATCAAAAGCATTTGAAAGAATGACTGAAGAGCATGCAGCTCTTGTAAAGACTGTTGGTGGTGCAATTCTCTCCAGCTGGACCTCAGAACCAAACATTCAGACTATGAAAGCTGTTATTAAAAAAAGAAAGGATGCTGGTATAATGAGTCAAGCTTGTGCTTTGTCCACAGAGTAGCTACGGCACAGGTAACAACCATATGTATTCATCTGTGGTGAGAAAAGGCATTCCTAGGGGAAAGAAAATTCATGCTGATGTGTTTTCACTGCTCCTGTGACCAAAGCTAGTTTTTAAAAAAAGCCTGTTTATGCAGCAAACATTTCTCTGCTCTCAGTGCAGACTACAGGAGTAAGGAATAAAAGAATTAGTTCCAGGAATGGGAACAGAGAAGACTGAAATGAAAGCCCCGGTTCAGATGAGACTGCACATGATTTGCAAAGCGATGGAAACTGAGGGGGCAGCTAGGTCATGCCTTTCCCCTGCTGCATGAATCACTCTTTGAATGGAAATTTGAGTAGGAAGACATAATGGCTTGGGAACAAAGAGAGCTGCTGGAATATCACAGGTGCAGCTGAACAGAGAAGGATGTTTCGGGATATGCCAAGGAAAGCAAACACCATGAATCTGGAGGAGTTGTCAGGACTTTGTGATTTAGGGAGCTATCCAAATCAACAAGGGTATTTCTCACGGAGTCAAACAGACAGGAGTATAGCTGAGGTCCTGATTCAGTGCTCCAATTAATCAATTCCTTAATGCTAAAGCATAATTCAGAATTCAGAAAAAGACAGGAGGCGCTAATGTCATACTAAAGTTTCTGGGAGTCAAATTTACACTCCATGGAGGCACCTCTCTATAGTTAGATGTATAATTACATTGCTGAATTGGAACTAATGTGAGGTGCAGGACTCCAGATCCTGACATACAAGAAGACATATGCAATCTGGGGGAACAGAAATAGTCAAAGCCAGAGGATTCAAATAGAGGACAGGAAGCTGTCAGAACTGGAAAGAGGAGATAACACGTGAAAGGGTCAACTCTATATGTCTCAGAAAACCATCTAGCAATGAGAAACACTGCAAAACTGAACAAAAGGTACTCACCAAATTACAGAATTGTGAACAGATTAAAACACTAATAAGAAAGAAATAATTACATGCCTGTGATTTTCTAGCATTGCTATACCCAGAAAGTTAAACTTCATTTTGATGTACAGCAAACATAAATTGAATGCAACTAAAAATCAAAAAAATGCAACTAAAAGATGATTTTAACTAGTTGATCAGGATGGAGTACAACTGAATGAAAATAAAGGTAATCAGAAACATAAAAAAGAATTAAATGCTTCCATATCTTTTTCCAAAAGGAGGAAGGAAAAAATATCAATTTTAAAAAAAATGTAATTACAAGCAAGCCCCCTGAGTAACTTGCATTGTCTAAAGACTAGGAAAGTGCTATAGATAGAGAGATTTAGACAGAATAGCGAAGATGTACTGGTGATAGATAACTGCATAGTAAGACAAGTAGAATTTAAATGAAAGTTATATTATAGCCATTTAATATGAAAAAACCAAAATCAACTTACTTCCTCTCTAAATATAGAATTCTAGACAAAGAAAAAGTAATGAAGATAGGCTAAACCAGCACTGCCAGGGAATCTTTCTTAATCCTGAGTTGCCTTGTTTTTCCCTACTGCAGTGAAAAATACCATTGAAAAGTTGAGGAAAAAAAGAAGTAAGGTAGGAATTACAGTCACTCAAGGGTCACAAATAAGCTTGCACAAAACTTTTTAAAATGGTGCTAATTATTATCAGTCTTCTGTAAAACTATAGCAATAAGAAAAACCTAAAGGACTCACAACATAATAGTCACCTTCCCAAGCTCAGAGAGCAGGGAACACAAGAACCACCTTCAAAGTAAACAGACAGAGAAACAAGAAACAAAGCTAGAATATTAAGAAAAATAAATAAATAAATAAATAAAGCTTATGGAAGCCTGAAATGACAGCTGTGGAGAAGGCAACAGATGCAGGGAATCTTCTCTGATGTATTACAAGAAGTCTATCAGAAGACCAATTAGACTCAGCCAGGCCCAACTGTTTCAATTGCCCTCTAATAGGTTTAAAGAGGGAATTAAGTGAGCCCTTATTCACTACTATCTGCTCTCCCACTTGCAAGACTACAGTATATTTTTGCTGCTGCTGTTGCTGGTGTTACTAGAAAATAAAGCTTACCATTGCTAACTCAAAAGACATACTGCATTTTTTGCAGAGTAATTATAACAGAATTTTTCTTACTGGAACAAAAAAATATTGATACTATTTTCCACAGTGAATTGAAATAAGTTTTAGATTTCTTCAAATTCAGAAAAAAACAGCTGTGGAACTAAAATAAATGGATTTGAAAATTCTTTCGACATAATAAATTTATATACGTTTTACTGTAAATGGAATCCTCAGAGACGGCAAAATTTCAAAGTGTGTGCATAGACTTCATTAGCAAGACATTGTTTAGGTAAATGTTTGTACTATGTCTGATGCTTGACATTTAACTGTAATAACTTAATAAATAATAGCAATTAAAACTGGTTTATGATGTGGCAAAACATTATTCCTTTCAAAGTCACATTAGTCTCTAGTCATATCTACAGCATTTTATCATCAGTAAGAACAAAATTCTGCTTATGTACTGGTGCAAACTCAGAATAGTTTTTCACAAATTACTCTACATCTACAAAGCAAATTTGGCTTAAAAGGCTCCTGTGGGAGATCTAGTGGCACCACCGTATTCACCTTCTGGGAGTAATGCTGCCAGTAAGGTTAGCCTGATGAGTACAAGGGATGTAAGGAGGATCTTGGTCTTCAACAGTTAAATAACTTCTATAAAGTATTTTGTTCTGTAAGATTTCACTGACAAAGTGTATGTTCCTGACTCAAAACCACAAGGGCTTGTTTGGTTTAAAATGGGAAAAAAATCTGCCCATTTTGGCCCTCTCTCCATTTGGTTTTGCTGATCCTTGAAGCTGCCTCAGCATTTAGTAACTTAATACTCTTAAATCATTTACATTTTATGCTAATGATGTGAGGGCTAGCATTTTGTCATAACTGCTTTCTATTAGCGTTGGTCTGAAAGGACACATTTAACCTCTAAAATTATAAGATAAAAACCATTACACTGATACAACTTCAAGCTAGTGAATTGGAAAATGCTATCTCCTCATTAGTAAAATCAGTACTAGTGTCCAGGTTTAGTCAACAGATTCACAGGCAAATTAGTTCTGAAATTTAAATTAAGCCTGTGACAATAAAGACTTCTGCAGAATAAATATGTACAGAAACAAATAACTAGTAATACTCATCACTTAGAAAAATTGTAATATTTCTTTTTTTTACTTTACATTATGAAAATTGCAGTAACTAAATATATATTTCATCATATCACCACTAACATTTTTTCTGTTTGTTTCAAACCAACTTTTATTTTATTTATTATGTTCTGAAACAAAAATGTTGCTTTTATTTAGTTCTGTGAAACTAAATTAGAAAGCTTTTTTTCCTTCTACCTCCACTATGTAGCTTCTCAGAAAACTACCTGGCAAGTAATTCCACGAAGAACTTTGGAAAAATACTTAAATCTAATTATTCAAAAACCTGAATGGCAAAAAAAGGTTGCTAAGTAGTTTGGTTACTCTTCTTGAACTTCACTAATATATGCATGGTAAATTGAGAAACAAGCCTAATCCTCACTTTGCCTGAGTTATGTATGTTAAGCCTCATTCCTACAGTTCAATCCAGATGGACAGCCTGCTCTATCAGCATTTACAGCCATCAGTGGCACTTTGCAGATGTGTATTATCCACTTACAATTACCCCAGGTTAGGAACTTCATAAAAGTACACGCTAATCTTTGGAAAAAAAAACATTTTGCATTGTACGGGTGCAGCACTTAACACGATCTTCGTTTGTTTATACTCGAAGAAATAGTATTATAGTGTTGGGATAACATTGTGACTTGCACTGGAAATAGAATAAAATACCTGAATTATTGTATCACCTGTTGTATTATTGCCTAGTCTTTTGAAAGCATCCATGAAGAGCGGACAAAGCTGGGAAGCTGTGCTTTCTGCAAGGTACCTCTTTCAAGTATAGGACCTGGCACAGGACTCTGCAGGGGTGGTTATGCCCGGCCAACGCATAAGCTGCGCAGAGGATAAGATGGGAGCCCAGTGTGCTAGTCTGAGATGCAAAACGTGAGACTGGACAGATCAGGTTTCCCCCCCTCCAGCAGGCCCCCGATGATACGCATGTTCTGTGTGTGCCAGTACCACTCAGAGGACGGCACTACTCTAGGGAACATCACATTTAAATACCAGCCAGGGTAGAGATTTCTCAGCAGCAGGAAGGCCCCAAGCCTACTCTCTACAGGAATATGACTAACACAAACAGATCACTCAGTGCCAAAGCTCCCCTTTTGACTTCCCTAATTTACTGCTGTTAATCTTTAGGCAAAACTAAGCACTACATTTTGTCTCTCTTGCAGACATTCTGACTAGTCAGCTTCTCTTCCAGTGTTATAATAAGTCAAGTATGCTCTAATCATCATCATGAATGCTTCTAACACTGCCGTTTCTCAATCTAGCTATACCTAAATATAGTTCAACATCAACCAGCTAGGCCACACTTAGGTTTCTGGTTATGCAAAACAAACCTTTATTCGTGAGCCGTATTTAGTGATGAAAATGCCTTGATTACCCAGATATATTTCTCCATCCCTCATGATGTTTAGATAATGATGTTGGCTTTATTATCTCTTACGGGCCAGTTACTCTACAGCGAGATATGTTCCCAATAAACAGTTGGCATTACTGCAAACAATTGTCTTAAATGAAATTAAAGTACATATTGGGAAACATAAAAATATCACGGTGAGTGAAACCGTGTTATTAATGTTTGGCCTTCTATCAATTTTATCACGAAAATGCCCTAGAGAATGTAAGAAGTTACTGGAAGTCATTCAGTTGCACTACATGCCGTTTCAGCAGAAGACAGTAACCACAGCTGCAGGCTGCGGGCTCAGAGTGGGAAAGCCTCGGTGGAGAACTGGTGACCTCTACAGGTTCCTCACTCCCATGGCCACAGCATCTCACATGTTGATTTAGCAATATGCAAGGTGTAGTTTGGGTTGCTTTCATCTTTGAGAAATTAAAATAGAGAAAATTAAATGTATATTTGATGATGACATAGCAACATAAAATAAGCTAGAAAACACGGGCACGTGTTAATTTAAGACATAAATGTTCATCTTTGAGAAGTCAGAAAACAATACTTCAAAGGACAAAAACTTCAAAGCATTCTATAACTTCAAAGCACTGCACCAACATTAATAAACACTTAGGACATGTCTGTGAGGTAGAAAAAGATTTCCTTTTTTAATGCTTGTGTAAAGAGGGCACAGAGATTAAGTGATTTGCCCAAGGACACAAGTCACTAGCAAAACTGAGATTGCATGTCAGAAATAACTGGCTCAAGCCTCCCAGCTACAGCTGGGTTAAAACAGTTCCCTATATGGACACTTATTCAGCAGAGGCAAAAATAGAGATCTTTCCTATCAATAGCATCACCTCCCCTTTTTAAGGCCTGCTCTAAACTCCACCGTGTTGTTTTCAGCTGAATATCCTCCCACAAAGTCAGTGCCGAGTATACATAGATCTATCTGAATTAAGGTTATCTTATATATACACAGAGTCTTACTTCTGCACTGAACAATGATACTAGAGCTTGAGTGGTCTATGTGAAGATTTTCAGTATTTCTATGTCATGACAATCTACTCGCTACAGGCTTCTTGACAATACACTGAATTAAAACACAATCAGCACACCTACAGCATGAAGTTTCTCTGATGACACTATTGAAGCTGAACCTGAACTTGTACCAATCAGAATTTTTTACTACGTCCTTCTAGAGTAAAACATAAGATTTCCTCAATTCATATAAGCTGATCTGCTATATATTCCTGCTATATACCTATACTGCTGAACACAAAAATCCCTAAGTGCTATCTGACAAAGAAGACAGAAGCAAACCCCATCATTTTCTTTTCAAAATAAACTAATAAGGAACAGTCCTTGGATACGTGGAGCTAAAGAAGTCAGCAGAAATAAAAGAAGTGGCCTGTGAAGTACTTAGCAAGAAAAGAAAAAATCACCTTATGCCCCTCAGACGACAAATAAATGTAAAAGATAACGAAGGCAGCCAAAGATTTGCCTCTTCCTCTCTCCAACTTACTTCTTTTCTTAGATCTTTGGTAATATTAAATTTTGCCATTCTTATTTTTAATGAAGAGCTTCCTGGTGATCCTACATGTTTGTGGTCTCATGCACTTAATTAAAGGAGAAGAGGGGTGGAACCTTAATATTTTTCCCTTCTCTAAAACATTTATATGCCAAATAAATAGAGTTAATAAGTTAAAAAGATATAAACAAATAGCATGCTTCAAATAGCCAATTCTGAATCTCTTCTCAACTGTTAGGGTTTTTGATCTTTTTGTGAAGTCGTTGTTGGAACAAAGGCTTAATTCTAAAAGTAGTTAAAATGCTAATTAAAAAATAAAAGCTTTTAAGACATAATTTCTAAAAATGAATCCATACAACAAGCTTCCAAAATTTTCTTGTCAAATGGGATTCTTGTTTTAAGACAGAATTTCCTCATAAGTCACATACTTATAATGTAGAACTTTTTTTAAAAAATGCATAATTATATTTTGAAGACTGTGATTTGCATCTAGTAACAAGTAATTTGCTGCAGATTATTTTCCCAAAATAAAGTCCCACGGTGGCTCTGGAAGATGCTGCCTGCATATATTGTTCAAATGTTCCTCCTCAAGGCCAGTTAGGAGTACTGCACCCTTTCATTTGTACTGTTTACTAGTGTCCTGGTTTCGGCTGGGATAGAGATAATTTTCTTTCTAGTAGCTGGTAGAGTGCTATGTTTTGGGTCCAGTATGAGAAGAATGTTGATAACACGCTGATGTTTTCAGTTGTTGCTAAGTAGCGTTTAGACTAAGTCAAGGATTTTTCAGCTTCTCATGCCCAGCCAGCAAGAAGGCTGGAGGGGCACAAGGAGTTGGGAGGGGACACAGCCAGGGCAGCTGACCCAAACTGGCCAAAGGAGTATTCCATACCATGTGACATCATGCCCAGTATATAAACTGGGAGGAGTTGGCCGGGGGGGCAGATCACCCCTCGGGAACTAACTGGGCATCGGTCAGCAAGTGGTGAGCAATTGCATTGTGCATCATTTGTTTTCAATATTCCAATTCTTTTTTTATTATTAACATTATTGTAATTTTATTATTACTATTATTACTATCATTATTATTGTCTTCCTTCTGTCCTATTAAACTGTCTTTATCTCAACCCACAAGTTTTACTTTTTTTTCGATTCTCTCCCCCATCCCACTGGGTGGGGGGAATGAGCGAGCAGCTGCGTGGTGCTTAGCTGCCGGCTGCGGTTAAACCATGACAACTAGTAAAATTTCTGTACTCAGAACGCTTGGAAATTACTGCTATACTGATAGACTCTTAAAGAATATAACAATTTCTGGTTTTAAATCTTCCAGGAGCTCCAAAAGTTCTTGTGCTGTCTATACTAACAATACTGCTCAGCACTCACGTAACATTTTCCATTGCCAGAACTCAAAACTTTCCTGTGAAGGTAATCAAGTATTGCTATCCCTGCTTTGCATGGGACCAATAATAATAATGACATAAAGATCCCATTTCACCAAACTTTAAGTAAGGACTATTAATTTACTCAAGACATGGATAGATCTTTAGTACTTTGTTAAGTCAAATCTGAAGACGAAATAATTTGCAGATAACAGACTGAGTCATTCGCAGATTTGGGAACACAATTCAGACCTCCTGACTCCCTACAATAAACCATAGTTTCCCATGTTATGCGTTAACAATCATTAACTAAATGACAAAGGTTTTGCTACTCTTGGTGTAGTGCCCCTCTTTGCATTTCGGAGGAATTATTGGGCTCTTAAATTGGCTGTAAAATTTGCTGACTTGGTAACTGGCTGGCTTTCAAAATATATATTAAAAGTCTTGCCTTTCCCAGCTATTTCTTCAATAAATCTTTTTTTTTTTTTTTTAATAGAATAAGCTTTGCAATCTTACTTATAAAACTAAAGTCAACAGAAAAAAATTAAAAATCTTATCAGTCACACAGTACATACTATTAAAGAAAATACATGCAAAGGCAGCAGGACCCAACAGAAAGGAAACCAAACTAAGAAACAGATGGCAAAGTTTCCCATTTGCTTAAATAAGCTCAAGCTTTCAGCTTTTCAGCTCATTTTACTTCTAGCTCTTACAGAACTCTGTAATCTCAATTTCTCTCTCAACTGGTTTCAAAATGTGTAGATGATTATTATTTTATATCCTTCTCTCCATGAGGAATTTTAACACCAATAAGTTAAATTAATTACAGCTAGATTCAAAGGTCCTACACCCCTATCGAAGACTATACATATTCACAGATTTGAAGCTCTATTTAATTATACTTTAAATGTTGCATACTGAATCACACACCTTGATCCACCTCATGTAAAAGAATTAAGTTCCAGACAGACTCCAGGTTACAGCAGGAATGACAAGCTAAATAGCCTTTAAGTTAAATATACCTCATAGACTGAAGTTGTAACTCATATTAGAAAGGCTGGATCACTTTTCATAACTAGCCGCTTATACAGTTTATTTTTATCTATGTCTTTATGTTTTTATTTCATTACATTAGGTGAAAGCCCTATATGTAGCTGGCAATGTGTACTCTTTCATTTAAGATCATACAAGGTATGTAATCATGGCAACAGTAACTATGCTGTGAATTTTCTTTTGTCATGTTTAATAGACTGGTCATTTAGGCAACTATAAAAAAATGCTTGGCCAGAGGAACAGAGGAACTCGATAAACAAGCATCATTTATTCAACTATCAGATTCACAAAAACATTTTTTTCTCCCTAATTATGTGTAAAAAATCTGGAAGAAGTCTTCCAAGTGGAATATCTTTACATATCAGAGATTTTTGTTTTGTTATTAAACTTCACTTGTTGCTAAGGAAGAACAGAGAAGATCAAAGGACTTCTAACAACTAGAAAACCAAAGGTGAGGGAGTTTTGAATTCTTTATTATTCTTTAAAGATTTATCACTGAACTACAACAGTTGTTGGTTCACAGTTCTATGAAAAGAATGTGTGAAATGATGTGAGCCTGCTTTGCTGTTTCATATTTAACTTCAAACACCAAACAATAGCTCAATTCACTTTTTGATTAGCAACATGATCATGCACTCAGCTAGCCTGTTTACAAATCCATACGCAATTGAAGTCCTAAGGACTAAAAAAGAAGAGCTAGTAGAAGGCATAAAAGACCCAGACCGTCTTCTGAACTGGCTGATAGACAATGGTATTTTTACCCCAGAAAAAAAGATGGTCATGAGTTTCTACAGGACACGAACACAAAAGAACTCTCGAGTTTTAGACATACTAATTTCTCAAGGTGAACGAGCCTGCAGGCTCTTTTTTTATCCATGTTTAAAGCAAGTGGAGCCAAAACTTTATAGCAAAATAAGAAAATACATCAGTGAAGTAAATGAAAGCATTGAAGATGCTAGAAGACAATTGGTAGGATATTTACTCGAAAAAGACAAGGTTTGGTTTGAAAACAGCAGTGAACAGCACCAGGAAAAAAAACACAGTCCTAGAAGAAAAAACCAAGAACAGGCTATTAAGAAGAAAGGAAAAGAAACTCAACTTTCAAGGGCAGCAAAACCTAGAAAAGATCATGCTGATGTTGGCATCTTTGATGCAGTCGCTAAAGGCTATCTTTCTGAGTTAGAGAGGACATTGAAATATAATGATATTAATGCACTAAACTCTTCAAGTGAAACACTTCTGCATGTTGCAGCTGCTAATGGACATCTAACGATAATGGAATATTTGATCAGCAAAGGTGCAAAGATAGATGTGAAGGACAAGAAAGGAAGAACACCACTGCACGGGGCTGCTGAGAAAGGCCATGGTGACGCAGTGAAAGTGCTTCTCCGATGTGGTGCTTATATGTACGGTTTGGATATGGAAGGCAGGACACCACTTCATTTGGCTGCACAGAATAACCACAGTCACATATTGAAGATGCTCCTGAAAGAAGAGGCAAGAAGCTACAGGAACCAGCGCAACTTTTTGCACATGGCAGCTCTTAAAGATGAGAGCAGTCTGGCAAAAATGCTTTTAAAGGCTGGTGCCTCCGCTGATGAAAAGGATGAAAGGGGACAGACTGCTCTCAGTTATGCTGTTTCTCAGGGGTCTGAAAATACTGCGAAAGTACTGCTAGAAGCCGGAGCCAGTGTTGATTCCAACATGGCCGAAAGAGCCTTCAACAGCAACCACCCATCCATCTTCAAACTACTACTAGAATATTCTAAAGATTTGTCATCTGACATAATGGAGTCAGCTCTTTTTAGAGCTGTACAGGAAAATCTGCATGGTATTGTAGCAGCTTTAATTGACAGAGGTACAGATATAAACGCCTACAATGAAATGCAGTACACTCCTTTACTCCTGGCGTGTGAAACAGGCAAAGCTGAATCAGCAGAAGTTCTAATCGAAAAGGGAGCAGACTTCAGCATAAAGACTCCTGCTTCAGACACAGCTTTGCATTTGGCAGTTCAAGCTGGGGCTGCTTCCATCGCAAATCTGCTTCTGCGCAAAGGGATAGAAATTAACCTTATGAACCAAGCCAATGAAACCCCGCTCCATATTGCTGCACTTCATAATAAAGGAGCATTAGCTGGCCTTTTAGTTAATGCCGGGGCCAAAATTAATGCTGTCACTAAAGAGTTTGTTACTCCCCTGCATATTGCAAGTCAAAGAGGTAACACTGATGTTGCCCAACAACTGTTGTACCATAAAGCAAATGTTAATGTTAAGGATAAGGAGTCAAAAACACCTTTACATTTTGCTGCTGAAAGGGGAGACAAAGCAATGGTAGAGATGCTTCTGAACGCTAACGCTGACCCCAACGCACAAGACAAGGAGAAAAAGACTCCGCTGCACACTGCAGCTGTGAGAGGACATCTCGGTATCGTGAAAGTTCTGTTAGCTAATAAAGGAAGACATGGAGCTAAGGACATGGATGGATGTACTCCGATGCACTACGCAGCCGTCAAAGGCAACATAGACATCATAAAAATTCTTCTGACATCAGGGAAAAATAAAAATATTGATGACAGAAACATTTGGAGAAAGACTGCGCTGCATATTGCAGCAGAATATGGACACAGCGACTTGATAAATCTATTACTGAGCTACGGGGCAGCCATTAATGCCTTAGACAGCAGCAAGGATACTCCATTGCATTGTGCGTGCAAGGCTGGTCATTTTAATGCTGCAAATTCCCTCGTAAACTGGTCACAAGGTGAAAAAGCAAATTTACTAGCTGCTAATAGTCTCAAAAAGACCCCACTGCAAGTAGCAGAATTTAATAAAGCAGAAAATCAGGCTCAAATTGTAAAACTTTTGAAAAAGAAAATGTTAATAACAAAATGAAGATGTAAAACAAAGACTTCTAAATTTAAATGCAGAATTCTCTTTTAATGCAATTTGGATAGTGCTGTTGCCCAGTGTGATTGAGAATTATGTTAGGGCAGGCAGAATTAAGTTAGCAATCAAAGGTGGCCACGGAAAAAAAGGATCTTATAGACACTGTTAAACTTCTGAATATTGATTAGTCTTTTGCTTCTCTCACCAATCTCATACTTGGAACCTACTTAAAAAGCACCAGTCTTAAACACATTGTGTACGACCTCCTCTAATATAAATCAAGACTTTAAAAAAAAAAGATAGAAAATAACTTTTCATATATCTGTGAATATTAGCCTGTACAGATAACTTAGTTAAGCATTGTTTGGTAAAATCACATTTTTAAAAAGCCATCTATTACGAATAAAGAGACATCTGTATCCTCAAGGATACAGAGTGTAGAGATGTTGGAGTAGATAACACTAGTTTTGTTTAGCTTAGGCAGACCTAACTGCAGAATGCTGCCCGAAGAGATTGATCTGCCCTCCCTTTCAGTCCAGTCATGCATGCCTGCTCTAGGTTGTACATGTGAGCCGATCCAACTTACTCCACAGCTATAACTGAAGAAAGGGGAGAAGCAGGGTAGCAAAGAGCTGAACAGCACTGGGTCTCCTGAGGGTAATGCAGTATTACCTGGGTTTATGCCAATTACAGTGTTGCTCTCTGAGCTACCTGGAGATCAGAAAGCATCTCCCTGCAAATTTATGTGTGTGGGGTTGCTCTGCTCTAGATTTACTGGACTCATTGCCCATGCTAATAAATCCTATCGGGAGGCTTGGCATAAACCAACGAGAGGAGCAGCGCGTGCCCAAAACTTTGCTAACACGATGTTGTTTTCAGGACACTGTTAGGTGCTACACTGACATTCAATATTTGGCTGGACCCTCTTTAGACATTTCTGTATTATACCCTATGACATGGTATTGACAGATCCTGAGACTATAACAATTATTTCTCTTCCATCTTTCATCATACCATTTGTCCAGATTTTGCATTTTTAAGTAGAGATAATGAAAACAATCATATTTGCTGTTTATTAATTTGACTTTCAAATCAACTCCAGCACAAAGATGAAATGTTCAGAATAAAAAGGTTGCAACAGAGTTTATTGGTTCAAAATATTTGTATTGTCATCTCTTAAAACAGAAACACTTTCTTGAGTCGACGGAAGGTTCTCTGTGGTCATTTTCTATATAACGATAAGCAACCCTCACAGTTCTTCACGCTTCCTTTCAGTACGTGATTAGAAGCCAAATTACCACGAAGGGCCAGATACTTCTTGCGAAACGAAACACAGATTTACGAACGTATGGGACTAAAACTGTGATTTTCATAGCCATATTACAAACGCTTTAGCTTGACCCCCACAACGCCCTGCTGCTGCCATCTTCGAGGTGAATGAAAAGACGTGACCGCACGCTTGGAAGTACACAGGGAGAGGCCAGCAAAACCGACATCTGCAGCACGATGCACCGAATCAAGTGTCCCTCTCCGGCCGAGCCCGTCACACTCCAACGGGCCCGGGTTCACCCCGGGGCGGCCGGCAACCCGCCGCTACCCCGGCGTGCTTCAGTCAACCGCAAGCGAGGAAAAGGCGAATCGCCAGGCGGCTCTCCGCCCGACCCCGCGGCCCTGAGGCACGGCTTCCCCCTCGGAGCGCTCCCACCTCACGGCGAGCGGGGCGGCCGGCAGGAACGGCGGGCACCGGGACGCGCGGCCCGGGCGGGCTCCCTCTTCCCCCCGCCTCAGGCTGGCTCTTTCCCCCCTCAGCCCCCAGCGCGTTCTCCCACCCCTGCCTGACCTTCACCCCTTCACCCTTCCCTCGTCCCCTGGAAGCCGCCCCTCAGCTCCCGGCTCTGCCCTCAGCTGCCCGCCCTGCGCGCCCCGCCTACCCCAGCGCCATCTCTCCCGCCTCCTCCCCGGCTTCTCCTCAGGGCGCAGCTTCACTGAGGGCGGCTGCGCATGCGCCGCCGCCGCCGCCGCCCCTCTCTTCCCGCTTCTTCTCGCGAGATCGGCGGGGCCGGTGTCATGGCGGCGGCGGCGGCGGAGGAGCCGGAGGTGGATATCGAAGGGGACCCGGCGGCCGTGCCCGGAGAGGCGGTGCCGGGGTGAGTGAGGGCTGTAAGGCGGGCTGGGAGCTCTGCCGATCCGGTCAGCGCGTCCCCTCATCGCCACCCCTCGGCGGGCGGGAAGCGGGGGGGGGTTGTGTGGCCGCGGCGGCCGGGGTTGGCGTGAGGGAGCGGTGAGGGGAGGGAAGCCGCTTGCTGAGGGGGCTGCCCGGGCGGCTGCCGCCGCCGTTGCTGCTGCTTCCCGCCGCCGGGCCCTTGAGGGGAGAGACCTTGGAGTCTCATTGAGGGCCCGGGGGGGAGAGGGGGAGCGCCGGTGTGGGGCATCCTCGGGCCGGGCACTGGGAACGGGGCCTGTGAAATCTTACTGGGGTGAGAGGAACGCAGAACTGCTGTCGTCGCATCCAGCAGGAGGTGAAATGCGGACGCTTGGTGAGGCTGCTAGGAGACTCCTTTAAAATACATAGACAGAAGGTGCTGCGTCGCATCACTGGTAGCGAACTGGCGGAGGCAGATATGTTTGGGAGACTGAGCGTAGGGAGGTTCAGAAAACCGATTCCACAAATTCACAGGTAAGGGGCCTTACCTGTAAACAGGTGTGGAAGAGAACGGGCAGCGATTGTAACACTACAAATCCAGCAGTTGCAGGTGCTGGGAGAGCATAGGAGGACTGTGTCGGAGGTGGTGGCTGGACTCATGTGCTGTCCTCAAGTAGCACCAGCCGCTGCTGGAGACAGAATACTGGGCAAAGGAGACTATTAATCTGACCCGTTTCTTGATATGCTCCAAAAGAAGCAGGAGTCCCATTGGTTTCCAGCTGTACATGGGGATTTATCCTTACCTATAAAGAGAGGTTTGAACTGCTGGCACAAGGCAGATCAGAATAGTAGGTGAATTTAATTTAGTAGCATTGTAGGGGATATAGGGCTAATTAGTCTTCAGAAACCTCTTGAAAACAAGTAATTACTAAGGAGATTTTATGCTGCATTAAAATAGAAGAAATTTGATCAATTATGTTAATCAGTGACAGATTTCTAAAAGTAATAGGTAGTTATTTACAGAAGAGATCAAGCATAACCTGGATGAAGGCCATAAGATCCCTAACAATTCCATATGATAGGATTCTGTTAAACCTTGTGTAAGTATGAGCTCTCCTCAGGAGTAAAAGAGGTTTGTCTTTACAAGAGGGTGTTTTTACCTTGTTGGGGGAAAGATGTATTATCTCCACTTGACATTTCTACAACTCGATGATGCTTTTAATGTTAAAAATATGGGTTTTTATATTTCCATATAATTCTGACCTCTTTCATTTGTGTATATTTTACATGGTTCCTCCTGCTTTCAGTTGTTCCGGATGAGAATTTTTACTATTCGGGGTTTTACTGGTATCTCATACAGTCTGCAGTGGGATAGGTGAGGAGTTGCTACTGAGATTACTAAAAAAGATGACTCACTGAGGGGGATTTATGCTATGTCTAATGAAATATTACAAGAGAGTAACATTTATATAATAGTGTGCACTATATGGTTTCGGTTTTAGTATCTAATTCTGTCATCTTCTGTTAATGTTTTTGTTACTTACTACA
This sequence comes from Aquila chrysaetos chrysaetos, assembly GCF_900496995.4. NCBI lineage: Eukaryota > Metazoa > Chordata > Aves > Accipitriformes > Accipitridae > Aquila > Aquila chrysaetos. The sequence continues at coordinate 38,608,671 of NC_044015.1, read as the reverse complement.
CTGTTATTTTCACTCTGACAGCATTCATTTTGTTTGAATGTGTATGTGTCATTTTGAACACTGGAATCTTTTTCAGAGGTCGTGAAAACACAGCTTCAAGCTTGCTGCAGGATCACTATCTTTACTCATCTTGGAGAACTGACAACAGTCTCGTAAGTATTTTTTAAATGAATGGTACTTCTAGCAAGGTTATCAGAACTTCCGTTTTCTCCATTCTCTTCCCTCCACGTACATGCTCATTTAGGTTTTTAACCAGCGCTTTTTGTTTACTTTTAGAAACTATTATACATTCTTGATACTCAAGTAACAGTGTGACAGAATTCAAATATTAAAATGTATTTTTATTGTTTGCAGCCATGGACATTGGACAGCAGCATTAGTGAAGAAAACAGGGCTGTCATTGAGAAAATGTTGCTGGAAGAAGAGTATCCTTTTGCTGATTTGCTTCTACATTTTCTTGTGTAATAATAGAAAACTTCCTGTTCACAAAGGAACTGGACAAATCTTTTCTTGTTAAGATGACTGAAGCACTGTCATCTTGTAGGTAGATTGCAGAAATCAAGGAGGACCCCTGAATTAATCATCTAGCTGCTTGCAGCTTCCTCTGGTGCTTCTGATTCTTCAGAAAATTACTCCAAAGCTTGTCAGATTTAAGCTGGCACTGGCACCAAAAATAGCAATATTCATCCCCACTTCTGCTGCTTGTTCAGTGCCACCTCCAGCATGGCGCTGATGCAGCTATTTGTGTGGCTTCGTAGTGAACCTGATCACACAGCTGATCTGGCTAAAAATAGCTAGTTCTTTTTGCTGAATTGTTCTTTACTTGGACTGGTTTACTGTCTGATTTTGTCTGGCTACATTCATACTTCTGCCAGCATGCAAGATGAAAAAGAGAAGGAACAGCTGCTGCTTTTTTATTTCTTATTTTTTTTTAATATAGTGTTGCCTTAATTGGTCCAGTAGTAGCTTTTCTGGCATAAGTTGACCTCGCAGACTAGGTAGGCTATAGCAGTAGTAATCATGGGCTAGTTTATTTTCCTGTTCTTTTTGTAACTGAGAGTAGTAATATAAAGTAATAGAGGAATGGGAAAATAAAGCAATTAAAGTTTTCCTAACAGAATGAATTATTGAGGCTTAATTTGAAAATAGTAATCAATCTAATAGCTATCAGCATCATAGGTTTCAATATGATGAAAATTACTTTAGTATGGTTTCTAAGTCAAAAAAGAAGAATGCTGTTGTAGAAACAGGATACCTAGTTTGCTGAAAGTAAAGTGAGCATGGGGGGTCAGAAGTCAAATGTCACTTCTTTATGCATTAAGCTAGTAGAAGTGTGTGAAATTAGTGTGTATTTCAATTTTGAAAGCAGTGCAGTACTTGCTTTTACAGCTGAATAATTATGAACCAGTGTAATTTATATGATTATTAGAATTCCCACATGTACAAATATCTCTGGTGGTTTGAAAACTTACTTAGTAACAATTTCAGATATTATTTATCTAATAAATCACTTTCTGAAAAAATATGGCTCAATCAAAAGGAAGCAGAGAAAAGATCTATGAAAAGGTAAGCTGTGTTCTGGGAAAAATTCTCAATTAGATGAGAAGAAATGAAAAGTCCTTCCCAAATAAGGTGATTTGCTGAGATATGCAACAGCATCACAATTACTAATTTTTATTTTCACTTTGTTTTTTATTTGCAGCCCACATAAGAAAACTGGAAAAGTCATGTATGTACATTTTAATGATTGAGTTGCATTTTCAAATGTGGCATCTGATTTTTTTTTTTTTTTTTTTTTTTTTGTTACCAGACACTATTTAAAAAAAAAAAGTTACAGCTCCTTAGTTCGTTTTGTTTGGCTGTACAAAATTATTTAATAGACCTTTCAACACGAAGAAATACTGTTGCATGTAATAATAGGCCTGTAGTAAACTAGTTTGGTTTTTGTAACACAGTGGTCCTTATGGGGAAAAAAACCAAAACAAAAACAAACAAAAAAACCAACAACAAGCCCACACCCTGTTAATTCTAGTTGGCTTTCTTGCCTGAACTTTTCTGTTTGCTTCTTTTAAGTGTTTCCGTACTGTTAGTTACTGATGAATATTGTGTTGCCCTGAATCTTCCTTTGCGATGCAGAACCTGACATGATTCTCAATATTTTATTTATCATTCACATTCATGTTTAAAACAATACCTTGAGTTTTACCAAAGATGGGGAGTAGTCCTCCTGTCAGAAGTTGCCTTCAGTTACTGGGATTTGTATATTTTTAAGAAAGCATTAACTTCTGTGTCCTATTTTCCTAGGGTGCGATCACCTACAAAATCAGCTAGCTACTCATTAAAGTGGACATCAGAAGAAAAAGAACTGTTTGAACAAGGACTGGTAAGTTTGTTTATATATGTAATATTTTGAATAGAAGTCATTAGTTCATCTTAAATAGGAAAACAATAATTAATATAAATAAGCATGTTATATTGATCTGCTTCTGCTTTTGTACTTCTAATGTGTTAAGAATAATTGCCATCTACTAAGAGTGTAATAATGATAAATCAGATTTATACTGATGAATCCCCCTAAATGGCTTTGTTTACCAGATTTTGTTCATGTGAGGCTGATTACAATTTGAGATCACAAAATATCTCAAATATACAGCTTTATGAACTGTACAATCATGATGCTGGAGTTAACTACAGGAAGTAGAGCGTGTTCTCAAGGCAAATCAGCTAATAAAGTGAAATCCTTTAACTACTGCTGTAAGGTCTTTAGAGATTACATGGTTGTACAGTGCTGAACATAACAGGGTTTGCTTTGCCAAGTACAAATTCATTTCGGTAGGATTCCTTGGGTTAGTAGGCAGCATAATTTACAGTGTGCCTGAACTGGGTGAAGAAGATCCTCTAGTTAAGAAGAATAGCAGTAATTCTTACTGTTGGGTGCAATTTTCTTCTTGGTAGAATATGAATAGCGAGGTTCCTCACCATGGGTTTGCTGTACTTTCTGTGCATTTGTAATGAATAATTGAGTTTTCAAACTCTTCTGGCACATAAAGTGCAATGTCTGGAATGTTAGAATCTGGGTAACTTAAACGTGCTTTGTCGTACTAGGTGAAATTTGGCCGCCGGTGGACGAAAATTGCCAAGTTGATTGGAAGTCGTACTGTTCTACAAGTAAAGAGCTATGCTCGGCAGTATTTTAAGAACAAGGTAAATGGAGTATCTCTGTAGTTAGCAAAAAGGCTGTTTGACAAGTATGCTGTTGTACTTGTAGCTTGCTTTTTGATCTGTCTTTTCAGGGTACTGCTGTTAAAGTACATACTCTATTTATTCCCATATTCAGAAAGGTGGAATATGCTTATTTGCAGATTTAAATGTGAAGTCAGACCTGATTTCAAATTCCTGGAATGACTTCAGTATTTTTATTGCTGGTATAACTAAACAATAAATGTAGTATAATTGTAGTCCCTTATACTGTTGGTTGTTAGTCTGAAAATACTTGTTTTCCACTATACAGCTGTTTCCAGCTGTGTGTTGTAGTTTTAGCTTTAGCCTCATTTGAGACTTCGGGGGCATTTAAGAAGAAATTACTACTGTCTAGGTTTTTTTGAATGGAAACACATGTTAATTTACACTTGGGCTAGAAGTATACCTATAATGCTGTGTAAAAGTCAATCACAATGGATTAAAATGTATTAAAAGGGTAAGATGAAGAAGAAACACTTCAGAGTGTCTGCTGTTCAAGTAAAATAGTTCTGACTATTTGGGAGGCAGAGGGGATTGTTTTGTTTTTCCCTCCTAAAAGTATTTAATATTTTCCTAAGGCAAAAAATGGTGATTCTGAAAAAGAAGAGCAAAGTCAGTGTGGGAGCAGTCTTCCCACTGAAGATGGGATAAGGGTAGAAGCGTGGTCATCTGGAAGCTTGAGAGGCCGTGCAGATCCCAATCTGAATGCAGTGAAAATTGAAAAGCTATCAGATGATGAAGAAGTAGACATAACTGATGACATGGATGAACTAGTTTCTCCTACCTTCCAGCAAGAAACTGGAAAATCTGCATTATCTGTTATTTCAAAAAGTCCAGTTGAAGAAAGGAAGGGAATGGAACATGGTTTTTCATCTGTTGGACACAGTTCTGCAATTTCTTTAGCTAAAGAGGATCTTCAACATACCAAGCAAGATACAGTGGATGCATTAGTATTTCCAGGTGTTGCAGCAACATGTTCTCAGCACCTGAACGGTGACAAATCTGTGAACTTAGATTACCAGCAATACAATAATTCTGTTGAGAAAGCTGAACAAGGCAGACTAGTAACATCTAGTGGTACTAAACGAGTAACTGATCAAGAGCGTAATGAGGAACAGAGAGACCTGGGTGATAATGGATTGCTTTTTCCTTCCCCATGCCAAGTGGATGAAGATCATCAAGAAGAAGCAGAGGAGCTTAAGCCACCTGATCAAGAAGCAGAGGTTGACAGAAGCATCATTCTGGAAGAAGAAAAGCAAGCTATTCCTGAATTTTTTGAAGGGCGCCAGGCCAAAACACCAGAGCGTTATTTGAAAATTAGGAATTATATTTTGGATCAATGGTAAGATGCATTAATTTCATTTACGGAAATAAATGATTGAGATGACTCATGTCCTGCTTTGTTGTAGTTAAAACACTACTTAGTACTAATAGCTTACTTCTGAAAAGAGTAAAATTAATTTTATGGTCTCATTATAAAGATTGCCAGTGAACAGCACTTATTATTAATGCTGCTTTTGCATCTTCCCAGTTTTTTTTCTGGCATTCTGGAAGCTAAGCAATGAAAATACTTTGAAGCATTATTGAAACGAGTGTCCTATATCAGAACGAGCTGCATCCATTTTGGTTACGTTATTTTCTTCCAATTTTTGTCATCCTATATGTAAGAATGCATATACGGTTTTAATAAATGGTCCCTCAAAATAATCAATTAAATTAATTCTATAATGAGGTCTGTAGCATTGTGTACTGCCTTTACAGAAGGGCAGCTAGAAGAAATAGTCTGTGCTAGAGCAAAGTGTTGACCAAAAAAATACTTCAAATTAAGAATCAATGTGGAGTAGTGCTTGTACACCTGAATATTTTATGTTCCATCTCCAAAGAATCAGTTTAAGGAACCTTAGTGATTTGTGGTGGCAGGCTCAAAATACAGTTTGTTCTGTTACCAGTTTTGGTTTGTGTGCTTGTTGTCTTGGTTAGCTTGCTTTTAAGTAGAACAAATTGCTGAGTTTAACTCTGTTCTCATTCAGTTGTCTTCTGTATTGACAGCTTATTCTAGTTGTAAAGGAACTCTAAAATTTCATACCAGAGAAGTGTTGAACTGAAATGATTCAGTATCAGTTTAAAAGCAAGTCGTAAGTGCATAGAGAGTGGAAACAGGCTTATTTATTACACCAAGGAAGCCTATGATTATATGAGCTATTTAGACAAATCTAATGCAGACGTTCTTCTATCAGTTTAACAGTATCGTAGTACTTCCAAGTAATTCATTGCTTCCTGGCATCTGTCGTGTTGAAGAGTTTGTTGTAATGCATGGAACACAAGTTTCACTCTGCCTAAGTATGAATGTGTATGGATAACCCTAAAATAAATTGTACGTGTTTTCTGAAGTTTATATTTTTGCTGTGATTGCCCTGCGTAGTGGTGTGTAAGTGCGTGCATTGCGGAGGGGAAAAAAACCCTTCAGTGGCTCATCTTAACCTCAGCTTAAGTCACGCAATTCCTTCCTCCTGCCATGATTTGTTTTACTATTTGACAACGTGCTATACTTTATTTTAGGGAGAGATGTAAACCCAAATACCTGAATAAGACTTCAGTACGTCCAGGCCTGAAGAACTGCGGTGATGTTAACTGCATTGGACGGATCCACACATACTTGGAACTAATAGGAGCAATTAACTTTGGCTGTGGTAGGTATTTTTATTGGAATCAGTTCAGAACTTAAATTCTAATCAGTACCTGCTGGACATATCTATTGTTGATTGTCAGGGGTTTTTTTGACTAAAATGCGTGTTTTCATTTGAAGGCTGAACGTTAAGGTTAGTAGATGTGTCTTTAAAAGAAAAGTCGTAAGTTCACTTCATTGAAGCGCGAATGACTGCACTTAATCGGAATCAAGCATCCATGTGGATAATCTTCCAACTTCTCTATATTCTTAATGTCTTAAATAGTAATTGTTGTTACATTTAAGTTCTGTAGAAGAGAATCTTTGTTTGGACTGTGAGTATAGCTGTGTTCCAACCTGTGTGGCTGTAGCCTATTTTGGTATTAATGTTGAAGGACTGCTTAATGTTAGGGTATACTGCTCACACAGAAGGATACACGTTAATCCTTACTAGGAAGGATCTTCTGAGCAGATTGTCTCTCATGACCTTTGAAAATCTAGAGGAGTTTGTAACCTGCTTACAGGATTATGGATTTTTGGTTTTACACAAGACCTTTTCTTTTTTTTTCTTCTCCCCCCCCCCTCTGCCTCACCTCACATTTATTGCACACCAGCTGGTGGGGTGGGGGTTTTTTTGTTTTGTGCTTTTCTGTGTGTCCAGTGTTGGATTCTTTTTCTTGATAGCTGCTGTATCTGAAGTTCTGCCCTCCCTCCGTGTAAGACAGAATTCAAGTGATTGTTTCTTTTCCCACACTGAATTATACCTATTTCCTAAATAAAAAACAATGTCTTCATCCTCAGGGCTAGCTTTTACAAGATTCAAATGTTAAAATTAGGTGACATGTTAAAAGTATATATACACCTATAACTTAACTTTGGCTTAGAGTCTCTGGATTGATTTTGGTCCAAAGCTGAATGACAGTCACCTAGGAGAGGAGGAATGTCCTGCAAATACTTTTTGTTGAAAGTAAAGGTTATTAAAAATGAGTTAACAGTAAGGAAGGAGTTTTTCCTGTTTAGAAATACTGTGGTAGTGGGAGAGGGCTATATAATCAGTCAGTAAATATGACCATCAAGAGATGTCTTTTCACTGCGGGGTTTCTGTTGTTGCTTTCTTCTTTATGGCATTTGTCATTACCACTTATCTATATCATTCTTTGCTCTGTACCAGTAATAAGTGGCTTCATACTTTGCTGAAGTACAGTGTATCTCTCTTCTGTATCCTGTAGAACAGGCTGTCTATAACCGACCACAACCAGCTGATAAAACACGGTCCAAAGAAGGCAAAGACACAGTGGAAGCATACCAGCTTGCTCAGCGCTTGCAGTCCATGGTACGTTTTGGTGAGGGGTGTGGCGGGGGGGAGCAGCAAAAAACATTCAGCATGAAGGTCGTTTCAATTTTCATTTTCAAGCTAGGGCATCTCAGGAAATTTCTCCTCTCGTTCAGTTTGCAGTTTCATTAGCATGCCCTGTAATTCGAGTGTCGGTCTAAGTTCAAGTTCTGCTATCTGACAGGTGTCTGCCCTAACTTCTGATATCTTACACATTTGATTTCTGTTCAGGTATTTAACTACAATTGTGTTTCAGTCTTTTCCCTGCAGCCCTAACCCCTCCCTCCCCACCCCTCCATCATTTATTAGCCTGAATTAGCCAGAAGATAGTGGAGTGTACTGGTAGCAGGTGATTAAGTTGCTTGCATTTTAACTGTTAAGTATAGTAGGTGTATGCACGCAATTAAAGTACACAATTAAGTACAGTAGTAACTCATTTATAAGTACATGAGTTATCAAAGCTTGCCAGATTTAATTTCCATATTCATATTTAACGTAGCATCTTTAAGTACTTCACAGCAAAATAAATCGGTTGAGAAGAAAACTAAATCAATCTCTCTAAAAAGAATTATAAAGAATTGTAGCATACACTAGGTGTAAACATACTGGTTTTATAGCTTTTTGTATTGTCTGAGCTATAATTCAGAGCTGGATAATAATGCAGTGTTGCTGTCAGAGGTGTTGATGATCCATGGAACGTCAACCAGGTGTTATGCTTTACAGCCTTAAAAACTGAAAACTTCACTGATGATATTTCATGACAGATTGTGAACTACTTAATTCTACAGAACTCCAGGGTGTTCTTTCTTTTCTGGAAATAGGTCGTAGTGTTAGTAACCTTTTGGACAATGTTCTTATGGCTGATTAAATGAAGTAAATGCAGTTTTTTCCGGAGTGAGATCCTTGACTCGTGTTGATTTGCTTGCTGCAGCGTACAAGAAGACGGCGAGTGCGAGACCCTTGGGGAAACTGGTGTGATGCAAAGGATTTGGAAGGACAGACATTTGAGGTAACCCTCTGTCTTTTTAAACTTTCCTTGAAGAATTAATTTTTGCTAATTGCTAACAGGTGGTGTTGCATCAAATATACAAGGGAAACAGTTGTGTAATAGGTACTTAACCTCTCCTTGTGGAAGCAATAATTTGAAAATAATGGAGCAGCTGTCACATCTTTTTGCTGCTGATAAATACAACTACTTTGGTGTTTACAAAGGTGTTTGTGTTGTGAGCATGTATCACCCTACTCTGTTTTATGCCTGTAAAGCTCTTTGCCATGCCTTGTAGCAGATTTCATGACCCTTTATTTTCAGTTAACTGCCTTCCTAAAGCTAACAGTAGGGGATAGGAGAATAAGATTTAAATGTTATTTTTTCAGTTCAATATGGTTTCTTTGTGCTGATAATGCAGGTGATACAAGTTCCTAATATTAATTCTGCTGCTAGCAATATGCCCAGAAATACTGTGGTTTACGAAGTGCTTAGAAAAATTTGTTCTTTACAGAAGACTTGGAAAGAAAATACCTGCTTGTCCATTCCTACAATTTCAAATTATACAAATAGCGAAGAACTGTAAACATCCTATTTTTTTCCTATAGAAAACCACTTAAATCTGCAACCTTCAGTACTAAGTATCTGTAACAATTACTTCCATAATGTTACGATGTCATACCTATTTTTGAGTAACTGTGGCTAATAATTCCAACACTTTCTGCAAAATACGTATTTGGATGGAAATAAAGTTTGAAAACACTCATCCCTAAAGAGGTATCATGATAAACTCTGGCCACGGATTGTAGCGGCGGACTTTCTCCTTAATTACCACACTTGCATTTATGCATGGTTTGCGATATGGGTTGTGATATTACTGAATTTGATTGACTTGGAGAATGTAAGAATTCTCTCATCAGGCATCGTGTGGTCTAGATCTCTGATTGTCATTACTTTCACACTGATTCTGCTATGGCCATTGTCCTCTATCTTGAGTAGTCCTGTAACACACACAAATTGATAGCATATCAAGAGGACACTGATGTCAAGAATTTATTCTGGGCTGGTTTTGGAATCGCTACTGAAACAGCACTTAAGACATTAAGGCACTTTTTTTTTTTAATGTTTTTAGCATCTGTCTGCTGAAGAATTAGCAAGAAGAAGAGAGGAAGAAAAACTGAAACCTGCAAAATCTTCAAAAGGTTCAAGACAAATAAAAAGGTATTATTTGATGTACATCATGCTGAAACATAGATCTTCTAGAAATGAAAAAAATGTCTTGGGTAGTGTCGGGCTGGAACGCTGCAAATCATTCCTATGTATTATGGTCTGCAATAACATGTATGCATTTCAAATGTTTCACATGAAAATTCAGGAGTGTGGGTACTGAAGTTTCTGTATTTGGTAGAAGTCATCCTAGTGTGGGATGAGAAAATCCAGTAGAGAAAACAAGGTTATTCCTCCTCTGCCAAGGAGACAGTGGGAGACTTGAAAAGTTTCCTGACTGTCCTACATCTTTAGAGAAATTTTCTTTCATTTTATAGTTCCTTTGATCCCTTTCAGCTGATACCGTGCTGTTTATTCACTGAAGAAAAACAGGTATGTACCTACAAGTGAATAATCAAGAATGCTTTATTACTTAGGTTACTTTTCTTATGCTCATTATTGTGTTTATCATTTCAGGAACCTTTTCAGGTGAAAGTGTCTTCCGAAGCACTTTTAATAATGGATTTGGTGAGAATTAAGTTTTATTTTCAAAAAATTATGATGTATATGTTGTGGTTTTGGTTTTTTAATGGGCAACATAAGATGATTGAGACATAGAGTTCTTTCTATTCAGACCTAGAAGTGAGAATCTAGTATTAAAGCAAGCCCCTAAAAGAGTAAAGTTGTTTTATATTGTGCTTAGCGTACAACCATTTACCTTCTAGAAAAACTAATGAGAGCATTACTACTTACTAATCTCCATCATACCTTAAATGTAATTTGCTTAAAGCTACTTTCTCAAATGAGCTGCCATTTTGAAATCTTACGGGTTCATTTTCTACTAGTCTGGGTATTGATTTTGTGTTTATAAAGCAATGTGTGTGGTTTTTACTAACAACAGGTTGTACCAAAATTAGTGCAGTTGTTCAGCACAGCATTGCACAGGCTCCAGTTTTTGAAGCTAGCATTGCTTCGTGGATGGAAGTGTTATACAAATGCACCATATACATGCGTGTATATAATAAGCAACCATCTTATTTTCTGTTTGCTTTAAATTGAAACACTGGGTATTTGAGAATCTTTACCTGTCCTCAGTTTTCCTTCTGAACATCATTGAGAAGTTACTGACTTGTAGCTGTGATGCCAATGTATTCTGTCGTGTGCAGATCAAAACTGGGAGAAATTCTACAACTTGGACTTTAATAATTGTTTAATATCGTTTCAGCACTCTCATGTGTCTATGGCAGAAGTAATAGGGCTGCTAGGTGGAAGATACTCTGAAGCTGATAAAATTGTAGAAGTAAGTGTTTGTCTTTTTACATTTTCTGTAAAATATTAAACTGTTAGGGTAATATATATCATTTGAATAGATGTAAATATTATTTCTGAAGGGCAACTACTTAAATATATTTAAGTTAATTACTGTAATCTTGGAATGTTAGGGTTAGGCTTGTGTTCAAGTGTTGGCCTGACAACTCTATCCTGAGGAAGATCTGGTATATGACTCTTAAAATTCTTTAAAGTTTATTTCACCGCTGGGGACTTCTTGCATTTATCTAGCTGGAGACTGTTTTTTAACAGGTTTGTGCAGCAGAGCCGTGCAATAGTCTCAGTACAGGCCTGCAGTGCGAGATGGATCCAGTATCTCAGACGCAGGCCTCGGAAACGCTGGCCGCCAGAGGATACAGTGTTATTGGGTGGTACCATTCCCACCCGGCCTTTGACCCCAACCCCTCCATACGAGATATTGACACGCAGGCTAAATACCAGGTACTTGCTGGTCTGTACATTAAAAATAAATAAGTAGCAAAAAAACCCCAAGAACCCTGAAGCCTCCCTGGTATTTACAGTGTTAATACACGTTATTGCTCTAATGCATCTGAAAATCAGTTTATTCATAAATTGACATAAATTTTACTTCTTTAATTTCAGAATGCTGTTTTGAAAAAGGTTGTATTTCTTGGATGTGAATTCTTTTTGTGTGTTTGTGGTTTTTTTGGTTTTTTAGAGTTATTTCTCCAGGGGTGGTGCCATGTTCATTGGAATGATTATAAGTCCTTACAACCGAAATAATCCTCTTCCATATTCTCAGATTACTTGTCTAGTAATTAGCGATGAGATCAGTTCTGATGGTTCCTACCGTAAGTACCGACACTTTATCCATTGTCTTAATTTTTCTTTTCCTTTTGGATACTAGGGGACAAAATGTTGTCTATTCTTGAACTTGAGAAATAGGTATTTAAGTTAGTAACTTGTGTTGTAGAAAACCAGGAATTTCACTTAAAGAGTAATCCTGCAAGTAGTCCATGCTGTTGCGACAAGAACGTACAGGTATAAATAGATAGAAGGTTGTTTTTCTGTATTAGTATTTCCCACAATCCGTGAAAGAAATTAAAGGGTTGGGGCAAGGGTCGCTGTTAGTTACATACAGTATCCATACAAACAGCTGAGAAAATGCTTCACCTGTATTACTTAGACTTTGCTGCGTTACAAAATTCTGAACAGATCCTCTGATCGAGGAGACAGAAATATAATAGCAAAGAATCGGCTGCTATAGCGGCCAAAATCCTTATTTGAGTAACTTAGCGTTCAGAAGGTCAAAGGATCAAACTTGCCAGCTGTCCAGGAAAACACAAGATAGGAAAGATGAAATGCTGTGCTGGCATGAATCCCAACCTAAGACAACAAATTCTTGATCAAAAATGTCATCGGCATTTCATGAAAACAGGATGTTTTCCTTTCTTGAGTAGTTTAAGAACCTCTCATATAAAACCTGTGGTATTTCAAGTGATGATCAGATCTTCTGCTCCCTGACACTAATTTGAGGAAAATTCCCATGATAACAGTCTGTGGTTATGGTAGCTGCCTCATCTCTTTCCTCCTCCCTCCCCCCCTGTTTAAGTCCTGATTTCTGCATCCAAACTCCAAGGTTTCCCGTTTTCTTGGCAATGCGGTAGCAGAGGCCGTGTGAGCCGACAGTTCCCCCTCTGTTTTTTCCTGTGGAAGTAAGCAAGGGAGACCATCTGCCTGGAAACTTGCTCCATGCTCCTGGGGGAAGTGAAGTGGTGGCCACATCTGTGCAGTAATTCCTGTTTACCATACTGGATAGTACCGTAATTTTATCCTCATTTCCCATGCATCCCACCCTTGTGGTGTGGAGTTAAAATACTTAGAAACTTTACCTGCCCTTAGAAGTAGACGTTTTCTTGGTCACATAGGTTTTCTGTCTGAGAGGACTTCATATTTATGTTTAACTCCTGAAATCAACTTTTTACAAAATGGTATCTCCTCTAGCTCTTTGGAAAAGTTATGCCGTAGCAGTAGCGCTACAGTACTGTGCAAATGAATGAAAATCAGTATTTCATGAGAGCCACAAATATTTCTATAGATTAATTCTTACTCTTGGAAATGCATTCTGCACTGAACAACTTCTCACGTTTGAGATTTATTCAAATAGCAAATTGTATTTATTGCTTTCTTTTTCACTTACTCTGAGGTCTAGTTGGAAAGTATGCATTTCATTTCGTTAAATTCTTATGAAAGGCCTGGAAAGGCTTGCTTTTTTTGTTTTGTTTTGTTTTTTGTTTTTTTAAAATGACTTACTGAAATTTACAGGCTCTTTCTTTCTCCCTGATGTTTGGTAACTGAATTGTGTTCTGCAAGTAATTTTCTGGTGTTCCTTTAGAATACTTTCTAAATTCCTCTTCCCCCAGCTGCAATAAACTGGAAGAATTTCTTCCTTTTAAGAGCAAAATTCCTCTGAAATCTAGAACAATAGTCAGCCACTTCATCAGCCAGTTCATACACAAAAACCAAAACCTTTTTTATTCACATAATAAGCACATAGATCTTAGAGAGACTACAGAAGTGATAATAAGTTATAAAAACTCCATTCATTTTGCTATTTTCCTGTTATGTTGTAGATTTCTGTGTGCTTCCTTATGGTATGAGGAATTGGCGAGGGTAGGGAGGAGAATGGGTTTGTTCCCGACTCCCACCAAAATTAAATTTGGAATCCAAAATATGTCACACTTTTACTTTAGCCTCCTTAACATTGGCAAGTAACAGGACTGCAGGCTTCTGCAGTCAGTAATAAATTATGAACAGTTACGGGGAAGGAAGGGATTGCACCTAAAACTAAAAAAGAAAAGAAAAAAAAAAAGTTGAGTGTCCTAGAAACACTGAATAATCATGTTCAATTGATTACAGGCCTGCCCTACAAATTTGAAGTACAGCAGATGTTGGAGGAACCTCAGTGGGAATTAATATTTGAAAAAACACGATGGATAATTGAAAAATACAGATTCTGCCATAGGTACGTGTCTATTTCTATTATAAAGAATAGCCAGTTTAGAATTTTTGTGTGCTTATTATTGATGTCTCAACACAGATGTGTGTCTGCTTTCTACAGCACTACTACTTGTTTTTCTTTCAACAGCAGTGTCCCCATGGATAAAATTTTTCATAGAGATTCTGACCTGACTTGTTTGCAGAAAGTAAGTTTTCTTTTAGCTTTTTTAATTTTAAATGTTTTTTTTAAATACAAATCTGTTTCATACCATGAGAAGTCACCTGAAGTCACGTTTTTACAAATCAGATGTAAGCTAATTGCAATAAATGACTTCTGTGGTGCAGCTTCTTTACTTACAAACACAACGAACATAAGGATGCTCGTTTGAGAGAGCTGGGGCTGACAGTTATGTGCAGATACCGGGTTTTAACCTCAGTCTGGAGAAGAGTGAATGGCAAATTAATCATGTCTCTTCTCAGCATGTTGCATGCTTCAGGTGTCGAGAGCTGCATGCATTTCAAGAGCAGATTTGAACTTCCTAGTCCTTTGTTCGATCAGTAAAGTAGCGCTGTGCCGTGATTGTCATGCACAAGTGAGAACTTCAATTTTCCAGTCAGTGTCGTCATTGCTATGAAGTTCTAAATAACTACAGCTGTAACATTAATTGCACAAACAAGACAGAAAATCTGCCCAAAGCAAAAGACATAAACAGAAAACACATACACAGTGATTACCCGCATCTTAATTTTTTTTTTTCCCTCTCAACATGACTTTGCTTATAAACAGCTTAAATCTAAAATTGAGTTGGTAGAATACTCTTGAATTTAGCTGTTGTGTAATTGGTTTTAAAGAATTGGTTTTAAATCACCCATGTGTTCCTGTGTGACTGTTCCTTTCTAAAATTTATATTGTACAGTTGAACACTTTCTGTAGTGTTAATCCTAAATAAATAAATAAAAATCCCTTTGGAATACTTACCAGCTAGAATAAACAAACTCAGGAAATATGACAATTTTTTAAAAATCTCCTTTTCTTTTGACTAGCTTTTGGAGTGCATGAGGAAGACTTTGGTCAAGGTAACAAACTGCTTCATTGCTGAAGAGTTCTTAACTCAGATCGAAAACTTATTCCTTTCCACATACAAGAGTGAGAAAAAGAGTAGTGCTGAAGAAACTGAGAATGAATGTTCAAATGAATTGCCAATGTGATGGCTTTAACAAGACAAAATTATGGAATTTTGATTTTATTTTTTCATTTTCTTCTCTTCTTCCCCACTATGTCAACTCTTCCAGAATTATTATCCGTTTTAATGGTAACTGTTACAGAATCTACGGTCATCTTATTGTTAAACACACTTTGAAAAACTCCTGATGTGTGTGACCTGACTACATGAGGAATGCTTACTACTAACATTTTGTAAAAAAAAAAAAAAAAAAAGAGTGCCACAGAATTAATTGATTGACCAACAGCCTGCCATTTGGGAAGAAGGACCACCTGGCAAGAATACTGTGCTTCAGTCTTCGAGGAGGGTTTGTCCTCTCTCAAGTCTTTCACTTTGGGAATTTTCTCTTTTTTTTTAACCAGTACACATCTAACTTGGAATGAACTTGTTCCTTGACGCGTTAGAGATTGTAAGTTTGAATGAATTCACAAAAGAGAAACTTAACTGAAATGAAAATTTTGTAGCTCATTGACTTCAAACTTTCCTGATACCCAGTCTAAAGTTTTATTCAGTTGTAGTTTAATGTGTCATTTGATTTTGATTCCCTGCCCATTGATCCCTGTGGTCAAGTAGCTTTTTGGCATGTTCTTTGCCATCTTGCTTCTATATTGGGGAGAAAAAGCTGGCAAGTTTTCATGACTTCTCAGCAGTGGTTGTGCTTGTTTCCAGTGGAAATGGTAACTCCTGTCTTATTACAGGTTGCAGTCTTTCTGATCTTCCGTTCTACGGGGAGATGTTATGTTGTTCCGCCAGATCATTGTGATTTGTCCACTTCTAATTGCCACTGTTTCCTGTGGAAACAAGAGCTCTTGATTGATGGCAAACTGAGTGCAACAAGCAGAAAAGTATTTGTCTTTAATTTAAAGAAAAAAAACAACCCCACCAACTTTTATATCCAGAGTCTTCTCTATAATGTGCAGTTCAATAAGAAAACATACTGGTTTCTATCAGTTCTTCAGTTATTTCATGCAAGTCTATATTCAGATAACTTAGTCATAAACAGATTGATCTTGATTGAGGAGTTTCTTGATTGCAACTTGGAAATGTTTCATGAGCTATATCACTGTGAATCTTTATAGAAAAAATGTACTTTAAATTTTGCTTTCTAATTCATGAGGAAACTTGACTCATATACAGTTATTACTATTTACACAGATTTATCTTGGGCAAAGTTTCTCAGAGAGGTCTAAAATGTATTTGAGAACATGAAGCAAGCAAGACCTTGAGTTTACATCTAGAGGGGTGACAATGGACTCGATTCTTATTTAAAAAAAAAATAAATCTGTATATATTTAGGTCTACATAACATAAATGGAATTTTAAGATTTTATATGTTTACATTTTTAACTTCAGCTTTTCATTTGTATAAAGAGTTCGAAAAGCTTTAAAATAGTAGAGTTGCATCCCACAGAGGGAACCCCTTTGCAGGAGGTTAACATTACTTTTTTATAACACCTTGTAAAATGTTAGTCTCTTTCTGTTACTAAGTGGAAGGTGCAGAACCTGATCGTATGAAAACGTGAGCCCTTGATACTCAGTGATTCTCCCAATGCAGATGCAAGAGCTGTGGACTTAAAAATATCGGTGGATGTTCTATGCTCTCTTCTATGTTCAGATCTGCTGGTGCGCAGCTTTAGATCCCACTACTATGTATAATTTACATACTTGGTGTATCCATCTCTATAAGGCATGCTGACTCAGTCTGCATATATTCTAAAATGTCATCTTTGGGACTTCCGAATTAAAAATATTGCATGGTTTTCTGTATTTCTAGTTTGAACTACACTCTCGGTGAGAAAGCATTCCTTCCCTACTTAGTTGTGGAGTGGTCTGCAGTGTAAGGTATTCTTTTGCAGTTTTGCATAGGTTACTCTCTAGAAAAATCACACGGTGTAAATGTATGTACTAAAAGCTGTAATTAGTTCTGATTTGTAGGAAGAGAATTTTGAACCTCTTGTGTAACAGCAATAGGAAGTAGATAATGTTCTTTGTCCACATATGGTCTATTTCCAGGCATTTAGGGATGGATGTCAGTATTAACCCAGTAGTGGTAACAATGTGCTGGCTGCTTCTCTATTTAATGATTGAAATGAGTTAAAGTACTACAGTTGTATTAATTGGATTTAACAGTGATGTTACATAAGAAAAGTTTTGAGTAAAACGTACTTGAAGCAGTTTGTCTCTTGAGAAGAGGATGTGGTGCAGTATTGAGCCTTTGACATGCATGCAAAGACTCCAGATTCTGTAAGAGTTCATTAGCAGGGTGGTGTGGGAGGAAATAAAACTGCAAGACCATCCTAATCCAGTATTATCACCCGATACCGTATGTGAATTGGAAAGACCACACTTGTGATGCGAAGTAATAATTTTGTTGGCAGGAAAGAACTAACCTACTTTTCATAATTTATTTTGACTGTGCAGTTAACAATACGAGTTTGGAAGTTGCATGCTTCTAAGAAGATAAAAATCCATTTTACTAATACTACCAGATTTGCTACCAAATGCATATAAGGCATTAAATATTTTGGGGGAAGCTTTTTTTTTTTTTTTCCCATCCAGCAATTCTTTTTATGCTAGCTTTGTTTCAGTGTACCTGTGTGGACTCTTACACTATTCCTTTATGTAAGACCAGCTGTTATGCCTTGCCAAGTTGTTGTTCAGGAGGTGGGAAGTGGTTGAGTAGCAAGTAGAATGATACAATTTAAACTGGAAGAGTCAACAGTTTAAAAAAAAAAAAAAAAAAAAAAAATAAGCCCCAACCCCTAAGATGTAACTTTTGGCAAATACCCTTTATGGGTATTTGTTGGCCGAGTCAAGTTTTGCTGTCCCAGTTATCAGCAGTGCTTCTTCACAGGGATATAAGCCTCGTGTTCCAGGGGAGGGGTAATGCCCATATTTTTTTAAATAAGTAACTTCCCAAGATCAATTCAGTTGAGGAAAACAAACAAACGAACTAAACCAAACCGGAACCCAGCCAAACAAAAAGTTAACACTGTTGCCATTGATGTTCTTTTTTTTTTTTTTTTTTTTTCCCTTTTGCTTGCTGCTTTGATATTCCTGACTGATTGTGTACAGGAGACTGCTAATAAAGACTGTGTATGCAGTATCTTGAAAGGTGTGTTCCGTATTTGTAATAGCTTCTTGTCTTGAGCATCAGATCTGGTTATTTACTCCAAGTCAGTGTCAATAACCCAGTGATTCAACGCAGTCCCACAGCCACTAGAGGGAGCGTTGTCACAGCTGATACAAAATGGGGTTTGGATGAAGAGCAAAACTGTTCTTGGTAGTAGTATTGTATGGGAACTTCTGGCCAGTGATTAAATTTATGGGCAGTAGCTGTGTACCTTGGTATAGATTTGTTTCTTTCATTTGTGCTTACAAACCCTCTGCTTTAGTCTCCTTCCAAAAGTTATCCAGTGGTGCTTTGTGGCAGGGGCGCCAGGATGGTAGATGGGTATTCTCCACGCTGTTTTCAGAGAGAGAATCCTGGCTGTAGGATCACTAAAGTAAGTAATGTAATGGGTTTGTTTTCCTGGGCAACTCCAGTGAATTCTGAAGGCGATCATCAGATTACCTTTCAACCAACCGTATTCATTACCCAAATTTGATTCGAGTGTGTTGGTTCTAGCTGTATTTCTGCCTGCAGCAGAAGCCAGACAAACTCCTTCCTGCTGTGCTAGCAGAGGATTTGGTCTGCTGGGCATTACTGAGCTGTGAGGACACGGCGGTGGGAAGGAAGCAGCACGGAGGTGGACGGCGCACCTCGAAAGGCGCGGTGTGGCGGAGCGGTGCACCCCGGCCTCTGCAAGGGGACGGGAACGTGCTGTGCTGTTGCTGCGAACCCCGCTGCGGAGGCGAGGGGCGTCAGGATGCGTGCAGGGTGACTTCATCCGGACCCGCAGAGCCGGCGCATGGGAAGTAGCTGGTTGTTAACATCCCAGTGAACACTGTAATCATATTTGATACGGGACAAAGTATTTAATGGCCCAGATAAAAGCATTCTGGTTGTTTAATTGGAAATGTCTTGCTGTTTTACATAGACCTCGTGCCCTATTTTTATGAGATTTAGAATTGTGCCGAGAAATTGTTTCCATGGAAGCAGAGATCACTAAAGAAATAATGCACTCCACATTTCCTACAGGATTATTCCTTTTACAGCCTGCTGTTCTAAAGAATTAACTCTTGTAGTGCCATTACAGCTTAGCACAGATTAAAGGAAATAATACTTTTTATTTTTTTAGTGTCACAGAGGCATTACGTATCTATATTTTTTATACATATAAATATCTATGTATATAGATATTTGGAAAGACTTTTGTCTTTAAAATAAGTCTGTCCTCTCCTTATTTACAGAGGGCAAAATCCACCAGCACAAAAAAGTCAACAGAAAAGTGCACTTTCATTTTGGCAATTTATGGAATTTTATCAGGGGAACTTAAAATTATTCCTTCTTTGCCCTTCTCTTGCCACTGTTCTACACTTTTTGCTTGGTGATGGGTATATTGTAAAACTGTCAGTGTGCTTCTGGCTACCTTTGAGGGAAGAGACAATGCAGTTTTTAATTAAGGTAAAGCAATGAGAATCTTCCACTGGTAGGGAAAACAGACCATCTCATTTAGTTACCTATGGTTTTTCTTCCATATATTACTTCTGACAAACCTCTTTTTTCCTCTAAAGTGTCCGTAAAAAGGGGAAACTATCAAATGATAACATGAGGCTGAGACAAAGCATGAACATCTGTCAACAGCATACGAGCACAGTGCTATTTACTAAAAAGTCCTGTTACTGCCCATCCGTATGGTGCTTTCTAAGCACAAGGGCAGCGCAGCTCTCAGTGGTATAGAAACGGCCGTCGCTTCACTGAAGCTGGTTTGCAAGCTGTAACTTTACAGCAGTTGAGGCTCTCTCCTCCAGAGAGAAGAAAAAGAAAACTTACTCTTGCTAGAGTTCATAATGTGAAATAAAAGACAAGATATGAGTACGTAGGTGACAGTTAAATGGATTTTGACTTTGAAGGAGGGATGTGGAATTTCAAAAAAAAAGCAGTTATTATAGGTAAATGAATGACTTAGAAATTAAAAATGAGAAAAGAGTTACTAAACTCTTATCAAAGAATCATTAATATGACAACTTGAAATACCTAGCAATTTTAATAATTATTTTAGCTGTAGATCTCAATTACAGGCAACTACTGTTACTTTTATCTAAAGGAAGGGGAAATGGAGAGGTGTGATAATGTGGTATAAAGGAGTCAGGAATAATTTGAAGAACTTGTCTTATCTTTGCTCCCTCAAGTAGCATGTGTTTCTGTAGCTTATTTAGAAATAGGTCTAGCTGCAAAGTTCAACTCCAGATTGTGCCCTTCTCTAGTGGTAGAGGGTATTTACATCTGGACCTCTAATATTAAACCTATACTCTGTTATAAATACTCACTGGCAGCCAGGGTAACTTCCCACTGTTCCCATGGAGGCATGCCATCACTGCAAGTAGCCCAGCTTGCATTGATTTGAAGCAGGGCAGGCCCTCAGGAAAACAGCAGCACAGGTAAAAGAGATGATGGCAAGGCAGTGTGCAAGTTGTGTGGATGGGAGAGTGGCGTATACGCTGTTCTGTGGTCGTTACTTGTTGCAAAATAATGATTTATAAAGTGTCTGACAGTGTTTGACAAATCGGATGAATGGGACTTGCTTAATGCAAACTGGAAAACATCTTTCAGCTGCTGCCGAAACACGTGGAAATGGTTAACTTGTGCTTTGTAGATCATTAGGACACTTGGGAGCTACTGGAGTGTACTGCGAAAGGCATTACTCAAAGTTCAGATTGAAAAATTTCTTCAGAAACGGCTAACAACTTTGTAAGGGTAATGCAAGCATGAAAATCATCATTCTTAGTACTGCCTTGGGATGAGAGTGTGCCAAAGGAGAGCAGGGAGAGAAGCTTTCCGTGCTGGAAGATGAGGCTGCGCTCCTGTGCTCTGTAAGTAAGAGAGCAGCCATCAAACTACTGAACAGCCGTTTCTCCTGAATAGGCAGCTACTCCAGGCAGCAAACATAAAACTCCAAAAGGCTTTGTTTTATAAATATAGGAAAGTAGAACGGAGGAAGTCCATAACTGATAAGACTCTAGAGAGCGGAATGATACAGAAGCTGTGTGATGGGATACGCAGGAAAAACCATGATGAAGTGGAGGAGTAGGATTTCTTCCAACAGAAATGGGAGAAATTCCTTAAACATGCATTTGCACAGTCCATATAAAGTGTGAAGAAGAAAAAGGGCAAGCTGCTTGTGCTTTAATCCATAAGGGAAGCCCAAGGTAGGAGCTGTGGTTCAGGTTGGCTTTTGTCTCTTCCCTGTTGTTTCCTCATCAAGAGGGGAGGCAGGCATCGGCACTGCTCCCTGAGAAGTAACAGATGAATGGGCAGCTTGTTGACTTCTCTAGGATTTGGGTATGAGATGCCAGTTGTTTTGGAAGGAGAACCTGTTTGGTGGGTCTGATTTGAATCTTGATAAAGGGAGCAGAACACCAGCATGTAGAAATGAGCAGACTCCATGAATGGATTAAAGCTTCAGATACTGTCTGCTCTCACTCGGGACTTTATCGACACTTCTCACCTGCAATATGGAGCCTCTGTTTGGGGTTTTGCTGGGTTTGATTCTGGCGGTAGCTTCAGCAGCAGAGAGCAACTGTACCTGTGCGACCAACAAGTGGACGGTATGTGCCCAGGACGCATCTGGGAACTGCACCTGCATGCTGGTAGGTTCAAATCACAAGGTAGACTGTTCAACACTGACTTCAAAATGCTTGCTGATGAAGGCAGAAATGATCCCCCTGAAGGAGAAGCGCTTCCGGGGCCGTCCCCGTGGGCTGTTAGATAATGATGGCATTTACAATCCAGACTGCGAGGACAGTGGTATCTTCAAAGCCAGGCAGTGCAATCAAACTGATACTTGCTGGTGTGTGAACACTGCTGGAGTAAGAAGAACTGAGAAGGGTGGCAAAAGCCTGAGTTGTAGTGAACTGGTTAGAACAAGCTGGATCTACATTGAACTGAAGCACAAAAAAAGGTCCAGTGCCTTCGATGTTCCCGAGGTAGCAAACGCCCTGAAACATCTGTTTGAGAGCCGATACAAACTGCACCCCAAGTACATCGCAGCCATTAAGTATGATTCCCCACTTATCCAAATTGGCCTGAACCAGAATGACTCTAAGAAATCTAGGTGTGACGTAGATATAGCTGATGTAGCCTATTACTTTGAAAAAGATATAAAAGATGACTCTGTATTTCATTCCAACAGTACGTTAACTGTCTCTGTCAATGGAGATGCTCTGGATATTGAAAAACTATGGATTTACTATGTTGATGAAAAGCCACCGGAGTTTTGCATGAGACAACTGGTTTCTGGCATTAGTGCTGTGGTGACAGTGGTGATACTGACCGCTGGCTTTGGCATCACTGTGCTGGTTGTTCTGAAGTGGCTGCGGACAAGAAAATATGAGACAGTTGAGAGTAAAGAAATGGGTGAAATAAAAGCACTAAGCTTACAGCTGCCCTGATCTGAAAAAAGGCAGGCAAGAAGGAAGGACCGGCTTCTCTCCCCAGTCTCCTTTGGCATACTCTCATCCCAAGGCAGTACTAAGAATGATGATTTTCATGCTTGCATTACTCTTACAAAGTTGTTAGCTGTTTCTGAAGAAATTTTTCAATCTGAACTTTGAGTAATGCCTTTCGCAGTACACTCCAGTAGCTCCCAAGGAACAGGAAGAAAAGAAGAAAAAAAAAAAAAGGCACAAAATACAAATAGGAAACAGACTCGGTGTATGTGGATGGATCTGGAGAGTTGTTTTCCTTTTTACAGGAATTTGTACAGTGATAATTCTAAATTATTCTAGTTTAGTAAGAATGAATTTTTTGGTTTTGGGTATAAACTAATTTGGGAATCAAGTTACCTAAATATTTTAAATGTGTCCCAATTTAGAGGCTAAGAAAATTGTTACAGTTTTCTATTTAGCATAATGTAGAATGCTTTCACTAGTACTGCAGGCCTGGTTCAGCTTGCTTAAATACTCTTTGAGTGGTTCTTGGTATATCTACTTACCAAAATTCAAATACTTGCCTTGGCATGATTGGGTTATATAGCTGCTTTTCTGTTGGTAAAGACTTTTTTTAAAATGTGGGGGTTTTTTAAAGTTGCTAGAACTTTTTTTTAATCAACAAATAATTTCATAAATACTACTAAATAACCAAATAAGGTTTTGATAAGATATTCTACAGCTCCAGAGGCTTTTATACAGAGTCATTTGTTAGGAAACATTCCTGTGGTCACTTCCAGGTGCGGAGTTTCCGAGTTTGTATTCAGGCAGCACAGTGAGCTATTCCCACGTGTGCTCTTTAACAAGGGTCTGACACTCCTAGTCAGCAAAGATCCCTTGATCCCAATGCAAGTGTAAGTTAACCTTGGTGTTCCACCCAAATTCAAACTCTGGTAATAGCTTTCTGTCTACCTAAATTCCCCTTGCAATTTTAATGGGAGGAGATATTTTTCAGTGTTGTACAGCTTCACAGGAATACTAGACAATGCTTAAGGACAAGCTGAAAAAGAGCTTTATTCTAGCAGAGCTGCAGGGGGAATTTAAGAGCAGAGTGTAATTACTGAAGTTGGAATTTGGCCAAGACACTAGAACTGGACTTCTTTGCTACCTACTCATCTGCTGTGTTACTTGTCTGAGAGGTCATATCCACCATGAAGGACATTTTAAAGAAAATAATGCTAGTTGTTAAATGTTGAAATATTGGCAGTTATATTCTCTGTACTGCATATGGATGTCTGAAGCCCCATCAGTCTAATCTGCTTTGTTCACAATGAGACTGCTACACCTAGGCACTGCAGCAGGGTCACCTCTTTTATTCTGTTAATTAGTTTCAACATTACTAGTTTGTAATTGTAATAACAGTCAGTAATGTGCTGCTTCTAGGGCAAACTATTAAATATGCATCTCTGATGTGTATTTCACTCTGAAAAAAGTGAAGATGCTTTGATTCTGTTTCTGCCTTTGTTTATATAGAAGAGACTTGCTGTTTGGGGGGTGGAGGTGTGTGTTTGTTTAGTAATTTTTGGCTCAACATACACCATTTCCATTTAACCTCATTCTTGTTCACTTACGTGCTGGAAGTATTTTGACTTTGGATACATAGAATGGGGCAGATGCATCATGTTTCCCCAAAATAAGATTTTTATGCAATTGCATCAGTGGTATTAATACATTCAAAAAATTTTGGAGCAGGGTCTATAATTTAATTGTGTGCCTTACAGCAACAGGTCCAAGCTGGTTGTTTTTCAGTCAAGTATGTACATTAGTACTGATAGAAGATGAAGTGAGAATTTAATATCTAGGCTGAATTTTCTCAAGTCATAGGAAAATTCAGAACTTATCCTAACTCCACACAATTTTGCAACTACGTTTCTATAAAATGGATTAAATTAAAAATCTGGAGCTGAGTAGCCCTCAGTGCTGAGGAAATGTAGAATGACAATAAAAATTTTCCAAGTACATTGCTTAACCACTTTCTTAACTTATGCAGAGCTGATAAAAGCTATGTGTTTGAGAGGTTTGTGCTGTCCTTCCAAAAGAGAAGATCCTGAGATGTGCAGTCTTTTCTGGGGATCTACTGTGGCTTTCAACATTCTTTTAAAATCACTGCATTTTTCTCATTTCTGTCATATGAAAAAAAATATTTTCAAGGTAAATGATGAGCTTTTATATTAAAATAGAATATTAACATGTAGGCATAATTTTGATTAGGAGAGGCAAAAGTGACTAATTGTTGAAAAAATCTTAACAGGTAACAGTTTCAGCATCTTTGGCTCCTGCTTTTCTTTTTAGAAGCTGAGATTGAGAAGAGAGGCTGTTGTGATGCCTTTCATATTTTTATTAATCATTAAAGGACTGCTGCATGAAAATCATGTGTTGTGGTCAGTTCTTTTCTTGCTAGTCATCACCACCAGCAGACTGCATGCTGCTAGGGGACTGGAAATGCACTAGCGTCATTTAATAGGAGTGGTAAGGTATGTGTCTGCAATTAATCAAAAGAAGGGGAAGATTAATTGCAGTGCAGAGCTCAGAGAACCTCTCTTTGCACTAGATCATTCTACTTGAATAAAGCTACGTAAAGCTACTGTAGGATCTGGACTTTAATAAACCAAATATACCCATTGGTCCTGCTAAGTATTCCTTTCTTTCCTGCTGCTCCAGTCATACCACCTCTCGGGCTATATATTAGTATCTTTTTTGCAGATGGTAGATCAAGTATTTTACTGTAACAGTCCATGACATTCAGCTTGTTTGACTTTCCATCCACTGCCGATGTTCTCACTGAAAAGGAGAAAATGAACTCCTTGTCAGCTTTTACAAAATTAAAATGCTTTTTCTTATTCACTCTAATTTATAGATTTCTAACTCTGAAATTTCTTGTTATCCTTTTCCTGATTACATCACCCTGTTTTAATGGCGTGTTTGTTTGTTGTATTTAAGTAATTTGGCTTTATCCACTTTGCAGTGGGTTCCGTGGGTACAGCCAGCATGATGATAGTGATGGCAGTTTTATGTTCTAGGCGGCACTGGCTGACAGCTTTCAAGCAGCACCTTGAACGATGCGATTAACATCAATCTTGTATCAGTTTCTGTGGGGTATGCTCAGCCATAAATGTATTCAGGGGACTGTTTTGTCTTAGAATGCTGTTTTAATACTCTGTAGGTATAAATACATACGTATTTATGAATCTATCTGTAAGTAGATACAGAACTAAACCCATAGCTGATACAAGAGCACCTTTGTGCTATTACCTACCTGGATTATGTAACAGATGGTATGCGTGCTTTAAAAAGGTAGAGCTGTCCATTGCCGAAATTACGTTCTGCAATTCCAACTGGTGAAGGGCTGCCTTAGAAAGCTCAAAATAACCACTGGCAGAGAAAAAAATCCTGTCTCTGTGCTACGACTCTGAGGAGGATAGCGCTGCCCTTTCCGTACAGCATTACTACCTTTGTGCAACTGCACAAAGCCAGTTCTGGCCTTCGCTTTTAACTTTTAGTTAAAACTTTTTTAACCACTCAAGATCTGAGGACAGCCCCAGAAGCAATGCCAGCATTACAGCAAGGAAATGAAAGATAAGGATTCATGGAAGGATTAAAACCCTCTTAAACTCTGTTCCCTCTATTCCCCCTGGTAAAATCCATGCCTGCTTATATATGCAAGTATGTATTCTCCCAATGCACTGACACAAAATCCCTGCATTAGTTTGCAAATGACTGGCGTGTGTACACACACGTCCATTCCCACACCTACACTTAAAGGCACACACATCACTATTTATGTTAGAGCAGGCAGGCCCTAGGGAAAGCTTTGTGGCAGCAGATCCTACATTGCATTCAGCCAGCCTGCAGCCTGCTCTAGCTCTTATCAGTGGTAAAATAGCCTAAACCTGCTGCTGTTTTGGAACAACAAAGAATCCTCTTCTTGTCCCATCTTCCCCTGATTAAGAATAATCTCTTTATGGATGCTTAGACTGGGACTATGGCCAGATTAGGTTAACGATGTGAAACAAAATGCTTGCTGCATAAACGCACCCAACCCCTCTCTTCTTGTTTAGATGGTAAAACACCAGCACGTCTGTGATGTTAAGCACTTAATGACAACTAGAGACAAGATCCCCCCAAATAGTCCTTGAAATGTTTAAACCTCGGAGAATCACCTTAGAAAAAACAAACCAATTTCTATTGCTTGCATATCGAAACCACTTTTTCAGAGAATAGTTAAAGAAGTAACAAATTGGCCCTTCTTCCACTTCTCCTTAATTGGACCAGTTAATGCTATTAAACAGATAGTCTTCCTCGTGCAGGTATAATTATCCTTCCAAAGCATTACCCTGATTTGCCTCAGGGTCTCAAGTACTGCAATTACCTATTTTTAATGCTAAAATTAATCTTGAGTCATTACAATTGCTACCAGAGCAGGAAAAAATCAACTTCCAGAACTTTTACAATTATTATTTCGCAGTTCTAACAAAATTCCTTGTACCAGGATTCATCTAGTTAAAATTTCATACCCGCCAGGCAGTCTGACAAGATTCATATCTCATTTTCATGACGATCCCTATTCCCCAAGGAATAACACTCTTACAGTCCTACTCCAGCACAAATCAAGTGCCACAGAAACAATTAGGGAGACTTTGTATTATCTGAATGGAAGATTGAATGAGAATGCATTTCTAATTTGCCACTGGGATTTTTACATGTGAGTCCAACAGTACTGGTGGCATATGCACGCAACCTTTTTCAGCTGAAAAAGTTTTGTTTGAAATAAATGTCTGCCCTTGTAAGGTTTGAAATGAGAAATCTCAGCGCTTTTTCTAGTCTAGTTGCACCCAGAAAAGCTAAGTGGAACAACTAGAAAGTAACTGGATGTGGCTATGCTGTAACCACTGCACTGTGCAGTACAGACACACTCATTTTTAGCACTGGTCTGTTGAGTTCTCCTTTTTTCTTCCTATCTTCATGTGCTCTTTTCTGTTGTTGGAAAAAAGATAG
The DNA here is from genome assembly GCF_900496995.4 of Aquila chrysaetos chrysaetos. Taxonomy (NCBI): domain Eukaryota; kingdom Metazoa; phylum Chordata; class Aves; order Accipitriformes; family Accipitridae; genus Aquila; species Aquila chrysaetos. The sequence continues at coordinate 38,581,144 of NC_044015.1, read as the reverse complement.
CTTTGTAATTGTCTCAGTTCTGCTGAAGGACTTAAGCAAAATCTCTTGAGTATAGAAAGTTAATTAATGCTCCCTTTTTTCAGTCTCTCCAAACAAATTTTGCATTTTAGAGATTTAGTAGAAGAATTCTGTCATATTTACTATTTTCACTTATGTTTTTATGCAGTTCAAAAGCAGTTTAAAAATTATGTGCAAGAATTAGAAGCTAGGAGAATAAAAATTATTAAGCGATAGAGTCTCAGAATTTCTGCCAGTTTTGCAACTACTAAGCATCCAAGTTGCCCTCTAAAGCGCAATGGTTGTCAGATCTGGCAAGCTGAAAGCAATGCTGGAGTTCATGTTCATGACTTCATCTTAAGGCCCTCAAAATCACAAGTTCCTAAAATGTATTTAATCTGAATATGTGTACATCTGGTTCCTTAACTCGCAGTATCTTGTCTATATTTATCTTACCCCAGAGAAGAAGAAAAATAGCTCACGCACTTAACTCTGGGTTGACTAGCATCCTGGGCCAGCAAAGTACTCAACGTTAGTGCAACTCAACCCAAGACTGGCAGCACTAAGTAATTCCCAGGAATGCCACTGCTGAATAAATGGCACTAACAAACTGGACGTCTGGGATATCAAAATCAATTCCTTGGTAGGAAAGGATCCAATAGTCTTTTGTGGCTTTTACTGAGAGTCTTTAACTAAAATACTGTAAAACAGCAAGCAAAGAAAAGACCACTCCTTCCTTACAGCCTCTTCACGCATGCTTTGGAAAGAAAGGACTGTACTGAATTTTATAACAACTTTTAGAGGAAGTTTTGCAGTGAACTTCTGTTTGGTTGAGTAACTTCATCTTCTGGATTTTGAATCTACTTTCTTTTTACATCAACAACATAGATAATAAGCAGAAATAGTTATTACCTATTGCATTCTTAAATAGTGTCTACTAGCTGGTATGTCAGTGGGGCAAGGGGCAGTTAGTACACAATACAATACACTCAGTGGATCAAGACAGGATATTCTAGTGAACAAGATTTGGAAAATCTTGATATTTATGAAAAGTGTTGTCTAGTCTTTTACGTGAATGTGAACTCCTGAGATTTCAACTAGCCAAACAGGTTAAGTGGCATTAAATCCAATTTCTGAAGGCTTGCAGAAGGCTGATGGAGTGCATTGTTTCTGCCAAGATTTTAGCCTAGCACTAATGAGCAAAAGTGAATTACACTTGAATGACAAAACCATCAATTAGTTTTTACTTGAATTTATATAAAAGCCAAATATTTTATTATTTTATAGTAAGTTTTTTCATTTGAAGCAGAAGAGTCTAGATTTTAACTGACAACTTTTTAATTGTGATGATCAAACTTGGTAGCAGGGAGACTTCAGTACCAAATTGTTTCCACCTGAATATACAGAAAAAATATTTTTTATATTTAAACTCTTTTTCATTACCTTTATTGCGTTTGACATTTGTTTGTGTGAATAATTTCATACACATAAAAAACCTCATTCAGCTCAGTACAACTACTTTTACAGAGAGATACACAAATACTAATAGACACATCTACACAGGAAAATTGTACCTGTTAAAGTGTTAATTGTACCAAGGACTACTGCATAGCATATTTGTACAGTGTATGCAGTGAGCAAAAGCTTTGATAAGCTCATATCTAGTCAGTCAAGGGGTTTTGATATTAAATGGCTTCCTCCACAGCAACTTCAAGAAAAGATTTGGGGATAGGTAATGATAAACGACTCTGTGAGCTCCATCCTACCATGTACAGAGTTTACAGGTGTTTCATATGCATTTCATCTTTGGGAAAAAAAAAAAAAAAGACAGCTGTGAAAATGCCTCACGATCTGAACTCACTCTACAGATCAGTTTTTCAGCAATGAAATCCAGTGCCATGCTGAGGTTCATCAGAAAACCCATACATCACTTATGACCTCTAAGTAGGTCTTATGCAGTCTTAAGGCATGAAAGCTTGCCTTGTGGTCTTCTTCAGAAATGTGAATTACAGTCTTTTTTTGAAGAAGAGATGAGGCTAGTAAGCAAAATCTCAGCTACAAAACAAGTCTTAACCTATCTCTCCAAAGCATAGAACACCACTTTATAACTATTCAATTGCTCAACTGTTTACCAGATTTTCACAGAGAGAGTCATTGAGTGTTGGTATCTGATAGAGAGATCCTCTAATTACCTGTGCTGTATTTGCTGCTTGGCTGATTTGAATTTTTAATTTTAAGTGATGCCACTTGGGGGGACTTTACAAGTGCAGAATGTAGAGCACAATTTTTAGCTCCACCCTTGCACGCTCAAAACATCCATTGAGTTTAACAGGAATTTAGGCAAGTCAGGAATGCAGAAATAGCTCCTATACCCCCTGTGCAGACAGAATTAAATAATGCAATTGGAGGAACAAAGAATAGCAAAAAGAAATATGCAAAGAAAAAAAAAACATTTTCAGCAGACTTGAAATAAAGTGGAGACTCTGTGAGGTGGAAAAATGACATTTGCTCCACAGAAGAAATTGTAGAAAGCCTTCATGCTTGGCTTAGGAACAGAGTATTCTAGATAAAGACAAGAAGAAAAGCAAGCAAATACAAAGTCTAAAAAATAAGGACATTAAGCATCAGGAGACATTCACGAGAGCTTCCATCTCAGTTCTTCATTTCTTGGCAGCTGGGAAACACACAGGCCTTAGGTTAGACAAAGCACTTTTCTGCTGCTACAGCTCAGCTGTTTTTGTGACTGGAGCAGACAGTCACAAAAATTAATGCTATGCTAATTGACTGACAGATCTTACTCCTCATGCCTCTCATGATAATGGAGGCTGGGCAGGTCTTAAAGAAATTGTGCCTAATGAAAAGAGATTTTCTACCTATCACTATATAAGGTTTCTGCTTGACCTGGACTCCAAGATCTGGTCCCTATGTATTTTCCTTGGCAGCCGACATCAGTGCTTAAGAACTGTCACAGAGGAGGGCCTTGGTAATAAAAAGGGATGAACTAATGAGTATCTCAGCAAACACTGAACAATACTTGACTGTGCTCATATACAGAGTATGTGACTGCTGAAGGCAAAGATCTGTATTTCTTTACCTTTCGCAAGGAGTGGGCCTTTGTTTACATGCGAAGCCCCAGGGCCTGTATGAAGCCTGGGCTGCCCTGTCATTACTACACACGTCTCAGCCTCACCCTTTCATTCAGCACATAACCTGTTTTTCACATCACAACATTTATGATGTACTTCTGTCAGCTAGATGAGTCGGCCAAAATTAGATATTAGGTTAGCAGCTTGCCATTTTCTTGGACTTGGGAGAAGCCAAACACCACCTCCCCACCTACCGCTGCCGCAGTAGAGCCGACTGCTCCCTTCCACAGGAGTGTCACCAGCCCTCTCTGGTAGCTGGAAGCACGTCAACACTTCAGGTCTCCAAAACCAGCAGCAAGCAAGCCCAAGGCGTAACACCCATGCACTCTGAAAGCTGAAGGGGCCTTAAGGTCTGGCTTGGGACCTCTTAACAGCCAGGCCCAGGGACACAGGAGTCAGGGTCAACCCCAGCCATGAGGTGAGGAGAGGTGAGGTGAGGTGAGGCAGGGCAGCACACAGGCCTCACAGCAACACCGTGGGTAAAGCCAGGGAAAAGGCAACACAGGAGAAAGGACGGCAGCAGCATGCCTCTGCGCCTCCCGAAGGGAACCCCCTCTACTCTCCCCTCCACTCCACTCCCCCGCTGACCCCCTGCCACCCCGCCTGTCACAAAATGGCGCCTCGGGCCGCCTCAGCCACCTCCCTCGCCTCGCGCGCCGGGGCTCAAGGAGAGGGGGGGCGGAGCCTCCGCAACGGCCGCGGCGAGGGGGCGCGAGAGGCGGGAGGCCGCCGCCTGAGGGAAGGGGCGCGAGAGGCGGGAGGCCGCCGCCTGAGGGAAGGGGCGCGAGAGGCGGGAGGCCGCCGCCTGAGGGAAGGGGCGCGAGAGGCGGGAGGCCGCCGCCTGAGGGAAGGGGCGCGGAGCCGAGGCTGCCGCTGAGGCGGCGCCGGGCCCGTCTCGCCTCCCGCCCTCCGCCTTCGGCCCGGCATCGACAGCGTCTCCGCGTCGGCCCGGTTTGACCCCTCCTCCTCCTCCTCCTCCGCCTCCTGGGGTGGTGAGTAGGGGAGCCCGGCGGAGGAGGTTTTTCCCGGAGCAGATCCCAAGGACGTCCAGCTGTGACGGCGGCCAGAGCTGCCCCCCCCCCCCCCCGCGCCCCGGGCGGGCGCCTCAGAGTGACACGTCTCTCCCCCCACCCCCCCTCCTCACGTCTGCCAATATCACGATAGTCGCGCCAGCAGGGAGGGGGGGGGGTTGCTCGCGTGCGGGATGCCGGGCGCTGAGGGCCGGCAGCCGAGGTCAGCAGCTAAGGGCGGCTCGGGGCGTCAGGCCGCTGACAGACAGGAGGACAAGGAAAAGGCGGGTGGAAGCGGCGGTGCGATTCCTCTCTCTGAGAGGAGCGGCGATGCCGGCGGGGGGGAGAAGCGGAGGCCGCTGTTAGAGCCCGCGAGTGAAAATGACCGCCGCGGGGTTCCTCGGGCTGGGGGGTGGCCGGGTGCCGGGGCCTGCCCGGCGGGAAGGTGTTTCCATGCCCCGGGAGTGAGAGGATACTGGCTGGGAGACACTTGGTTTCGCTGTGTTGAGTCGTTTTCTTTCTAGGCCGGGTGCAGCAGATAGGCACCCTGCGTTCAAGAGCAAAGTATTAGCAAAATGGTCAATAGATCCTGGTTTTCCTCAGTATGTATGAATGGCACCTGTGGCAAGGAGCCCAGCACGGAAGGGTGATGATGCACACGTCTTCCACAAGGGACACCTGCAGTCATTCTGATGTGGTGGTAATAAAAGTGAAAGAAAAAAAATGATACTTTGTTCTATTCTCAGTGATATAAGACATCCACTTTTTTCACAGTCGAAAGCAGATTGGTACCTTAAAACTGCACCAGGATGCCATTGTAACTGTGACTTTTTTTTTGTGCAGTGCAACTGTTGGCAAGCAAATACATGGTATCTGTCCAGGTGAAAAGAAGTAATGTTTCAGAGTTTTGCGTTTGGGTGGTTTTCCTAATACCTCTCTGTTTTTTTTTTCTTTGTTTCAGGGTAACCAACCAAAGAAGCTATGAATATCATCTGTGGTCTAAAGTTGCCAGGCAGGAACTGTATGTTCTTTCGTTTGGCTTCTTTGACCAAGCAGGGGAAGTGCAATAATCTCTATAGGTCCTACACAGGATATCGGCGAACTCAAGTCAGTTGTACACAAGACAGATGCCAAAGGCTGGGTTTGAGTGGAAATACTAGAAACTGGTTTTTGACTGGAAGCCCTGACTTCTATAGAAACTTCATTGGTAAAGGACTGAGGTGTCTTTTGAATGTCCCGAATACAGAAGTGTACAAGAATGCACACCACAGTTTGGGAAGGTTTTACTTCCAGTCTTCTTGGCCACTGGGGGAGAAGATCACATCCCTTCAGATCAGTCCTGTAGGGCAACTCCTGTGTCATTTTTCTGCTTGGAACATTCAGATCATCAGGTCTTTTCGCACATCGCCACCATTTCAGGCTGCACCAGTTCCACTTTTCTGGATTATTGTTAAGCCAGTTCAGAAATTATTTGCTATCATTCTTGGCAGGTAAAATACTATCTTAATTCCTCTCCCAATGTAAGACCCCATTATACAAAGATGTGTTTGTGGAAAGTGGTAGGTGTATTTGTTGTGTTTTCATGTTAATATCTGTGCAAAATTTTGTGGGGCTGGGGCCTAGAGTGACAGTTTGCTCCACGAGAAGTTGTTTCCATTATCAGAGGTGTTAGATGTATCTTGCTCTTCTCGTTCTCATTTACATGTGGTAAAGGGAGATGAACCAAGACAGTAGGGGGCATTCTTTGTCCTCTGGGAGGGAAGAAATGGAGTGGTGAAGCCAATTACAGTATAACCCTCCATAAGCTCTTACATGAGATCAGACTGTAATAGAGAATACAGCAAGGGCAGACACTAACAAATTCCTTTTTGACTATGTCCTAAGTTAACACTGCTTGTATTTTACAGGAGCATAAGAAATTGGTGGAAGGCACTTCCTCCTAATAAACGGGAACTTCTTAAAGAAAGTGCAAGAAAAAATAAATGGAAGATACTCCTGGGTGTCAGTAGCTTAGGAGTTTTATTTGTCGTGTTTTATTTTACTCATTTGGAGGAGACGCCCATCACTGGGCGTGCTCGACTGTTGGTGTTTGGAAAAGAGCATTTTAGAGAGCTGTCACAGATGGAATATGATATGGTAAGATTTTAAAGAAAAATTCAAACTACTCTAAAACTTAATGCTTTTTTTTAGCGATGAGGTAGTCCAGTTAATGAGATGGACACCACAAGGTTTGTTTGCCTTTGATAAGTTTTGAACTTCATGCTCAGAACCCTGCAGAGCACCCCCATCAGTTGCCCCCTCCTCTTGTCCCCATCCTTTTTAAGAGTTCCCTTTCCATCAGCAAACCACTCAGGGGCACATGATAATTAAAGAGCACATTACATGTACGGAGCAAACATTTCTAACTGTGTTATTGTAATATAATGAGAATCACAGAAATCTGGTAGAAGCAATAAAAGCATAGCTAATAGGTATATGCTGAGATCTGTCTCATTTTCTGTGCTGATTTGAACATTCTTTGGCACTTGTTTAAGGTCGTCTCTTCTAAGCTGTCACTTTGTAAGGTAATACTCTGTACCTCCATTCAATTCTACTTCTTTTTTTTTCATTGGATCAGCTCATTTTTCTTTAACTGCTTTCTTTTAAACTGTCCATTGCACTAATTTCTGTAACTGAGTTCTGTGACTTTCTGTTCTAAAGCCAGTGAAACTTGATAATCCATATACAAATGTCACTGTATTCCTGTCTGACAGAGAATGTAAGATAAGAACAGAACAGAAGAAGTACAAGATATATTCAAATTACATCTTTTGTATAAATTTGTCCACCTTACAAATTACAACAGAAATATACAGATACAGAAAAATTATAAATTCAGATGGAAATTCAGGAAGGTATAGAAAGACTTGCCAAATTGTGATGCCAAGCTTAACTGTATATTAGGAAAACACTGGATACAGGGGGCTGTGGGACCAAGTTTATACTATCTTTTTTGATCTGTGGTCAGTTTACTTCCTTTTAAGTTTATTAATCCTTAACTTGTGGGTCTGAAAGCCTGAACTCTAATATATTGGCTGTGGCTATATGAAATAAAAATGTATTAAAACTTCGATTTAACTAAGTTGTATGTAGCCACTAAATTAGTTTACCAATTAGTCATTTACTGTGTCTTTGTTCTGCATGGCAATCAATGAATTTTTTTTTCAGTGGATGGAGGAATTCAAAAGTAAAATGTTACCTGAGACAGATGCACGCTATCAGGTTGTGGAGAGAGTTGTTGGTCATTTATCTGAAAGCAATAAGGACATCCCACAGGTCTCGGCGCTCAAGTGGGCTATCCATGTGGTAGACGAACCAGGTGTAAATGCTTTTGTGCTTCCAGTAAGTTGAACCCAATACAAAAATTATTAGTAATATTGAAACAGCATTTTGATTATGTGTCTTCTACTTAATTTTCACTCTCTTTTTGTTTACAGAATGGTCAAGTGTTTGTTTTCACTGGATTGCTAAATGCAGTTTCTGATATTCATCAGCTGTCTTTCATTTTGGGACATGAAATAGCTCATGCTGTGCTGGAACATGCAGTAAGTATTTAAAGAAAGCTGTCTAAAATTCTTAAATTAATTCTAATTACTTTAATTAAGATTTTTCCTATCACTACCACCCAAAGTTTCAGTGTGACTCTTTCTAACTAATGAAAAATTGAGTTTGAAATGAGAGTATTCTGCTACAGTATATCCTTATTATTCACGTAGTACTTAGTAACTGTCAGAAGTCCTGTAGTAGTCAGTGTTAGCACAAAGTCTGCCAGTGCTTTTTTCATAGCTGTACAGATGGATTATGGCTCACTGTTAACAGTCATTTAGAACTAGGTCTGCAGATGCCTCTCTTCCTGTAGTGCAGACATAAGGAACTAGAGGCACTCAGCAACTCAGTTTGTTACTCCTACACGTGTTAATATCTACAGAAGTGGATATACTTTAACAAATTATTCTAAAATACATTATATTTTTATTATAGTAGCACACAGTTTTAGAATGCCAAATTCTAGAATGCCTGGAGCTTGATTCTGCATTTACAGATGATTGCTTCCACAGATTTAATTTTTCCATATCCTGACATGGATGTGTTGAAATTGGTAGTTCTTTGCCATTTGAACAGAATGGATGTAATAATTTTGTTGTGCTTTGTAGGTACAACTATGGAAAAAGAGGATGGTATAGAAATATGGCTCGTACTGTTCTAGATTGAGGTGATTTGCTAGAAAGTGCTTCTTTGCCTCCAAATTGATTTCTTTCTGTGCATGTAATTTTAAAAAATTGTATTCATTACTTATCCATCAGTTTGAGAAGACATAATGAGAAGCTTGTAGACATAAAGATTCTGCTGAAATTGCAAAACTAATCTGGTAATGGGTAAATACATTTTAAAGGCAGTGGAAATACAAGAGAATTGCTTTAGGGCATCTTGTACGATTTTGGATGAACAACAGTTCACATCATAGTTTCTTGGGCTCAGTTGAGCCAACTAACTTGTTAAACTTCTAAAAAAAATTTTTCTAATAATAAAAAGAACTTGTTTGTTTGGAACCTGTGTCACCCAGCTGGCATAGAGAAAAGTATTGTATGATCTGGCTTGTAAGTGCTCAGATCAATTTGTTGTATGTCAAATAGAGCTCTGAAAAATAGAGGAATTTCAATTGCTTTTATTCAGGATCTCTCAGTTTCTGAAATTAAAGGAATGTAATAGAAAATAAAAAATAAATATATTGTGACTAGTGTCCTCTTTATCCCATTAGTGTTCCTGTCTAAATGATGTCTATCTCTTCTGAAATTAACGTAAAGAACAGTCTTCTAAGTCTTTTTATAGATTTTTCATTCCAACTGAGGTGTTTGATGGCCTTTTGATATCTGCATGCTGCCGTCATCTTATCTTAAGCTTTGAATCTCTCGAATTGGGAGATTCCTGCTAAGTGTTTGTTCCAACCGTATTTATGCACTTAGTGTGGATTCTAGACTGAAAAAACCTAGTATCCAACTGGATTATTTTGTGCAAGCAGGGGGGCTTATGCTTGCCCTGTTCCTATGGCTGCATAGAAGAAAAATCGGTGATGTTTAAAGTGTTCCAAATTCTGTATGTTCTAAAGAAACATGAGACAGTAAGAAATGAAAACGGGACAATTTCTGTTTTCAGGCCGAGAAAGCCAGCCTGGTTCACTTCTTGGATTTTCTATCACTCATCTTTCTCACTATGATTTGGGCCATCTGTCCCCGTGATAGTTTGGCAGTTGTTGGCCAGTGGATTCAGAGCAAGTTGCAGGAGGTAAGACTAACATTTTATATTATCCTTCCCGAGTTCCATGGAAAAACATTTTTAATCTTGGGGAGATAGTACCACTAAATAGTATGTTTGGGGAAGAAGGCAAGAGGAGAAATATTATAAGCAAAAATTAATATTTGAGTATATTTTTGAATGAAATATGTTTTTATAAATCTGCTTTAGTTGAGATACATATTGTCATTTGTCATCTTGAAGAACTTTAGATCTCCCTAAATGACTGGATTTAGCTGGGTGGGCTCCGAGTACCTGCTTGCCAATTAAGTTAGATGATTGTCTTTTGAAATGTAGCTCACCCTTTAAAGTTGTATAGGTTGAAATGCCATGTTTTTATTTTGAATAGTTGTTAAATTGTTTCTAAACCAAGTAAAATATATGGAATTCTTTAAATACATTGTTAGTGTTAAGAATGGTTTCCAAGATAAGAAAATTGAGAATCTAAACACTCTTTTAAAGTATAAACCATGCTATAATAAAACTTACTGAAATAATCTTTTCAGACAGCATATATTCCAGTAAAGTAAAATTCAGAGGCTTTGTGGTGCCAGTTTTCTTCAGCAGTCTGATTTACTTTCTGCCTCTGGACAGTTACTGATCCATTTCTTTTTAAAAAAGTGGGTTTTTTTTAAAAAGAAATTTTGCTTACATCATAAAACTTAAATCTGAATTTAAGTGAAAGAGTTCTTTGGTTTCTTTGACTTCTCTTAATGCTTTTCCTGAGATTTCCCCCAGTTCCTCAAAAACATGAAATTAAACATAACCAATCTGTTTTGGTAGTTCTTATGCTACTGGGTACATGTGTGGATTCTGAACATAAATTATCTCTAAAGAGCTTGGATATTTGTACAAGTAGCTAAGAAACCAATACATTGATGAATGCTAGCCAGCATTTTGAAGAGCTGAATTTGGAAAAAACGACGTGTGAATCAATCCTGAGACTGCTCATAATTTAGACAGCAAGATTTAACTCCCTGTCAGCATCTTTTCTCCTCTTCTAGGCTAACCGCAACTGGTATTTTGGCATCGTGGATTGGAGTTGTGCTTTAGATTGCAAATGGAATCTGGGTTTAAGCTCATAGTCCTAGTGTGCTATAGCAAAGATCTATCATATATGAGATATTGTACAATAATGTCCTGGTTTAAAACTCTGATCAAACTCATCTTCAGTAACATTAAACATATCTATATGTAATGCAGAATAAATAAGTGATTAGTACTTGCAAAGCTTTCATGCCATATACAAAAGATGCTGAACAGAAATTTTTGTTTCTGTTGGTCACTCAGGAGCACAGTGTCTGTTTGTTTCCTCCATTCAACGTTTGCCTATTCTGCTTACATGAAAATGAATCTTTCTGCACATTTTCACAGGATGTGTCTTTTCCTCTTCTTCCATACCTGTATTTTACTTTTTAAAGTTTTAGCATCCCACTCTATGAAAGGGTTATTTAAGCCACATTGCAGTACTTGCTTCCGTTTCAGTATTTGTTTTTCTTTTATGTCCTCAGAGGCTTAACTTTTTTACCTACTGACTATTGCTTATTTTTTATTATTCACTATAAGTAGTTTCCAGTGACTCTTTGTAGGCCTTTTGGCATGTTAGCTCCGGTTTTGCGTTTTTCTCCAAAGCTAGTGGGTTTGCTTGCCTTGAGAAATTCTTAAGTTCTCTTAAGAGATTCATTCATGGTTGTTCTTTAGTCATGTATTGCTGAACTGAAATGTGTTGGCTTTGTTTTTACAGCAGCATTTATTTTGTATGGGAGCTAAAGCCTAGGAATTATTCTTGGAATAGCACAAAGCGTGACTGAGTTTTACTCATGTCCTGCACACTAGTATGTACGGATATAGTACTTCATATTCCCTTTCTTGTCCACCTCACACCATCAGATTTGTGTTTCATGTGGAAACTGGTGATTTTGGATAGTCAACTTACCTGGAACTTCCTTTTCTTTAACATGCAGACAGCTCTGTCAAATCTGTCTTCTTTATTATCTCCAATTTCTGACAAGGATTTTAGATCAGAGTTTGAAGATCTAATTTTTCATTCCAGCACATTCACAAAAGATTTCTTTTTTTTTTTTAAATTCATTTCTCAGTAGCAGATGAGTAGTACTGTATGTTAGATGCCTCAAGACCCTTTTATGTGACCACTGTCAGGACTTTATTGGCTAGAAGCATGCTGTGAAAGAGAGCCCAAGTTTTCTCAAGAGATTTAGATTATCTTTTATAGTTTTAATTTTAGATCTGAAGAAGAAACACATAGAATTCTCCAAAGTTGCAGAGGATACATTTAAGTCTCTTATATGTTAATAAAACTTTGGTAATGATCGGAAAATAACAAATCTCAAATCCTGCTTGGTCATAAGCTATGTCTAGCATAAGAATTGCTGTATGGAATCACATCAGAGCCTGTTTAGGCTTGTATCTTGTCTGTGACTGGCCAGTAGCAGATACATAGAGGAAAGTAAAGGAAGTAACAGCAATTATAGGGTGATAGTTTCTTCAGATGTCATCCTTGCTTCCGCAGTCTGCAGCATGGGTAGGTCCTGAACTAGAGATTGTATTAGTGTTGTGTTTATTTTTAAAAATACAGCTGTATTTTTGCTGGCAGTATTGGGATAGACATACAGGTAAATAGTCATACCTTAGTGCTTAACTGTAAATGCAAAAAAACTATTTAAGGGGTAAGAATTTAAATGCTGATCTTTTTATTAGCATCTTCTTGCTGTCCCAGATCTCTCGTTCTAGATGGTCTATTAAGACACATGCACTCAGACCATCAGTTTCCAAGTTCTTAAACTTCTGCAAGTCTTTTTTGAGATGGATGCTACCCCTTCTTATTTAAAATTGTTGTAAACCTCCCAGAGAAGAAAACCACAAGTGGTTGTAACTGAAGAAATAGAAAACTGTGTGCTTGTGTAAGCCTCTGTTCCAGTTAGTGCTTTGGGTAGTCCTGTTGCCTGTTACCAGTTTCATTTCCCTATCTGAGAAATTTTTAATAATTAAACAAATAGTTTATCTGGCTAACTGGGAAATGGTGCTTCAGGAACTTGACAGACTAGCCAGAGATATCTTTGCTGTTTATTGAATATATGCGCTCCAGTAGACCCAGAGCACTTTTCAAGGCAATAGAAATATATATTCCACTTCAAGTAACGACTTTATCATCGGAGGATTTTAAAAATATATTTATAGTTGCAATGTTTAAGGTCTGTAAGGAAACTAAGAATTTAGAAAGTGACCTCATTTATGCTTACTTACAAACCAGTGTATTTGGCTTTAAAAAACCTGTGGAGGATCAGCTTTGATTGGCTTTTATTTTTGACCTAGTAAAGAAAAACTATCGGTACTACTTTAGAAACATGCAAAAAGTTACGGAGACCTTTTTGTACTCAAGGGATTGGACCACTTCTTTGGTGCATTTCATTTCTAACTGTTTTGTGGTTTGTTTTTTTTTTGTTGTTGGAACTTGTAAGGAGGACATGTTCTTATAACCAGATAAAAAGCTGATAAAACCTTTTTCTCTTCACTAACCTTGCACATCCCCATTCTTCAGCTGATATTTCCTGATGGATGCCTAAACCAGAATGTTGTGACATGTTCCTTATCTCTGCAGGACCAGGCTGTTTTAACAAGTCCTGATTTGCATTTACTATCACCTGATATACTAGGGCAAGGCTGCCTAAATCTACATGAAATACATATACCAGAAGATCCTGGAATATATGACTAAAGAACCATTTGAGAAAACTACCACTGTCTCTTAGTGTATGTTAATACAATGTCATACCCTAGAAAAATGGGAGAGGATTTACGTCTTCTAGTTTGATTTCTCAAGGGCAGTTGGTAACTTGTGGTGGGGGATAATCCTGCCAAAGGAGTGATTTCTGCATGAAAGTGTTTACAGCTCCATTTCATACTGTGAGCTGTTTACCATACAAAATAGATCATACCAGGTTTAAAGACAGTTGTCATAAAAGTTTAAGGGAACTGCTGGAATTTTTTACATATAGTTGCTACAAGAAGAATCTTAATGCCAGTAAAAGAGTGAAGTGAAAAAATTCTAGTTTAAAGTTGGCATTGACCCTTTAGTTGCTGCAAAATGCTGTGAGACTGACTGATCAGAGGGGCCATGAAAATATGTATAATTTGAATTAATTTCCACTGAATACAGGATCAATGAATTTTATGTAATGGAATTAAAGATTACATTAAGAAAATTAATACTGATCACATGCAAAGTGAACATGATAGATAAACACTGTTTCTTATGAGAAGATTAGAAAAGCAGCTACAATGCTCTACCTTTGTACACGTTCAAAACCAAGAAATAGAGCTTTGATGTGCTTCTTTGCAGTTTATGTTTGATAGACCGTACAGCAGAACATTAGAGGCTGAAGCTGATAAAGTGGGACTTCAGTTTGCAGCAAAGGTAACTACAACTTGTTTGTTTTATTAGCAATTTTTCAGTTTCCATTATAATCAGAGGGAGTTTCACACTTCATACAGAGGTATTGGGGGGGGGGCAGGGTTCCCACATTTTTAAAGAAATGTAGTTTGATGAAGTAGTGGGAAATAAAACAGTTTGTAGGGAAAGACAAAGTCATTCTGGCTAAATTGTATGTAATAAAATTGAAGTTTGTAAAGTTGTGCATTATTAACTGCACAGTATATTTTCTATGTAGTTTATTACTATTAGAAGAAAAAGCTACACATTTATAAAGAGGAAAGTGCCAAATAGCAAGCTTCTGTAAGTAGGATATATTTAATTGTGTGTAAAGATATAAATTACCCTTTAGATTTTTGTTTCACTTAGTTTCTATCTACTGTGAGAAGTTCTGAGGAACTCTTTACTATATTGTAGTGCACCTAAAATATTCTGATCTATAATATCTGTTCTCATAACAATTCAGTAAAATTTAAGAACATTTAGATCTTGTGATTTTATTTTCTCTGATTGCTGATAATTACGAGGTATATCAATATTGTTCTAGTATTTACAGATATAGTCTAAATACAGCCATAAAAATAAAGTGGCTTTGCTAAAGAAAGACAAAAATTTGGTCAGAAACTACTCAGCATTTTTTTATAATTTGTTTTTTTCAGTCACTTTTTTTTTTGTCCATGTGGATTTTAATCCTAAATTAAAGAAACTAAACCAACTCTTTCATTTCTAGCTAAGTGCAATAGAGCTAGGTAAGTATTAGATAACTATGAGAGCAGCACCATCTAGTGTTAATATTTCATACGGAAAATTTCCTTTTCTTAACAATTTTTAATATTTCTTCAAGGAAGAGTTTTTAAAATTAACTGATTCTGGGATTGAAACTGCATTTGTACTTTAAAGTCATCTAAGGGAATAATACAATCCATGAAAAAACATAATTGCTGTGTGGATGCTCACTGCTTTGTAATACTGAAGATGTAGGGCCATACCAGAAAGAAACAAGCAAAGTGGTATCTCAGCATTTCTCTGCTTCTGCAGATAATCTTTTTATAATAATAGTTTTAAGAAATAAATTCAAAGGATAAAGCACCCTTTCTGTATTTCTGGGGGAAAAAAAAGGTAAATTTTTTACCTTCTCAGTACTCGTCTCTTTTTCTCTTAAAAAATGAAAATTAAGGTAAGAAATCTTATTCTTTTTTTCCCCTCCACTTAAATGCAAATATAAAGGAGTCAGTTGGTGATATACAATTGCCATTCTTAAAAGTTAGTGTTCCATGAGTTTCTATGAACCATCTAAATAGGCTTTGGAAATTTAAAACTTAAGAAGTCTTTTGTAATTCAATATCCATCAGAATGTGTATTGTATTACTTAAAAAATATAGTGGTGTATACATTTCCTTTCTGTTTTCAGGCTTGTGTGGATGTACGAGCAAGCAGTGTATTTTGGCAACAAATGGAATTAGCAGAAACCATTGAAGGGCAGCCCAAGTTACCAGAGTGGCTCTCCACACACCCTTCTCATGAAAATAGAGCTGAGCACTTAGACCGGCTTATCCCAGAGGTGAGCAGAGTTGAAGGAAGTATGTCTTTTTTCTCTTAGGAAGGTTGCTAGAATTAGTTTGCTATTGATTCATGAGCTACTTTGGTATTGATTCACAATCTACTCTTTTAGCATCGTGCTTATCTTTCTCTATCCTTACAGAAATTTTCTGTTACAAAGCTCTCAACCTTAAAGGTTTTATTAAATGAGGAAAAATTAAGATAGCACAGGTAAAATGTAATTATATTCTTGGGTTTTTTTCCTTTCTGATTTCTGATCGAAGTGTAGTATTTTTGCTTTTGAATGGCCTTCCTGGTATAGATGTGACAGTGTCACATGTCTCATCCATTCTTTTCTCTTTTTTGCCATTTTGGAAGCCAGTTTTTTAAGTTGGATCCCTAAACTGTCTTGACTTCTCTTGCTTTGGTAGCTAGCCCTAGGCTGTCAAATAGAGAATGCTCCATCCTATCCTGTCTGTCTCACTGATGTGGGATTGAATACACCTCGAATAACTGCTTCAGAAGCATGTCAGATCCTCAGTAGAAGATTTCTTAATAGCTCTAGTTATGATAGGTCTCTGTAGATTTTGCAGCCTGCTTTTTTCTTCACATCTCTGTTCCATCACATTAGGGAGCAAATTTTACCCCACTCCAAGGAACTTGAGCTAATTCACACAATTGCCCATCAATCTGCAGTCTTTTCTCTGTTCTTTCTTTCAGATTTCCTCTCAGAGGAATGCCAAGTGGATAGCTACTTGGGGATTCTCTTAATTTGATGTGCTACTCGCTGGTAGCTTAAGGATAGAGAACTGTTCCAAGTTTAGTAATCTTAGTTTGTTTACCATTTCTTTAAATAGTGGGGGTTTTAACTGCAGAAAAATAACATGGATTGGTTTTGCCTAGTTTTTTCTTCTTAAAAATATAATGTTAAACCACTTCACAACAGCAGTGTGTTTCAGCAAGCTAAACTGTGTTTGGAAATTCCCTTTCTTATAACCAACTGTTAATTTCTTCTTCTTCCTCTTTTTAAAAAAAAAAAAAAAAAACAAACTCTCAGTCACTTTAAGTCTTTCTCAATTCCAAACTGTAAACACAGTTGAAGATTTATTGGCAGAAGGAGCACTAAAATGTTGAGGTGTTTTCTGATTTCAAAGGAGAAAAAAAGATTTTTCATGAATCCATTGATGAGAATGAATGCAGTAAATATTATAAATGATGGCATAAATCAAAATCAACATTAGGGGTAGAAGGCTGGAGACTGGCTAGACTGAATATTTTAAATTAATATACACAAATTTTGTGCTTTGCAAAAACAGGTTGTGAGACTGTTTTGATGGATTTTCTAACACATTAGAGCAGCTGAATGGAAAATGATACTTGTTGTGGACCCTCAGTTTTAGGTAGATTGAACATAAAGGGTTCAGGATCCTTTATTTTCATATGGTTATTGACTGGCTTATAAAGTGGTAATGAAATAACCTAATTCTTGTATTCTACCCCAGGACTCGGCGAATAAGTTAAATAACTGAGCAACTGTGTAGAACTGGCAGTCATGTTATTTCCATCTTATCTCTTGTAGTTTAGCAGGTAGAGCAACCTTAATCTTTTTATAGCCACTCTCACTTCCAAGAGCAGTGGAGGCTAGGAAATTTTCTTCCAAAAGATAATTGAGGAGTTGTTTTCATTTGCCTTTTACCTTAAACGTTCTTTGGAGTAGGACGAGAAAACAGGGGCTGAAGGCTTCCTGTTTTTAACAGAAGTTTGCTAGATAAGTGAGGTTGATACTACAGAAGTGGAATAAAAATGAAAGAAGTTATGTAGAGGTGTTGTTGGAGGCTTCTTGTCTGAAGCATTGACCCCCCTTCACCTGAGAGCTGCCTTCTTGAAGCTGATCTCAGGCATTTAAAGGGAATACCAGGGCTTTGTTGTTGTTCAATATCAGCACCTTTTTGTTTCATTGTACACATAGCTAAAGCCTTTTAGAACAGTATGTTTACCATATATTAATGTACATTAGATCTTCAGAGCCCAGGGGAAGAAGCCAGATTTCAAAAAAGGGCCTTTTTATCTCTCTAGTATCTCTCTGTGAAGAAACTGTACTTCTTATGACTCAGTATCAGATCCATTGTGAGCATTGTTGTGTTTCATATGCTGATGATTTTGAAGCTGAAATGGTTTTCAGGACAATACAATATCTATTATTAGACCAGCTACTGTAGCTGGGGGAAATAGGGACAAATTTTTCGACTTCGCAGGCCACACAGATGTTTCTCTACAGACTTCTAAGCAAGTTCACAATAAGATGCAATCATACAAAGTGAGAATTTTTCTTCAGGTAATGAAATGGCATGCCTCAATGAGGTCACTTAACATTCTCAGGAAATATAAATTAAAGCAGGAATATCACAGGGATTCTCTTTTCACATAATTAAAAGACAGGGAGCAAATCAAATTAGTTTTAAAGATCTTGCATCTGGTTTTCCGAACAAGTTGGAAGCTACAGCCAAGCTGAGGAATTCGTAAATAAGAGAGCTATAAGTATTTACAAAGTGGTGCTGTCCTGGAAAGGAAATAAAGGAAATTAAAACGATTTACCATGTTTTTAAGGGATTTCCCCCTCAGACTGGGAGAGATTTGGATTGTAAACTAGGAAAGCAGGATATACTGTTAAACAGGAAACTGAAACCTAGAATTCCTATGTGGATGGTAGCGAGATGCTCGATGAAGGCCCGTGCATTTTATTTTCAGAAAAAGAAGCAGGAAAGATGCTTACCATTGTTCTGGAGAGAAAAATTGTGGAAGTATAGTGCCAGAGAGAAGCTATAGGATCTTCTAGTTAATCTCTGAACCTTTTATTTTAATGTTCTCTGACTTGCTACAGTTTGTCTACCTTTTTCCTAGTATGCTACTCAAATAGAGCACTGTACATCAGCTGAAGTCTCAGCTATACTGAATAAAGCAGAAGGTTATCTACTGAGCCATGCCTGTGACACAAAAATTCATCTTGATGTGACATTTGCTTTTTTGGCATCATGTTGTTGGCTCAGATTCTATTTTTTGATTCACTGTAACTCCAGTTTCCCACTCTTTCTTGTGGAAATGCCATGTTGAGATAATTTTGAGAGCAATACTAAGTTGGGATATGTCAGCTCTATTGCTTCTCTTTTGTTTGCTAGGTCAATTAACTTGTAAAAAAACCAGTTAATTAATTTACTTTGGCAAGACCTGTTCTTGTCAAATCCACATTAGCCTTTTCTTATTTTTATTTTTGTTTGGGTAGTTATTGCTTATTCCTCAGTCTGCTGCCTTTTGGATATTGAAGATGCATTTATTTTGCTTCCTTTTCAAAAATAGGTTGGTGTATTTGCTCTTTGCTTGTGATGTGAAGATTACTTCAGATAGTTCCAGTGTTAGAATATATTAATTAAGCCCTGTCAATGTGAAAACTTAAAGAAAAATAAGAATAAAAAATACTGACTTGTGTTTCTATCTTCCCCATAAAGTTGTTAAATATTCTGTCACAATTTTTCTTTTCTGTGCCCAATGAAAGAGTTAAGTATCAGCATTGTATATAAGTTGCTTTTCTTCTCCATCAAGTAAAAAATCTATCCATTCTTTTAATCATGTTTTTACTACTACTTCATTTGTAGAACCTGTTGTCTTGCCATGCCTGCTAATTGTAATTCATTTTGCAACTCAGCGTTTCTTATTTTTTCAATTTTTTTTTTTTCTGCTTTTTTTCCCTACATCCTTGTGCTATTTCTTAGTTTTGGTCAGATTGCAAAGTCAGAGCATAAGTCAGGTACCTGCCAAGGTAATCACAGATAATACACAAGAGACTATAACCCTTGGCCTGGTTTGCGGACAAGAGAATGATGTGGCTTTTGTACTGAGCGAGCTGACAGCCTGAGAGGTAGGATGCACTCCAAAAGACTGTAAGGGGTCGAGATGCAGCAGTTAGCCTGGTATCTGTGACAGTGGTGAAGGATTAATACTGAGAGCTAAAAATTACTTGTTTCTGTATCTGTCTCTGCTGCTAGTCTTTATATGAAAGCAATAGAATGAGGTGGACCTCCCTAATTCTTACGCCTTCCCCCCCTCCCAGCACATTGCAGGAGGTGACTGCAATTGTATTGATAAGAAAAACAGCTTCACCTTTGTTACTTACAAGCAATGGGTTTGATATTTTATTTGAGATCTCCTGAACCAGTAAGCATGCAGGTGGTCTTTATTCTGAACAGCAGTACTTCTCTCTTAAGGTTAACCTGAAAAGAACAGCATTAAAGTCCTCTCAGTTCCCAGGTGAATCTATGTACTCACTCTGACTAGTTAACCTTGTCTCAGTTCTGTCTGTCTTCTTTATTGAGAGCACTCTTCAGTAAAAACAGTCAATGAAACATATTTTTATTATAATATCAATATGCATGTGCTTCATTAAGAATGCTTTTACTTGTCCTCTTACCCAAACTGTCAAAAACCAATTTACTTGAGCAATATTAAATTACTGGATTTGAAGTCGCTAGTGATTTTGGAAATACAGTACGGCTGACCATGTTGGGCTGTTTTATCTTTCAGGAAAAATTATACTGTAAGCTCCTCAGCCTTTTACTGGCATCTTAATGACGTGACAAAGCTACTGGCACAAAACAAAATAGCAGAAGTCAACTGAGCCAGGGAAAGAACACTTTCTCACTAGGGTTGAATGTTGCATGGCAGTTACAAACATATATACAAAGGCTACTATCACTAGAGTGTGTAGTCATAGCTGTCTTTAACAGTGAGATGACATGTCAACACAGCTTTCCATTCTCATAACTGTAGTCTTTTTAATGGCAAGTGAGCTGATGGTGTGTGGAATAGATGCCTTCTACCCCCTTGGACAGCTTTATGTCTAGCAAGAACACAGACATCTACATGGTAAAAATGTTAACTCTGAAGTATTGTTTTTTACCTTTGCTGTTGTGACTTTAGTATTTTAGATAAGTGAAGCCATGGAAATAGGCCAGGCACTATACAGCCACGAAAACCAGAGATATAAAATTGCAAATTAGTTTAAAAGAGGATTACGTTGCCCTTTCCAGGATACAGCCTAAATCTTTATATTTCCATTTGCCTTGAATAATGCTGCTTGACATTAATGCAGTCTTGCAGCAGCTTATGTTCTGGAAGAGAACAAGAGAAAACTCTTGGTTTTTCATAAATGTCAGTTTAGAAATTAATTGGTCACTGACGCAGAAGAGTGTTCAGTGGTACAGTTACATTTGGTGACTACATGGACGATCATGCTGTAGAAAAACAAATACTGAAAGCTTTATTCATATTTTTTTTAAATTAAACAAGAGGAATATTTGCATGCCTAATCCAGACTTGTGTATCCAGTAATTTGAATGTTACATTTCAGCAAGAAACAGCTGGAGAGACTCTTGCTACATTCCTGGAATGTGTCCTTTTCCAAAACCAGTTGTTAAATTTAAATTCTATTTGTTTCTAGCCATTTACAGGAAACTCTTTATCAGTTCACTGTAGTAAAGTTAGGGAGAAATATGTTTTGGTACCTCCTTATACAAAGAAATGAGTTAAGAAGCTCTGCTCTTCTGTTTTAAAATGTGCTGTAGTAAGATGTTTCCAGTGTCTCCTGTGGAAGAATACCAAATTGCTTCAAAATGATGGGCAAATACTTATGCATAGGTGTACTGGAATATTTGATTTGATATTTCAACCAAATCTAGTGTATATAAAGTAGATTAAAAATCTCTGCTCTGTTGAAGTGCACTGCTAGTTCTGCTATGAAAACTGTGTTACTTTCTTCCTCCTTTAATCCATCTAGAACAAAAGAATGAACACATGCTTTCCTCTAACAGTCCCTAGTACTGGTCAGGAGGTACCTGGCTACAACTCAGGACAGGTCTGGCCATTACTTTTCAAGTGTCCATGGTTATGAAGTGAAGTGGAATAAAATACACATTTGAACATGTTTTCCCACAAAAGGATTAAAAATAAAGCTGGATGTTAATCTGCCCATAGTTTTATGTTGTTAATAGAGGCCAAGATACAGATAATATCGCATAAATGTGACCATACCACAGTGACCATTGATTAATGCTAAATATCAGGCTAGTTTTTGACTTGGTGTTTTCTTGGTGTTTCATTTTGCAAATCTTGAAAAAATAGTTCTCAGCGGAGATGTAGAACCCTCTAAAATTCTACATTCTAATATTTTCCTATATGTTAGCAAAGTCTTATCTCTAAATGGGAGACACATGGATTTGATGGGTGGACCACTTGGTGGATGAGGAATTGGCTGGATGGTTGCAGTCAGGGTTGCAGTCAGGGTTGCAGTCAATGGCTTGATGTCCTGAGTGCAGACCAGTGACAAGTGGTGTTCCTCAGGGATCGGTACTGGGACCAGCACTGTTTAACTTCTTTGTTGGTGACATGGACAGTGGGATTGAGTGCACTGTCAGCAAGTTTGCCAGTGACACCAAGCTGTGTGGTGTGGTCGACAGGCTGGAGGGAAGGGATGCCATCCAGAGGGACCTTGACAGGCTTGAGAGGTGGGCCTGTGTGAACCTCATGAAGTTCAACAAGGCCAAGTACAAGGTCCTGCACATGGGTCGTGTCAATCCCAAGCGCATATACAGGCTGGGCAATGAGTTGATTGAGAACAGCCCTGTGGAGAAGGACTTGGGGGTATTAGTGGATGAAAAACTGAATATGAGCCAGCATGTGTGCTCGCAGCCCAGAAAGCCAATCGCATGCTAGGCAACATCAAAAGAAGTGTGGCTAGCAGGTCGAGGGAGGCAATTCTCACCCTCTGCTCTGCTCTCATGAGGCCCCACCTGCAGTACTGTGTTCAGCTCTGGGGCCCCCAGCATAAGAAAGATGTGGACCTGCTTGAGTGGGTCCAGAGGAGGCCACAAAGGTGATCAGGGAGCTGGAGCACCTTTCCTATGAGGACAAGCTGAGAGTTGGGGTTGTTCAGCCTGGAGAAGGGAAGGCTCTGGGGAGACCTTGTAGTGGCCTTTCAGTGCTTAAAGGGGGCCTACAGGAAAGATGGGGAGGGACTCTTTGACAGGGAGTGTAGCGATAGGACGAGGGGTAACGGTTTTAAAGTGAAAGAGGGTAGATTTAGATTAAATATTAAGAAAAAATTCTTTACTGTGAGGGTGGTGAGGCACTGGAACAGGTTGCCCAGAGAGGTTGTGGATGCCCCATCCCTGGCAGTGTTCAAGGCCAGGTGGGATGGGGCTTTGAGCAACCTGATCCAGTGGAAGGTGTCCCTGCCCATGGCAGGGCGGTTGGAACTAGATGATCTTTAAGGTCCCTTCCAACCCAAACCATTCTATGATACATAGGATCTTACTTTTCTTGGTAAGTTTATATTGCTCTTACAGGAGAATCCATGGATACTAGTAGGTCTGTGTACAACTTAGTTGTGTGGTATCCATTGTTAGCTCTAAAATGAGCTGCCTGTTTGTATGGACTAATTAAGGTATGTTCAGCTTTGTTAAAATGAATGCCAACTTAAGCATCCTTTAAAACAGCTGACTTTATACAGTTTTATATCAATTTCTCCACAGTGCCTTTGAGACATGAGATTCATCCATTGTCATACCTTTCTCAGATTGCTCACAAGACAGGATGGTCTGGGGGGAGTGTGCTTACACTAATGTATTTTGATTCTCTGGGAAATTCTTTGGCTCCTTTGGGACTCTACTTTCTAATTTGTAGAATGGAAGCAATGGCATTTACTCAGTGAGCAGAAGTAACTTGAAGTTTGGTCTCTTAGTGCTAATCTTTTTATCCAGATAAATTTTTACGTTCTAGAGACATTATTTTCTCAGAATACTTGGAAGCTGTGTATTCAAATGCTTCTTGGAGATGAGATCACTTGTGTAACTGGATCTTAACTATACTGATCAACCATCTGGATCTCTGTGTCGAACAGTTAAACATCCATTATGTTATTGGAGATTTTTCCCTCCTTTTTTGAGTCAGACATCTATATATAGTTACTTCAATAATAGAACTTGTCTGAAGAGTATATTATTTACAGCCCTTTTTTTCTTGATGCAGTCATTTTAATTTACGTGTGAATGTAAATTAAAAGGTAAAAGGTACTGATGCGGACAAGTATCACATAAAACAGTTGGAGAACTTCCTACCTATTTATGCTGTACCTTTTAGAGTGTCCATTCTTTGAGAGACTGTCTGTGAGAAAATGATTTTCATTCTTCATTCTTCATTTTTTCCCATTGTTTTACCATATTGCTACATTTCTTCTGAGGAATTCTTGTTTTCTGTTGAAAAGTTGTTCAGTAACAACTCAGACTCAGTAGTATTCTCACTAAGCTTTATGTGCAAATGCAGACCTTACCGGAAAGCCAAATCACTGACTGAAACCTTTTTTTGTTTTTCATATTTAAATGAGCTTGATTTGTTTTCCTATGTATTCACAGGCTCTTAAAATAAGAGAGAGCTGCAATTGCCCATCTCTTTCTGGACCAGATCCTCGCCTCATTTTCAAACTTAGCATGCAACATCTCCTGGAATCGTCTAAAGATCAAGAAACCCCAAATTCTACAAAGCGAGATCTCTCAAAACCAAAACTGGATTTTCCTCACACTCAAAAAGTGGAAGATATGCCAGTAACTTTTGCAGTTAAACCTACAAACTAATGATAATAATTTTCACTTTTTATGAAACTTGTGGTCCCTGAAGGTCTGTCTTACAATGCAAATTTGTCTTTGAACCATAAAGAAGATGTAGCCACTCACATTCTATGTTTCTTTTATGTGATCTCTCACTCAAAGCAATAAGGAATCATGCCCACACAAGAAGAGCAGCGTGTCGGAGCAGAAAGTTTCTTATTCATCAAGAGTTACTAAAATAAATCACTTCTCAGGGGAAACATAATCTCGTACAATCCAGTCACACAGTGTAATTTTCAGCTTTATCAGGCTCACCTTGATCAGAGGACAGATGAGCCAGAAGCGTCCCTAAAGCAGAGGAAAAAGTACAATTTTCATCACTTAAGTTGTCTGGTTTATCTTGCTGTAATTTGGGTTAGATCTATTCAGCTTCATTTGAGAAATAATGAGGAGAGCTTACCGCCTGTTCCACATATAGTATGTTTAAAAATATTAAGCTGAGATGCGGTAATAGCCTATGGGCTTGATACACCTCCACTTAATTAGGTGGATTTACTGCTGGGATTTTTCCTCTTTCTAAGGCATTTTAGAATACAGATTGATTCAACATTTTTCTTCAAAGCAACCTGAAAAGGTTGCACAAAGTTCAATTTAAAAAAGGAGTTAAATAATTTTCAAGGAAGTCTTTCTTCTGAAAGAAACACTGTATAAGAACCATAGTTTGTAGCACCAGAATGCTTTGCAGGAATGGCTGTTGTCTTTTTTTAAATTATCAGGGTGCCTCATCAGAGGGCAGTTTTACTGCAATGACATTTGATTTGGATATATCTGTTTGGATAGAAGTGATTGCTGGTGTGGAAATATATTACGTAGTAGACAAATACAACAAGGTTTCTTGACTGCACAGCTTTCGCAGCTGTACCTTTTCCTAAAAGGTGACTTCTCTTCAGGAAACTGGCATCTAATGCTGAGCATTCCTCCCTCCCCGCAATCCCCCTGAAGCCACACATTTTATACTGTGGAGACCAATATGCACAATATAGGTGAAGCTCTGCCTTTCATGATGGGCTAGCCAGTATAGCCAGCATCTTAATCTTTATTTGCACATGTTTGAGTTATCCTTGCTTTGCAGTTGATGGAAATATTGAAATGTCGATCTTCCAGGAAGATGTAGAAAGAGGTGGCAGTGAATGAAAATAAAGAAGGGAAATCCTGTTCCTTTATCTGTTAAGATGTATTTGCTATTAGGTTTTTTGTTACTCACTTCTATTAAAACAAATATCTGTTTCGTGTATGGTAGGGTTTCACATGAAGGGGACGTTCAAAATCTTTTACAGTGTATTATATTTTGAAACATTTTTTTTTATATATGGAGAGGAGCAGACTTTATCATAGTTCTTCAATTAAATCAGAATGCAAACTTTTAAAAAGGAGAGAATAACCTATTCAGTGCTGTCAGTGAATATAGTTGGAAAAAAAGATTGTGAAACAAGTAATTCTTTTACTAACTTCAGTTGATGAACCAGGGTCCTTTGAGAAACACCAGCAAGTGCCTACCTTATCTCTATTCAGAGGTAAGTTGATATATCTGTAATGTTGATGATTCTAGGTCTGATTATATAGGTCTAGATTGGTTGCATATTGCTTACAAGCTGTTTTTAAATCTCTGCTCAATACTACTGGCAAGAGGCAGAAGGTCCAGCCTGACTATTATTCATCCATCCATTTTTATTCTTAGTGACAGGAGTTTTTGTAACAGACGTTCAGTGATGTGTTGAAGCATTTGGACATTGTCACCTGAAGGTAAACACCATTTAGATTTCCCTGTGGACCTTATAGTTTATACTGCAACACCAAGACCCCGATGCTGCTGCCTCCCTCTCGCTCCAGTGTCAAAGCTTGTTTTGTTATCCAGGGCTCCTGGTTGACATGCAGCTTGATGCTTGTGTCCGTTAGGACTAAGGAGAACATAGAAGAGTTTTTATAACATT
Source organism: Aquila chrysaetos chrysaetos (assembly GCF_900496995.4). NCBI lineage: Eukaryota > Metazoa > Chordata > Aves > Accipitriformes > Accipitridae > Aquila > Aquila chrysaetos. The sequence continues at coordinate 38,555,029 of NC_044015.1, read as the reverse complement.
CAAGATGAAGTATGAAACTACACAAATTTCATATTTCTACTGTCTGTTTTAAGTGACTTAAGTATTGCATTGGAATGCTGGAGGTGCGATTTTTAAGTTCACCAAGGGAGATTTTTTAAAATTTGTATGTAAATAGCCTTGTAACCATGATCATGGTGATGTGAGAGAAAAGGTTTCAAGTGAAAGGTAATAGCTTATATTAGACCAACAAAGGACTTGTGTACTTTTTCCAACTACACCAGTCTAATGAAACATATCTGTCTTCTTAAAAAACTTACATATGCATACATGCACGTATAAATATAACGTACACACACAAACACAAGAGTTAGGCCTCTACACTAAAACCCTATAGTTCAAAAGTCCAAAATGGGATGTTGAGAATTTCAGGTTTTACTTTACACCTTGAATTATCCCTAATATTTTTCTCGAGTGCTTTGGGAGGGGTTTCTTCTTTCTGCTTGTGTCCAACACAGAAAAATGCCTTGTGCTCATCTGCCTCTTGGAGGGCACTTTTTCCTTAAATTCTTGCTGAATACTTTATGTTACATCTGTCTATATTGTTAAAGTATTTTCTTTTTTCATTCTTTGAATGGAAAAATTACAAAATTGTTGCTTTCCAAAGGTTTGGGAAGTCATAGTAAAAATTGCACTTTTTAAATTAAAGAACATACAATTATTTTAAGTTGTGTGTATATATAATATATATATATATAAAATATATAATATATATGTTAATATATATAAACTATAATGTATTAATAGATGATTAATCATAATAGTTATGATTTCAAAATATATCCCTTAGGAAAATCCTATGGTTGCAAGTTCTGATGATCTGTAGAAACTTTTCTTCTTTTTTTAAATTACACTAAGTTGTGTAACTTAGTATGTCACAGGAAAAATAGATCTAGAAGTGTTGTTGAAGGAATTCAGTACTTGAAAGATGCGTGTCATACAAGACAGAGAACAGTGGCTAAAGTGAAAAAAGGCAAGATAGATCAGTAAAAATGCACCTGCATTTCCACCACTGGTATTGCATGCTGTACTTCACAGCTTCCTGTTGGAAGACTAAATATATAGTACAAATTTCACTAAACCTCTTAATGCATTGGCTGTAGTGGGAGTGTTGAGAGATTTGATAAGCAGGGGATGTGCATTCAAGGCAGTCCTGTAATGAAAATAGCTCCTTACAACTTCTGGTTTGTCATGTTTACTCTTTTTTTTTTTTAAACTTGAAATACGTAAGTGCCAGGAAAGCAAAGCAAACAGCTGTTAGAATGCTCTTTGTTCTTGAATTCTGTTTGTAGTCATTAAAAGAGAACAATCCTGCAAGCTTGATGCTTTTTTTCTTATATTATGTAGGCTGCCACAGCTGGGTTTTTTTCAGTGTGGTCGTTAGTATCTCAATACCCCTGGTTGAAAAACTATTTCCAATATAATAGTCTGTTGTAAGCTATTTTACTGCCATCAAAATTCTCACTGCTGAAAATCATTGTTTTTCCAGATCTTGTAAGCTTTTGGAGGGGGAGCAGGATGATCACAAAGTGAGGCTGGTAATAGAGGTAGCAGGATAAGACTTTTCTGTCAGCAGTAGACTGCGGCTTCTTTAGGTTTCCAATCCATATTGCAGAGTGTGGTTTAGTCACCCGCAGTAAGGACTGATATTAATAATTGCATTTCTAGATCACTTGAAGCACCTCATAAATCCTAGTTAAGCTTTTCTGTAATACCTGCATTGGTGGACTTTCTAACAGTTTTGGAGATACTTTTAGCAAAGCTTCACAAAAGATCAGTGAAAACATCTGGGGCTATAACTGGCATTCTAATCATTCTTTAGCTTTTTATGGCACACTGTGTAACGTCTGTGTGTCTAAAACCAGAGTCCTCATAGCAACCTGAAGTGATAGGCTTTGTGTGATGGTTACATTTATACGATTTGTCACTTTTTGATGTGTATCTGCAGAGGTTGGATGTACCTCTTTATGCATACTTGACTAAGATACAGTTATTTGTTCTTGATGTAGTTGTTTCTTAACTGCTTTCTCTTATGTGTAAACTGGTTATTGTTTGTTTGCTGCCCATCATCACTAAGGAGCTGATGCCTAAATCTTGATGTGGTGGTTATTTATTCTCAAAAAAAGTTCAGTCTCAAATTTGTGGTTCCACCACAAAATCAGGGTTTGTTGTGTGTTTACTGTCACATTAGCTGTAAGAAAACGCTGCATAAAAGTTGGCTACAATTCTTCATTTCCTGTGCCCTTGCCCCATCTTCTTGTGCTGTAGGTGTCTCTGCTAGAAGCAGCAAGGGCTGCTGAGACAGGAATTGGGATAAGCAGAATGGACTCTTAAATAAGTCAAATGAAAGATGGAGTTGAATGTTCTGCCTGTGATAACTTTATTGCTGGGGTTGGCAATTGTTGGCAGATCTGTAAAGAGAACTGACTGAGTGTCTCTGGTGTCCCTCACTGCTGCCTACACATATTGCAAGCATCCAGTAAATGTGCTGTTTGATCTCATGGAGCCTAAGGCTACATGCCAAATATAGGCCTAGCATAATATTCCTGGCTACGTTGTTCTGGCTGTGCTGGTTAAAGTCTGCTGTTCTTGGTACGAGCCAGGGTTCTTACCCTGATTTATGAATGGATGCAGAGAATTGTTATCTCCAGCACATAAATTCATTATAACTATTAAACTAAGCTGAAATTGAACCTGTTGACCTGGAAGTGAATGGCTCCATAACATTTCATTAATCCTTTGAGATGTTTAATTCCTGCTAATTTGATATTTCAGATACGATCTTCTCTACAGATATAATGGCTTAATTAGTATACATTACATGATGTCTCTTCACACTACAGCGTGTACAGTATTTATCCACTAGAAAAGTAATTCAGTAGAGCTCAATTATAATACATTGACTAGAGCATAAAAGTTGAAAAGGGTATGTGCAGTAGTCATGTTTTAAGTATAAACATTTTTCAAGCAGTCTTCTATTTATTGGCATCTACCACCTTCTAAAAATGATGTTCCTAAACCTTTTGTTACAGCTTACTAAAAATATTTCCATTTTAAATGAGATTCTGTCAATACTTGGATTAATTACCATAACCAACATTTGGTGGGACAACAGTTGATAGAAACCTGATGTGTAACTTAGTCACCTGTATAATATCCTTAATACAGTCTTTCATATTGTTGGAGACCAACAAAACTGATGTGAAAATACAAGTTTGAAGAATAACTTTCTATTTGATATGGTTGTCTTCCATATCTTAATTTGATAAAAACACTGGTGGCTGACAGCACTTTTTGGTGATAGATACCAAAATACGTGCTAAACAAATTTGTTTTGTAGCATTCAGCTTGCAAATCTTTTAGCTGAAGACACCTGTTTCAGAGCACATGTAACAGTTCAGGACAGTGGTTCCAGTTGGAACTACAGGGAACAGGCAAAGAGAAAGGTAGTAAGTCTTTGGAATCTGGTCATTTTGCTGCTGCCTTCCTGTGAAAAGTCAGTGGAGGGACAGATACAAAGAAGCTCTGATAGCTCAACTTAGAAACAGTTTGTTTAACAAGGGGAAGTGAAAATTATGCTTGTGGCACATGCTGTTATGATCTGACTTGCCTACTTTTTCCTTCAGCTTTCATTGGCATGTAGATTTTCATGGGAAAGATGTGTTTGTTATAACTGTTCGGACATATTGTGGACAGCCTTGTGGTCATTCTATCTTTTGTTTGTAATGGCAAGTACAGACTGTTTTCCAAAATGAGTTCCATCAAAATGATGCAAGTTGGTTTTTACCCTGTTCATGAGTGACATCAAGGCCCTCCAGTTTCTTTCAGGTTCTTATGCCTTTTCTACACAATCCTATGTAGAAAATTCATCAAGTGCCACAGAAGCAAGGTGAGCAAACCAACATTTCAGCATCAAGTCAATGTGAAAAAAGGGTGTAAGGTGATCCATTCATAAGCTATTGAAAGTGCTAAATGGGCTGAAAACTTGATAAACCTTATAGGAAGCTCTAAAGTTCTTGTGCAAGTTTCATTGCAGGTTCTTCATAGTCTCAAATACCACTTTTGACCTTTTTAAATGACTGTTGAGGTCAATCCAAGGAGCCACAAAAGATGCAAGAATCTGCTGGAAAAGCGTATTTCTTAAATCACTGTCTAATTTCTAGAATTGCATAGAGGATTGGGTATTTGTCCCAATTGTCAAATGACATATTTCCCCCAAACTTTTCAAGGATGTTTTTTCATGTAGGTATTGAAGTTGGTTTTCTTTTGTCAGATCAGTGTGTATGAGTGAAATTAGATGACTCCTGCCCCAACCCAGATGCTCCCCCTTCTACCACTCTGCAATCTAAGACTTGAGTTAATTAAATTTATCTCCTTTTCCCTTCTAGCAACATTGATCTATATTGTATATTTGGACTCTAGAGAATCAGAGCTCCTTATTCCTGCCTGGGATATGTTGTCATCAGATTTATTCCATACGTGTATGGAATAAATAATGAAGGAGTAAATGATGAAGGAATAACGTAGCAAAGTTGCAGCAGTGTGACTTGTTAGCCACAAGATGGCAGTTGGGCTGCCTGAGCTGGTCTTGAAACTGATGCATTGCAAGACCTTCATTTTTAGTCTGGCTTTAGTAAATTATCAAGGTGATTTTCCCTTTCAGTGTTAACTGCAATGACTCTTCCCTAGAGTAAGCTTGAAACATCCTTGTGAGCCTGTGAATCTCATGTGGTTCTGTTGAAGGCTTTCAGTTCTTCTTTATCTGGATAGCAGATAACTTTACAGAAAGCTGCTGTCTGGCAAGCCTTACTTTCCTTTAGCAGAAATGATCAGAAAGGAGTGACTGACTGAGTGAAAAATTGTACATGCAAAAATTAAGTATGCACCATTGGATTTACACTTGTAGTAGCCAGTTTTGCGTCCTTATTGCAAATCTGGTCTGCTTTCCTCCTACCGCAGGGTAACAATTGAAGACAGAACGTTTTATTTTGGTGCTGATGGCATGCTTGTCTCTGTCTAATGATTAAAGCGGGGTCTGTGCTCTAAGAAGATGAGATGTGCTTCTCCCTGTGTTTCTGATGGCCTGGGGCTTGCTTTTATTTCTTCCTCTACAACCTGTCAGGGAGCAGTGAGAGTGAGGCTGTTCCATGAAGGGAAAGTGAGATGGGAGCTGAGGGTGACCACAGTACCAGCTAGTCATCGCACAAGCAGAGTGAGCAGCACGGGGTTGGTGATAGAATTGGGTCCCATTGAGAGTCCAGTGATCATGAAACAAATTCTAGGTGACAGGTCTGGTCCAAGATCAGAGTGGGAGGCCCAGCCAACATGTCAGGATCAGCCAGGGACAGGGCTGTGTACAGGGCTTACCTCCAGTGAAGCTCATCAAGGCCTGTGGGCTGAGCTGAAATGGAGTCCTGGGTGGTGGGTACCTGCCCAGAGGCCCCTGCTGAAGCTGGTCAGGCCAATTAAGGCCTGCTGGCACATTTGGGCCCCAACACAACCATCCTGGGATAGGAGAGCCTGTTTGACTGTATAATGTAAGAATGGACTAACAGTGAAGTTCCTAGCCAAGGAATGGAGACTCCATATTTCAATTTCCTATGCCATCTTGCAAGGGTCACATAGATTTTTAGTGTGTAAGTTTCTCTTCTGTAAAACAGAAATAGGAGAGAATAAATTCAAGGATGGCAAGGATGTATCAGGATGGATATGTATCTGAGGTGAGGAGAAAATGAAAATATTAGGATAGGCTGTTTTTATTTTCTTCTCTAGAATTCTGTTTTTAAAGTATGAAGGATAATGGAGAGGGGAAGAGATAGCAGTTCCTTAACATCAGCCAGCCCTACTTGTTCAGGAGGGGCTGAAATGAGAGGACTCTTGTTTTGTTCTGTGGTCTCACTGCTTGGTGTTCTCCCTCTCTCCCTCCCTCTCTCTCTCTCTCTCTCTCTCTCTCTCTCTCTCATCCCCCCCCCCCCCCCCCCCCCCCCCCATGTGAGGTATTTAATGAACTAAAAGGGTGAAAGGAAATAATTGAGCTTGGTATTTGGAGGAGCTGAACAAGTGTCAGCTGGATTTCAGAGTCTACCAGGTATACAAAGAGTGTCTTCAAATTCTCAGCCTGGAGAAGGTTTCTGTGTCTTCTTGAAGCACTTTAACAAACTGGCAAATGATTCTCAAAGCAATCAGAACCTCAGCTAGCACTGTTTGGTGGGGTTTTGCCCACTTCTTTGCTGTATCCTCAGCTGTATCACCCTCCCATTACTTTGATAATACAGATGAGGCTATACTGGTCTGTGTTTCACCATTTTTTCAGCCAACAAGCTAGAAGGAAACAAAACCCTTGAGAAGCAACAGGGTCCAATTTTCACTGTCAACAATGAGGCCTCTATTCTGTTCACATTGAAATCCCTGGCAAAAGTCCCAGTAGTTAGATCTGGATTTCTCCCTCCTTAAAACAATATTCTTCCTTTTGTGCTTTATCCTCTGCTTGTCAGAATCAGCTGATTATGAGCTCCTGCACAGATGACATTTTATCTTCAGTAAGCAGGAAGGAGGCATGAATTAGGGCTTAGAAAAAATGTTCAATAATTAGCCACAGAGGAAGGAAAACATCCAAAAAAAGTACACAGAAGGAATTGACTTACTTCATTTAACTGGGCTGGAAAGTTCAGCTGTAATGATAGTGGTTAAATTAATTATGATGATTTGGTGACAAGGAAGGAAGCTAGCTTGTCCCCAAATGATGTGTATTATTTTTTAACCAGGATGAAGTTACTGCAGCAGTAACCGCTGCTGCTTGTGTCAGAATCATAGATACCCAGTATTCCTCGAGACTTGTATACTGCATGCTCATTCAGGGTGCATGATGGCACAATTTGGTCACACACTAACCCTTAAGCCAGAGTTCAGATAAGTCTGTGGAAGGCTTTAGTGCTTTCTTTAAAGCCTGTGTTATTGTGAATAACTATGGTGCAGACAGTCTTGGACAATATGGTGGGTTGTGACTTCTGGCATTAAAAGGGCAAATTCTTATATTTTAGCTGAAGCTGGGGGAAGTGTGTCCTAGGGCTGTGCTGAGAGTACTACCCTATCTTTAGTAATGACTGCTATCATGAATGCTGCTGATCCTGCCTCATCTTCTTCTCCTGCACCTCTGTTACAGCTCCATCCTGCCTTGGCTGCAGCTTTAATGACTGGAGGTCTCTGTGGGCATAGGTAACATAACATACATATTACACATGTCCCTGTAAGGTACTGGAGAACTTCTCATGGCTGTCTCAGGCTGTAGTATTTAAATGTGCCCCAGCTTCAATTCCTCGTGGCTGTTTGGTCTCTTTTGTCATTCTGGCAAACTGTTTTTAATACTAACTTACTTTTGACATGCTGACCTCTCTTTATCTTTGTTGTCAGTATTGCAAGAGAGAGGATCCACTGAAATGACTTTTCTATGTGGCTATGGAAGCCATTGAGACCTATGGACTTCTTGATTTTTCTCTGTGAACAGGTCCCAATCTATCAGGCTATCCCTGAAGAAATCTACATCTCTTAACTGGACTTCCAGTTTTATCGTTTTAATGTTTCATAGTGCCTGTGGGACATATATGTCAAGAGGCATCACATCTTGGAGGATATTTCTTAATGGCTATCATGAGCTGATACATCTAGGATTTAAGAAGAATGACCTTGAATTTGATGGGGATAACAAGGGCAGCTAATAAAATGAGCACAGCATTAACAAAGAGAAGTGTTCAGAAGGTTCTCATGCACTGATATCTGATACACTGATCAGTTTCCTGAGCAATAGCAGATTTGGGGGTCTTTAAATTTGCCTTTTATTGTCATTGATATGGAGTCAGGCTGTAACTCATTGCCAGCATCTGCCAGCATAACTGTCAGGCATGGGTGTGAAGGGATATGGCTGCCAATGGTCAGAGGGGTCACACCAAGGTGCCATAATAAAAGCATAGCTATTTTTAGAGGAAAAAAACCCCCACAAACATTTATACTAGTTTTGCTTCATTTTAGTATGCTAATAAAAATGCATTTTTGCCATGTATAACTTTGCCTGCATAGGAGCACTTCGCTATAATGGTTTACTAGTTTCCCTATATCACTAAAATGTTCCTTACAGTCATTTGGAGTTGGTGTCATTTTTATTGACTGTGTACACAGTTCTGCCTCCTGGAACAATAGGAAGAAAACGCATGCAAGCCTCTCCTGCAGGAGCCATAAGCACAGCTCTTCTTCTCTAACACTAGACAGAGCTGGTTTATGACCTCTGGTTTATGACCTCTGTCTTCCTCTAAGGCTTCTTCCCTCTAACCTTCTTTTTTCCTATTCCCTGCTTTTCTACTTTAAACTTGGTTGCTTGTGAAAAATGTAAGGATAAATCTGGATAGCTACTCTAGCTACTACTCTTTTCTGCCTCTGTTTTAAAATAACAAGAAAAGCTTTGACAGCTAAGAGCCTAGGTGAGACGAAGTGGCTTAACCCGTGGAGTATGGCAGTGGCTGCAAGTAATGCATGGCATCTTGAACTCTTCCTATGGAGACTTTCACCCCAGGTGCTGATATATCAATGACTCTTAATGTGCAATCTATTAGCATGTTTCACTGTAACAGTCTAATGAGTTGCAGTAATCCAGCCTGGAGGTCAGAGATGAAAGGCTTGCTGTTGAAGCTGCTTATTGAACTTGATTCCCCCATCTTTAGAAGGTCAGAAAACTCATCCACCAAGAGAACGACCTTTGCCAGGTCACAGAGACTGATGGGCAGGTTGGCCTGTGCAAATCTGAATTCTGAAACCAGCCTTGGAAGCAGATAGGAGTGATTTCATGTTTTCAGTAAGACAAGGCTACTCTGTATCTTTGTTAGTTTAAAAGGCTAACATAGGAAATCCCGCATCTTTTAAAATAAAATTGGATACAGACTAGACCATTTTCAGATTAGTATGCTGATAGGTTTGGACTGTAATACCTCATTGGACTCAATGAGATCATGTTTTCACATGTCTGCTCCAGTCCATCAGGCAGACCTAGTGAAAAGGTAATAGAAAAAATGCAACAAAGGAACTGTCGATACCGAGACAATTTAATTAGCATTTTTTGCTTCTAAAAAAGTTACCTAAATAGAGAATACCAAAAAAAAAACCCAACCCCAGAAAACCTTGGCAAAACTACAGCTTGCTGAGGCTTCCTGAAGCTTGAGAGATTCTGGTGCAAAGGTACCTCATAAAGCTGTGTGTGATTTGTAGAAAGGAAACAGTTTTTAAAAAAGGGAATCTATATCTGTATCTCTCATCCTCCACAGGTGGGCTTCAACGACCCAAACCTAGTCACCTAGGAAACTTAAAATCTTGCAGAATTCTCTCCTTTAGTATAAATAATTTTTAAAAACCTCGGTATTGCGTTTAATTTTGACAGTAAAACATGTGGATTTGCACACTGTTTGTGGAACACAAAGGTGAAGCGTCAGAGGTCTCTCCAAGTGGGAGGTTTGAGATTTTTGCTCTTTCAAAGCCAATTAGATCTTGGCCAAAGCTTTGTGGAAGAAGCCGAACCACCTTCTCCACCCCTCCTCTTCTCATTTCATAGATGCCATGTGGTTGGGGTTTTGTTCCCTCTACTTCCTTTGATTTACACTGTCACACAGACAAATCAAAGCCTACCTTTTATTTATTGCAGCTAGCAAGAGTGTGCTACAGACTTAATTCAGGATATGGACTCAAATCCTTCCCTGGAGCAGAGTATAGTACTTTGTCATTTGCAAACACTTGGAAGCACAGTGCTTCAGAGTTCCTGTAAACAAGAATAAATTCAAGGAAAATTTTGAATTACATGTGTAGTTTGAATGAATACATTGGGATCAGAGTAGCACACAGCAAGATGAATCTATCCATCATGGGCATTTAGTGTAAAGCCTGTATTTGCTTTTCTTTACCATCCACATAGATTCGATCAACATAGCAGTTCTGTCATTTGCTAAATACATGGGCTCTGCTCTCCGGGACACCAGCTCATCAGTTACCAAGTGAGCAGCCTGTCATAGGGCCTGCACAGATCATTTGTAACTGTCACGTACCCAGAGATCAGAATCTTCCCAGAGTCCGATCCTTTGATGGCTTGGAAATAGGCTAGCTGTACTTGGTACCAGGCCTTGTTGGATAGAAGGGAGGGTGCTGGACCTGAAACCTAGATGTGGAATTGGAAAGTTTGGGTCTCTTGAAGTTGGGTGGTAGGCACCAGCCTGCAGCACAGTAGCTTTAAATTTTTGTATTAATTTTCCATTTATGTCCGAGAACACGGGCAATCACTTCAACTCGCTGTCTTCAGAATTCTCTCTCTTGAATCATAGTCTGCTGTGTTTCTTTAGAAGAGCTGCAGGAAAGGCATGGAAATCATGTTACAAACTTGGACTAACATCTAGGCAAAATCTAGGCACAATGCACAAGTGTGAAGAAAGCTGCACTACCTGAACTGACCCCCCACCCCAACTCCAGAATTTTTTATCAAGCTCTTTCAGATGCCAAACAACTGCATGAGTTACAGGGTGCAGTTTTCTGTTGTTCGTTGGGTTTTTTGTTTGTTTTTTTTTCTTCCATATTCCTGCTCTCTGGAAAGCTAAGAATGTACATCTTTTCCTGAGTCTGTTTATGCCTTCAGTTGCATTGTTTTCTAGTCCTTAGCAAGTACCTTAAATATGGTCAAGATGATAATTTGCAACCATAACTGCTTTGGATCTTAAAGGGCTTTTTTTTTTTTTTTTTTACAGTTCAGTGCTTTCAGCTCCTGCTGTGTTTCCTTGTACTTTTCTTCTTAGTTCTCCATAGAGAGTCAAGGAGTTTCATAATGATCATGCTGGAGAGCAAACAGTTTTAACGTTATTTTACTCTCCTATATCCTAAAAACTGCTCTAACATGTATCATGTCTTTGATCTCTAATCTAGACTAATTAAGTTCTGTTTTGTTTTCTGTCTTTTTAAGATTATTACTTTTATTAAATGACTAGCTGATCCTGATTTAACTTCAACAGAGCAGGAATTGTATAGTGGCTGCACGTAGCTCTAACCCAAAATTTCCCAGGGATTTTGTAGTAAGGCCAGTTGCCATAGATTAAGTGCTCTTTAAGGACATGTTGAAATACTTCTGGTTATTTGGATTACAGATTCCCTGAATATTGTTGACATTATAGGCCCTGTGAACTATAATACTTCTTTGGGAGCATCTGACTCCCAGTACAGCATATTGACTGCAGTAATGCATGTCAGTAAAAGAACTAAGGTGACCTAGGTAATTTCAGTCATGTATCTCCATCCCTTCCTTTTGTCACTAGCAAGTAGAGGTGAAATTTTAGTGTCCCTTCTTGTTCCTGAGACTTCTGATAAATCTCAGCTTCTTCAAAAAATGATAATAAAATCTTTTTGTGTCTTGTAGACCTGTTGCTGATTAATTCATTTAAGGTTTGTGATAATCTGGGAAATTGGTAACTACTTGCATTTTTCTTATTATTAAATGTATGAAAAAGGTGAGCTATGGATGCACTGCAGTGGGAGGATGACCGTGCCTGTGGGCCTACCTGCTTATGTCCTTTTTCCATTGACCTTGAGACCTCAGGATGTCTGGTGCACTGTCCGTAACATCACCTCCAGCATGGTTGTCAAAAAGCTGAGTTTTTCATCTATTTCTGTTGCTATTGCTTAGGACAGCTGCAGCGAGTGCTTCATGAGTACGTCACTGCTGTTATGCTAAGCAGTACGTGAACGGGTATTTCTGTACTAGGAATCCCAGCACACCTAGTAGAGATCCAGATCATAGAATCATTTAGGTTGGAAAAGACCGTTAAAATCATCGAGTCCAACCATCAACCACGCCCACTAAACCATGTCCTGAAGTGCCTTGTCTGTGTGCTTTTTGAATACCTCCAAATGCCAGATGAATACCAGATGAAACCTCCTCTTTCCAAGGGAGACTATGTCACAGCCCGGCAGATCTCACTAATGCAAGACTCTGGTAATCAGACTGGTAGTTCTTATTCTCAATTTTGCACCATTACACCTAGATAGCTCCCCTTGGACTAAAACTAGCTTTTTGCTCTTTCACACCCTTCAAATACTTGCTGATGGCACTGCATTTTCACTTCCCCCTCCCTACCTTGATAGCCTCGATTCAGACTGGATCTCGACATTCCCATATCATTTATGTTTTTGCATTTTAGTTTCCAAAGAGTTTGTCAATGTCTTTCTTTGACTATGCTAGAATACTCATAATTGTGTGGTTCTGAGTTGTTTCAGTTTCCACTTAGGAAGGAAATGCCAGACTTACAGAGTGTCTTTGCTTTTCACAGCTTAGGTCAAACCCTGCCTGAACACTAACATACTTTCCTGCATGTTAATTTTAGTTAATAGCTATTCAGTAAAACAATGCAACCAACTCAAGATATATGGCACAAATTAAGCTGAACGCCCAAACAAATTCAGCAACAGACCTTGGCCTCAGTGGGCTCTTTAAGTCCAGTGTAACATGCATTTACATTGTTTTATTTCGCTCTCAAACTGTAACTTGCTCCCTGTGGGGTTACATTGAGTTAGTTTCATTTTCACATTGTACTAGCACCACGATAGTCTTGCATTTAAATAGTCTCATTTCATTTTGATATCATGATGTCATCTCCACAGAGGCGTATTGTGACTGTCTGGAGAATTTAGTGATAATGCCAAGGCAGAGTCAAGCAGCCCTACCCAAGCTAGCCAGTTGGCTAGACACATTGCTGTGCTGCATGGTAAGCTCAACTTCAATTTCTGAGCCCAGTCTTGTTCTCTGGACTGATAATGCAATGTATTTTTATATCTTTTGAACCCGGTTCACTCTCTTACTGGCAGAAAGCATATGTGCGTGGGAAATAAGGTCTCTGGGAAACCTAATAGTTTTGGTCACATGCGAGTCAGCAGTAGCTGGGAAAGGACACAGGCAGGGCTGGTTCTCTTATGTCAGTGTTTCTCCATGGCTGTACCCAGTGGAGAATTTGCTATGAAGTCTAGTGATGATTAAAACTACCTGCTGGAAAATCCCATTGGGGCAGTAAGGAAGGGTGAATCCATCCCCTAGATGCCATGGAATATGGGTGACTCTAATCTACCACCTGGGTGTTCTGGAGCCAAGAACAACTAGTCATGAGTAAGCAGGTGCCCAGAATCCTCCAAGAAACATGTACACACAGCTACTGCAGTGCCCCAAGTACCTTGAATAGCACGGTAATGCAAAGCGCTTCCAAATGTAAATGTCAACATCCTAATGGCAATCCCCGTACATCTGTCTGCAGTCTGTATTTCATAAACAACTCGCAAGCTGTGTCCTGCCATATGAGAATCTGTGCTAGACCACGCTCTCCCATCTCAGCATGAGCCACTTGGGGAAGGAGAGATCCAAGTTTCAACTGTTAATAGCCTGTCTTCTAGGCTAGGACACAGCTCTGGGACCTTGCCCCACACCCTCAACTCCAGCAAGCACTTTGACTTCATGACAGCAGCAGAGCTGGTACTTTAGGTCAAGGGGTTTTTTATTTATAGAGCTGCCATTAAATCAGTCTAACACAATCATAC